>NC_141052.1:4860000-5197500 GCF_041138505.1 Cibotium barometz
TTGAGCTTCCTTCTCTTGTTATCGGGCAGAGTGTGCTCAAGGAGTGATTGGTCTGTTTATTGAGGATCCTCTGTGCTTATACATTTGGTATACCTATATGAGCAAGAAGCTTACCCCTAAATCCAGAACCAAAAACATCGAAAAGGCAAGGGATTTTTCAATCAAAATTATACATTTGGTGCTTTGCGCCATAGTGGCTACACAGAGCACCTTAGAGAGGGCTTTCAAAAAGAAGAGAGTGAAGACAAATTGAGGGGTGTAGTCCCTGTGGATGATGGTGATGCCATCCACAAGAAGCTGACCACCAAGATAGTGCACCAATGCAGCATCATGTCCATGGACCTTAGCCTAGTCTCTGCTGTCGCCGGCGCCTCTCCCAAAAAATGCGTCAATTTCAACCACCCTTTGCAATCAAAGGAAAATTTAAAATATTTTCCTATACATAATTACAAATGTTTCTAAGTTGTGAAAGGTCGATTATTACCTCTTGCTCAATGTCTTCTTTTTCCAAAGTGTTGGTGGGGACGGAGAGGTCAATCAAGGACTTAGCCTCATCCTTTTTAGGTGCTTTGGTCTCCTCCATCACTCCAGCACCAGCAGGGGTATCCTTTTCAGCCTCTAGCTTGTCTTGTAAGGTTGTGAATTCCTCCTCTGGAACTAGGGCTTGCTTCGCGGTCTCAACCACCACACTATCCTTGACCAAAGCAACTGTCTCTGCGATAGATTCTCCAAGGGGTAATATGACACTATCTAGGTGAGGAATGAGGTTGGACATATCAAGGTCCACCTCACATCACGTGCATATAATGCCTAAGCATTCATCCATTCTCAAGCCAGCTACCTTTTCAAGGTCATGAAGAAATAAGTATTCTTCACCTTCCACCACAATGGTGCTCAAGAGATTGATCTTAAGCTTTGGCAGCACCTTGCTCTCCTCGTGTGGGGAAGATGGCCCCGCATCTTCCACTATAGCGGGTTGTTCAGCTGCACATTTTGCACCCTCTGGAAAGTGCTCTAATGCAAGCTGCTCTTCCACTTAGTGTCTTCACTTGTCATCCCTCAAATACCTTGCCAAACTACTGCAATGCTGGCATCTCTACCTCCTCATCCGAATCCTCATCGTTTTGCTGATGAGGAATGCAAAAGTGGTAAGCCACGAGAGGAACCTAGTTCCTAAATTGCCCCTCCCCAATCTCTTCACTCTTGCTTATTGAAGGTATAGTAAGCTCCCGCGGGGGATGCAGATGTCGATGAAGTGTTCAAGGCGTTGGATGTAGGGGCGGGCGTACTGTTGAATGTACTTAAGCAGCTCAACATGCACCCATCGGTCATTGGGGCAATGGGGAAAGGAGATGGAGTGGGTAGCCAAGTATTGCTCCATGTATGCAATATGCGTCTCATAATGTTGGGACTCAAGGACGAGCGACTTTTCAAAGTCGACTTCGTGACAGAACATGGCAAAGAGCTCACTCTTGCTGCCTGCCCACGGGATGGTGGAGAGGAACTCACAAAAGTTGTCAAAGTGGGTAGCCATGTGTGAATGCAAAGAGATAGTGTGAGGTTGTGCTTAGTTTTTTCTATCACGAGTAAAAATGAGAAAGAAGGCACCTTTGGCCTATTTATAGTTAAAATTTAAAGTTTGGCCTTCTCACACTAGACCGCTAGGACAAAAAAATCAGAGTTTGCAAAAATATTAAGATTTTAATTAAATAAAGAGGGGTTAAAAAAGAGCCTGCTACAAAATTACAAACATGTCATCTAGTCTAGAATTGTTATAATGTCTTCATTTTTTACCTCTTGTGACATTTACTTCATGTTGATCTCCATCTCCTTGTTGACTTGAAAGCTTGTCTTATTGCCTTCACCTCGATCCTGAAACTCTTGCCCCTCACACGTGCATCAGAAAAAACAGAGGCTATTTTCCCATATACCCAGCTCATCTTCAAGCTCTTCCACATGCCTATTATGTGTTGGGAGGGCTATGCACCTCACTGTGCTGAAAATTCAAGGTCCCCCATTTGCCATGATTCTGAGACCATGGTTGTCCCCTCCTTATGCTTCCCAATCTGTAAAAATATAGAAAGTGGCACAATAACCAGAAAGTGTAAGGGTTAATTCTAGACATGTAGTGGAATCAGATATACCTTTCTTCTCATCAACTTGAAACTTGACTCTTCTCCACATTGTCAAAGCCCATGATGCTAAAGTGTTGATGCAGGTCTGCTAGGCTCCAATGCTTGCTTGCTCTGCCACTCGCTCAATCCATCCATTTTGCATCATCATAGGTACCTCAATAGGCATAATTTCTTCTTTTGAGAGGCTTGAAGTGGGATCCATGTCCCATGCTTTTGCATCCATCTTTGGTAGTGCAGACGCATGTACAAAATAGAGCATGCCTTCAAGAACCTAAAAGACACTGTAGAATCTACTACATTGCACTTGTACACATCACCTTGATGTGATCCCTCATTAACCTCCCAACCCTCTCCTAGTAATCCTTGAATGAGGTCAGACCTCCTTACAAATATACATTGTTTTCGTTTGGTGCATTGGCATGGAATTGAACATGTGCACAAAAACATGTAAAGGACAAAACCAATTTAGCCCTAATGACCTAGATGCCTTTGAAAACTTGAGTGGTCTTGATATCACTTACCATCTTAAACTTTAAGCATAAGATGGTCCAAGCATCAAGTTTGGGCCATTCGGGATTGAGGAGGGTTGGGGATCTCTTCTAGCTTGCCGAATAAACGTGGTTTTTTATCTACAAAATATGAGTGAGAAAAGAAAAAGATATTGTTCTATACAAGCTCACTTGGGCTTTGAGATACAAACATTGCCTCTCCAATATGGATGCATGCATATAGCATAGAAAACTCCAGTGAGGATTTGGAGTGGTTATTCCTCAACATAGGGAAAAATATCTGCAAATAGGGACATAAGAAAATGGAGAATCATAAGAACATTTGAAATAAAAAATCCAATATTAGCATGTTGTTAAAGTTGTGTTTATATTACATTGACAATTTGAAGGAAACCTTGGTCGTTGGCCTTGAACGTAAAGGTATCCAAGGGTATACACATGTTGCACTATGGTAACCAGTCCTTCCTTCTTAGTATGCTTGAAGCCTTGTAGCCACCCCTTCCAATGATGTAGCATATTCCCTAGTTGACACACTCGATGTGGTCCCTTAGAGCTTGGCTGCATGTAGACCCAAGCCCCAACCCTGAATCTTGTTGGAGCCCAAACTCCATGCTCATCTCTTGTGTTATGCAGCACAAGCTCTTTCACCTTCTCCCTAGGTCTTCTCACATTACTCGAAGAGGCCATGGTGGTAAGAAAAGAGAAGAAGGGAAAAGAAAAGCTTGTTACGAAAGAGGAGTGGAGAGGAGAGAAAGTTCAAGGTTTTCAGTGCAACAATGGAAAGCTTAAAAGAGGTTTAGAGTTTGAGAATAGGCTTCCTGAACCTAGAGTAGACTAAAGAGGGATAGAGTTTCTGTAGTAGCAATGGAGAGGGAGGGAGCTTAAGAGGGAGAGAGAGGGAGCTTGAGAGGGAGGGAGCTTGAGAAGGAGGGAGAGCTTGAGAGGGATGGAGTTTGTGCAGCAATGGAGAGCTTAGAAGAGGAAGAAAGAGGGAGAGGGAGCTTGAGAAGGAGGGAGAGCTTGAGAGGTATGGAGTTTTTGTAAGCAATGGAGAGCTTAGAAGAGGAAGAAAGAGATTCAAAATGAGCTTTCCAGACCTAGATTATGTTGGGGGGAAGTTTGAGAAGAGGGAAAACACACTTTTGGGAAAAAATTAAAAATTTTTAATTTTTAAGATTTTTTAATCTGTGAGGTTCTAGGTGGGGGGACCTCTAAGTTTGGGCCCATGAGGTAGGGGACAAGAGTAGTAATTACACCCCATTAACAAACCAAAGCCTAGGCCCCCTAGGTTAAAGAAGTCAAAAATGTGTACCCAGCCCTCTTCCTATTGGTCTATTCTTAATCAAAAGTTAATCAAAGAGGCCCTCTTTGGGTCCAAAAAATTCCTAATGCATCTTGAACTTGCTCTCTATTTAAAATACATTACACTATAAAAAAATTTGTAATATGTACGTGCATCCATGTGTGTGTGTGTTACTCATCTTGAAAATAGTCTCTATTTAAAATATAAAATACATTATACGTACATCCATGTGTGCTCTACATGTATGTGTGTGGGAGTATTTGTGGGTGTGTGTGTGTGTGTGTGTGTGTGTGTGACCATGTGGCACTCTCTCTCTCTCTCTCTCTCTCTCTCTCTATGATTCATAGTACACAAAATAGAAGTTCCCATAGCTATATTCAAAAAACATAACATGGGCATCTTGAATCTTGCACTTGCTCTCTATTAAAAAAAAAACTACATTATACTATACAAATTTTGTAATATGTATGTGCATCCATGTATGCTCTACATGTGTGTGTGGTGCTATTTGTGTGTGTGTGTGTGTGTGTGTGTGACAGTATATAAAATAGAAGTTCCCAAAAAACATAACATGGGGAACATACATCATCAACTTGCTCTCTATTTAAAATACATTACACTATACAACTTTTGTAATATGCGGGTGTATGTGGGTGTGTGTGTCACCATATGTGTATATATAGCATTCTCTTTCATAAAATAGAACTTAACATGGGCAACATATGTGTATAAAGGTTCTCATCTTGAATCTTGAACTTGCTCTCTATTAAAAAAAACTACATTATACTATACAAATTTTGTAATATGTATGTGCATCCATGTATGATCTACATTTTTGTGTGGGACTATTTGTGTGTGTGTGTGTGTGTGTGTGTGTGTGTGTGTCACCATATTGTTCTATGGAAAAAAATCAACGGGCTATGCCTCTTTGATGGGAAAAAAAGCGTTGGTCTCTATGAACCAAGTGCAAGTTCCTCCTTTGATTTGGCCATGTGACCCGTGGGTTCGGTCAGAATACAAAGGATAGTTAAGGCCCTTGACTACGTTAGAAGATTTTCCTGGAGGTTTCGCCTATGCTTTCTGGGTGAGGGAAGTTTTTCCCGGGTTCGGTTTTGGAAGAATCGAGGGATTAGTCTCTTGTCCGGACATTCGTGTGGGCGAGGCCCGAGTGGGAAGATCTACCCTATGCAAGAGGTTGCTACATCCACTACCAGCACCCCAGAGTTTGATGCCCAGAGAGGGCAGGGATCTCACATTAAGCCTATGCATAGAGCTTGAAGATTATGCATAAGCTTTCTTTGCATAAGCGTAAGCCTTATGCTTAAGCTCTATGCATAAGCTTATGCCTATGCATGAAGCTTATGCAAAGAGATTGCATAAGGCTTAAGTCTATGCATGAAGCTTATGCATAGAGCTTGCATAAAGCTTAAGCCTTAAGCATAGGGCTTAAGGCTTATGCGCATAAGCCTTAAGCATAGGCTTATGTATAGGCTTATGCATAGGTCTTAAGTCTTATGCCTTAAGCCTTAAGCATAGGCTTATGTATAAGCCTTAAGCATAAAGCTTATGCATAAGCTTGCATAAGGCTTATGCCTAACTTGACCTAACCCTAATCCTGGCACCCAAGTGTGCAATAACACAAAGAGAAAAGCATAAACAAAGAATGGAAAAAGAGGGCTTACCTTTTCTTTAAGAAGCCGTAGGAGAGGATTAGCCTAAACCCTTGTTAGTTGGTCACTTGAATAAACCTACAAAAAAGTAATATATCGTCCTCCTTGTTGTGCAAATTCGAGATGGGTTTTTGGGGGGAAATGTGAGTTTTGGGGGGATCTCGACAATTTTAAAATTTTAAGAATTTTTTGAGCCACGAAAATGGTGGGACCATACCTACCCTAAACCCCCTACTTTTTTAAAGGGACAAGTGTAATTATTAGTACTAAAAGCCTAGTCCCCCTCCCTATAGCCTAGTCTCCCTCCCTATATTCAAAGGAGACCAAATGTGCACAATCCTCTATTCCTATTGGTCCGTTGCTAATTACTTTCATTAGTAAAAGGCCCAAAATATGTCCAAATGTCCCCTAATGGTTTTTTTCTCTCTAGAAATTTCAGAACGTTGACAAGGATCCAAATTGTCTAGCTTTCAAATCGTTAAATCCACATCTAAATTGTTAAGTGACCACAGGTTAAAATGGGTAATGAGGCATTGTCTGTGATGATAAACGATCTTCATTTCCACACACTTAAACTATAAGAGGTTTCTAGAGTAGGATTTAGGTGATTATGTGTGTTATTTTTGTGTTTGGGAGTAGATTATGTGATTAGAGTAGGCTTTCTTTCTAACCTTAATCTCATTGTGTTTTTTGTTAATTAATTTGATCTATTCATTGTGTCACACGAGTGATGAAATGAAGAGATTAAGGTGGATTAGCTCTCCACTTAGTTGATTTCATTATTGCCATGAGCATCAATCTTAGATTAACTAAAAAATTATGCATCTTTTATATTTTTTTACCACGATTAGCTTAAATAAGGTATTAATCTTTGTTGTAGTTGTTGTTTTTAAATAAAATTGAGTGTAAAATTATGACATTGGAGTGTTGCTAAGCACACCTATCATGTTAAAAAACCCAAAAAAACATATATTAAAACTCTGAAAACTCCAAAATCCTTTTTAAAAATGTCTTTTTCTCTTTGGAATTTTCAGAATGTTGACTAGGATCTGGATTGTCCGGCTTTTGAATCATTCAATCCACATATAAATCGTTGAGTGACCAGAGTTTTAAAATGGGTAATGAGGGACTGTTTGTGATAAATTATCTTCATTTCCACACAAACTATAAAAGAGGGGGTTTCCAAGGCACCAATCAAATATTCTCTTATTATAAGAGGTTTTAAAGTTGTGTAAATAAAGACCCATGCTATAGTACATAGAAACCTGCACCAACCACCATCTTTAATGCATAGTTGGTTTGTCGATCCTAAATCCGGATCGCCGATCCCAAAGTTGTCAAACTCCCGTTCACCGATCCTAGCTCACAAGTCCAAATCACCGATCCCCAAAGATCATCCCATATATTTCAGATCACTTGATTTTTGGATTGCTTCTAAATTAAGATCCTTAACTTTTGGATTAGGTGATTGGAAATCCAGATTGTGGTCTATTCCTAAGTGTCGGTCCTAACCTCTGATCATCTGTGATCCTATCACAAAAGCGTGTAGCATGTATGTGGGCTCCATCGGACTATGAGACTGCATGCCGGAGAGCGGGCGACGAGCGAGTCTGGGGTTCAAGGGTGAGATGCCAGGGTCGGAGTACCACGAGCATCCGAGCTAGTGTGGACAGGTAGACCCCTACATATTGCCTGGTGGGATGGGGGGACGCTCATTCTTGCTCTATGGCTTGGAGGTGTACACGAGCCAATGCTCTCTCATTCCGCATATTCGGGGAGTGTTTCCGCAGGAGTGGAGGCAGGAGTCCGTAGTTACCAATGCATCACATTGGTATCAAAGCGGAGGTTACCCTCCCTCATCGTGTGATCGAGAGCCAGACCTGGTAAGGTTGAAAACCTTATATTTTTTGGAGAAACGGGTGGCAAGGAGAAGGTTACCATAGCCAAAGCTTTCTCTGCTAGCTCTCTCGCTATCCGGCTCGCGCTTGCTAGCTCTCGCACTCTTAAGCGCTCTCTCTCTCCCACCATTGACTTTGTCACCTAGTAATTGAAAGAGTGCATGACAAGCTCACACGAGAGCAACGGCCGATAGCAACAAGCGTAAACCCAACAGGCGATAAACACCAAGTCCTGGCCATCAACAGGCATTGCAACATAGTAACTGCTGCATCACACATGCTACATGAGGCACAGCGAAATGATAACGGAAGGAAGGCCAACGTCTAGAGAGCTCCTTCTCTCAATCTTAGGTTATGTACCGAGATGGAGAGCTCGAGGGTGGACCTTAACAACCAATTGACATTGGTTCATTTGGGGGTGATAAAGTTTGTCAAGGGGAAAGTATAGACACTATTCCATTAATGATGAGTACCTACTGTACAAGGATAGAGTTTGTGTACCAACTGTGGTGACTTTGGAGCTAAATTCTTATTAAATGTCATGATGATAGCCCGAGTGTTGGTCATCCTGAGATACAAAAGACTTATGCACTAGTTAAAAGAAAGTTTTATTGGCCTAGTTTGTTTAAGGACATCCAAGACTTTGTGCTAAAATGCAAGAAGTGTCAGGTCAATAAACATTAGTGCCTCAAGGTTGGAGGTTTGCTACATCCATTGGATATTCCCAAAGGGAAATTGGAGAGTATTTCCATGGATTTAATCATTGGTTAACCTAAAATGACTCAAGGGAATGATTCGGTTTAGGTAGTGGTTTACAAATTGACCAAGATGGTCAAATTTATACCTATTAAAAAAAAGGAGGTGAAAACTCTTGAGTTAGCTAGGTCGTTTATCGAACATCCCTACAAACTATATGACCTGTCTGTATATATATTTCGGATAGGGAGGATAGAAATTTCGATAGTCACTTTTGGAGGGAAGTCTTCAAAAAGTTAGATACTACTCTGAGTATGAGTATGGCTGATCATCCGCAGTTTGATGGCATCAGGTGGAGAGAGTCAACCAAGTGTTAGAGGAGCAAATGTCAGAAAAAGCAATCCAATTTGGAGGAGTACCTACCACATTTGGAGTTTGTTTATCATAGTTCAAAACATTCAGCCAACGAATGGATTTTGTCCATTCATGTTGATGTTTAGTTTTTAATTGAGATCTCATGTGGGCGTAAGGCTATAAAAGGAGAAAATTGATTTTGTCAAGGATTTCCTTGAAGACATGCAAGATATGCTAAAATTAGCAAGAGATAGCATTCGTAATGCACAAGGTCAACGCATGTTGATAAGAGCCACAGAGAAGTGGCTTTTGAAGAGGGTGACTTTATTTTCTTAAAAGTCCCGCTGTGAAGTCGAAGACTCTCAAGATGGGAAATGCCCAAAAGCTTTCTCCTAGATATTGCGGTCCATTTAAAATCCTTAAGACGATTGGTAGCGTAGCATACAAACTTGACTTGTCTCAAAGAGCTCTCAACTACATTTTGTTTTTCATGTCAGTAGACTCCAAAAAACCATTGACCATAAGGAGAATGCAGTTACTCCTAATGTTTTGGTGGAGCTTGTTGAACCAGTGTCTCTTCCACATGAACTCAATAAGATTCTCAAATTTAAAGAATGGAAGAGGAGGCATATTGTGTACCGAGAAGCACTTGTTAAGTGTAAGGTAGGGAGGATAAAGCGTCCACACGAGAATGCTTGAGTACTCTTACTAAGAACTATCAGAATATGTTTTTGTAGATGAAAACTCTTCTTAAGGGGGAGGTAATGTCACGTAGCATGTAGCATGTACGTGGATGCGATTGGACTACGAGATTTCATGTTGGAGAGCAGGCAGGCAAGTGAGTCCACGGTTTAGGGGTGAGACGCACGGGTCAGAATACACACGGGCATCTGGGCTAGTGTGGGTAGGCATGTCCCTACATATAGCCTGGTGGGATGGGTCAGAATGCACACGGGCATCCGGGCTAGTGTGGGTAGGCATGTCCCTACATATAGCTTGGTGGGATGGGGGGATCCCTCATTCTTGCTCTATGGTGGCTGGTATGTGAATGCGAGCCATTCCTCTCTCATTTCACATAGTTGGAGTGTTTCCGCGTAAGGGTCTGTAGTGACCGGTGCATCATAGATCCAAATCGTCTCACCATTACTCAGATTGTCAATCCAATTCTCAAATTGATTAACCATTTTCATATCGTATGTGATTCAGATTGTTTGTGATTTGTATCATTTGTTTGATATATCTAAATATTTGACTCAAAAATGGAGCAGCCTTAATGTAGTCTCACAAATATTCAATTCAGATCACTAATCCAATTAGATTTCTAGAAAGTAAAAAAATAAGAAAAGATAAAAATTCATACTTGCATTATTTATATGCATCTTGCATATTTATTATGCATTTTCTTGTTAGTTTGCCATTCCACTATAAGAAAAACCTTCAAAATATAAAAATATTATAGAAACTATAAAACCATTAAAAATTCCAAAAACTGTAAAAAAAACTCAACAAAAGCGGTTATGGTGCTGGATCAAGTGCCTATGCATTTGTGCTCAGCATGTCGAATCAGTCTTTTTCTAACCCAACATTCGAATATGAGATTTTTTCCCCCACGCTCTGACATTAGGGAGTGGTACTGGACCATGTGTGGAGTTAACCTCCCTAATTACGCCAGATACAATGGGTAGATTAATATTATGGGGTATAACCCTATAGAACTTTTGTAGCTAAGAATGGAGCCTAGCAAGTGTGCCAAGTATTCATAGTAGGTGAATCATCAATAGAGCTTAAAAAGCTCATGCCAAACCAGAAAGATTAGCCATTAGTGAAAATGCATGGATTAAACTCGGACAACCAGTGAAACGTATGTGCTATAGCACTATGGTTATCATGAAACTGTACATGTTCGAATCTACACTGACTATAACAGGGTGCTCTTGAAGCCATATTCACTTTCGATAATGCTAGGGTGTGAACCATAGATCCTGGATAACCCAAAAGTTATAATTGCTTAGGGAACTATGTTTATCCCTATGCAAGAGTCCGTTTAGTGTGGCAATAACCTCATAGAATCCTCAAAAATTCAAGAGCTCGCATGGAGCTAGTTGTGAATCTTCTTGAGGAGGGTTCAAGTCAATCAAGGTAGTATAGGTCAGTATGAGGATGCCATGGCAACCTCTATAACAAATGGATTGATTAGCCATGAGCTGTGATGTGAGCCTATCCAATTCTCCTACATGCTGCAAACTGGGTTTGTCAATGGGTCCTTTCCATGTCCTCCCTAGTAGTTTCCAATATAGTATCGTTTGACCTTCAAGATCTCATATATATGAGCCTCCTGCAATCTGATCTATTCTTGCAAGATGGGTGTTTGTTAAGTATTTTCTATAGCTTTTTGTGCTTGAATGATGTGCATCTATGAGATTTGTGTGCTCGATACATCCCCACTATGGATGGCATTGGATTTCAAAGGAAGCCTTGCTAGCACACCATCTCTTACCTTCCACTCGACAATTTGCTTGGCATGCAGGACAACGGTCCCACTAGCTATGGTGCAAGTGGCATTTTTTCTGACTGACTTTACCTTAGCCCTCCTACAGTCCTTGTCCTGTGGTGGTATTCTCTTCTACATTGGGCTTCTTCACATGTGGGAGAGTTTTCCTTGAGGAGTCTGTTTCCTTTGTGTTATGCTTTTGTGGGGTTTCAGTAGAGGTTTTCCCTTCTTCAGATCTCTCCATATAGGTTCTCGAAGTTGCTAGAGGGCTTCTAGTCTTGAATACATGATGCGTGAGGAAGAGACCACCCCCTATCCTCTTAATGTTAGGAGCTTCTCTAACTCTCTATAGACATGCTCGATAAAATTTTGAATGGCTACCTCAGTATCTTTCTCCTTCTTGTAGACTATATATAGCTTCAAAAGCGCTCCTGAGTCTACTTTAGTGAATCATTTTGGTTTATTGAAAGAGAAATATGTACATATGGCTTTGGCAAGTGTAACATATGTCTTACATCTGTCTAATGGGCCTTTGTAATCTTTGAAGTCATACATCTGTCTAATGGGGCTTTGTAGTCTTTGTCTAGCCAAACATGGTTGTTCGTTCTACCTCTAATGCATTACAATTCACCCATGCATGGATAACTCTAGGCAATCTTAGGGAATTATGCACTACATCCATGGTTGATCCTCTCCCTGTCCTAGCCCTGGATCAGATTTACTTAAAAGGCTTAGGTGGTTTGGTCATAAGCTCATCGCTTTGGAGACATCTCCAGTAGTCCATGGCCCATGGTGGAAATCTGAAGAAATTCACAACAAGGCCTACTTTTTGTAGGAGTTGACCAGACCATGGCATAATAGGCTTTGTCAGTATGCACGTCTTTGAGATGAAACTTGAATATGTATCCACCCACCCTCTCTAATTCCTTATCTTGGAAGTAGCCGACTTTGTCAGTAGTAGCTTGGTATGGATGTGAGGAGGAACAGTATCCTTGGGTGCTACTTGGGGGAAGGGGGGATTACTATATGTAAACCCTCTATATCACACGTGCGTTTAAGGCCCAATTTAAAAACCCCTTATCTGTAAATTTTTCATGAATAAAATACAACCCTTTCCTATTCAATCTCTGTAAATACCCCCTTTAAATGGTATCCTTATGTATGTAAAAAATGTGTTGAAAAAGGGATTTAAAAAACCCCTTCTGTTGAACTCACGTGATAGGCTTACACATTTATAAGTGACCCCGCCTCCCCCCGAGGGGTGTTATTGCCTATGCTTTCCAGTCCTACAGGATGCTGCATGCAATACTCATGTTTGTATACCTTGCAATGGTGTTCCTTGGGCAATTTCTCTTCTCATGGAAATGCAATAGGCGAACCTTACCTTTGGCCTGCAAGCCTTCTACCCAAATTTTGATAGAGTTTAACCATTTCCATATTGATCTTGCTGACCCAACACAGGACTACCTTTATTGCCCATTGGGATATATATTCATACAGGGTTATGAAATTTAGTTTAGCCAATGCTCCAACTGCCTTTAAAATATTGATGTGCGCAACTTTCAAGGACTATTTGAAGGATTCTTAGAAATCTTTATGGATGACTTGAGTGTTCCACCTCTTTGACTTGACTACCACAACAAATGACTATCTAAAGGATTTCCTGGAAATATTTATGAATGACTTAATTGTGGTCTCTCTATGGAAAGAGCATCTGAGTTATTTGAGAAAAGTCTTTCTAAGGTGTTGAATTTACGAAATTTCTTTGAACCCAAAAGTGCCATTTATGGTGTTAAACTTGGGGAATGGCATATCCACACTGCTAATGGTAAGATGAAAGTTATATTAGAATTGAAACCTCTGATGAATGCCAAGGATATGCAAATATTTATAGTCCATGTCAGTTACTATAGAAGATTTATCTTCATGCATGTAGAGCTTGCTCGTCTTCTATACAAATTTCTGCTTGAGTGGATGGAAGAGTGTCAAGAATCCTATGACAAATTAAAGAAATCCCTAGCATCGACACCAAACTCAAGAGCTCCAAATTGAGATTTTATCTTCCATGCCATAATATTGATGCTTTTGCTTTTACCATTGGGTGTGTGTTGGCACAACCTAGTGAATACAACATGTATGATCTGATAATTTTTATTAGTATAGGCAACTCAATGATGCTGATGAAAACTATACCACTACTAAGAGGGAAGTACTGGGTATTTTGGAGTTAGTTGGTGTGTGAATAGCAATCAAGAGGAAAGGATTGGGTATTTTGAAGTTAGTTGGTGTGTGAAAACCCTATGAAGAGCCCTTATTAATCTCTAGGTCAGGAGATAAGGCTTGATGCCTATAAGAGCATGAACTTCGGAGGTTCCATAATTACAAGTGTATCATTTGAGTTGTGCAACATATTTCTCTTGTGCTTGCTATCATATCTCTCTCTCTCTCTCTCTCTCTCTCTCTCTCTCTCTCTCTCTCTCTCTCTCTCTTTCTCTCTCTCTCTCTCTCTCTCTCTCTCTCTCCATCCACCATAGTCATGGCTTGATCCTTCATCCCTTTCTTTGAACATGCTCCATCCTAGTTCCATGAATGATAACATGGTATCAGAGCCACCTTAGCTACATCTCCTCTATGCAGTTTTCATTAAAACTACTGTCATTGTCATGCTTTGCTACATTTTTCTCCCATATGAAGTTGTGCATTTTTCTCATGCTATGCTAGTTTTTTTTTTGTTCATATGTGGCTTGTGTACCTCTTTATGAGATGCCTACTATCCACATCGCCCGCATCCACCATCTCTCAGCATTCAAGCAATGAAGGAGAGGTCCATATGCTACACGTATACATGCATTAATGCAAAGAAGGAGAGGTTCATTTGTTGCACCTATACAACATGTACAACAAAAAATAAATCACATCCATAAATCACATCCAGGGGTCAAGGTACTTATGCAACCAAACAAGAGAAGGAGAGAAAGATCTAATAACCTTTTCTTAGTAGCATAGAAAGGCAGAGTGAAAGACTTCAGGTTTGTTGATGGGAAGAAAAATGTTAAAGAAATATTGATCCGGCATGTTTATATACACAAAGAGCTTATTGTCCATGACTATCCAAATTATCTTCCACAACATAGACCAAATTGTAAGTGCCTACAAAATGATAGATAAACATGTTATCTTTACTGTCTTAATTTTTAAAATTATCTAACTACAATTTTGTTTTTGCTTTTTTACTGACACAGATGTTATCCATCATCTTATGAAGAATGGCAGCCTATACAATGCATACTGGGGTTATTTGATGTTTTGTATGGGACAATAGGAGAACTGTAATACAAAGGTAGATCTTCAACATAATTGGCACAATCCGGTATTTTCTTTTATGACCATTTCTATAAGTTAATGGTGGATAACCAACACACATGTTATTCTGGAAAGACAACAATTACCATCATGGAATATTGTAGACTGGCCAGTTTCAAATGCTTCTATTAGTGCATCCTATAGAGACAAACTCTTTGGCGGAATTTCAACGCTTATTACGGCCAAGTATTGTAACAAGAATTGCTTAAGTGAACATATGCATGCCTATTTTAGTGTTTGTAGACTTTTTCAGGAACCCAATAAAGGTTAGCAAGGCAATGATCACATATAGAGTTAATGATGTAGAAGGTCTTGATTTCCTTGATAATGGTTGGGACAAGAAAATTTCCAATAAGGTGCAATATGAAGTTGTGCCAAAAATAGTTCTAGTGTAGTGAAGTACATGATTGGGTCTCAAAATTATATAATATATAATGTCCTTCTATTATTAACGCAATCGGATCATTGGTGACAAAATTGTGACCATTTCTATAAGTTAATGATGGATAACCAACACACATATGTTATTCTGGAAAGACAACAATTACCATCATGGAATATTGTAGAATGGCTAGTTCAAATGCTTCTATTAGTGCACCCTATAGAGCCAAACTCTTTGGCAAAATTTCAATGCTCATTATGGCCAAGTATTGTAATGAACATATGCATGCCTATTTCAGTGTTTGTAGACTTTTTTAGGAACCCAATAAAGGTTAGCAAGGCAATGATCACATATAGAGTTAATGATGTAGAAGGTCTTGATTTCTTTGATTATGGGACAAGAAAATTTCCAATAAGGTGCACTATGAAGTTGTGCCAAAAATAGTTCTAGTGAAGTACATGATTGGGTCT
The DNA here is from genome assembly GCF_041138505.1 of Cibotium barometz. Taxonomy (NCBI): domain Eukaryota; kingdom Viridiplantae; phylum Streptophyta; class Polypodiopsida; order Cyatheales; family Cibotiaceae; genus Cibotium; species Cibotium barometz. The sequence continues at coordinate 4,875,272 of NC_141052.1, forward strand.
CAAATTATATAATATATAATGTCCTTCTATTATCAACGCAATCGGGTCATTGGTGGGACAAAATTGTCTGGATCAAGATTTAAATGCATCTAGTGAAGGAAATCAATTTATTAACATAGAGGTATATGAAGGGGGAATATTATTAGATGTTATATCTCAAGTTAGGAAATGTTGTACACTCACTCAACTACGCCATGACCTTCCTACCGAAATCAGTGAAGCCAATTTGCCAAAGAGATTTACATTCATTATTAACAACAAATAGGTAATTTTAATGTGATGCTTTCTTATTTCACTTTACAATGAATCAATCTTTTGAATTCATACCAATAACATCACATGACAACATGTATTACAAAGAAGAGAGAGAACTATACGCTGTAGAGATATACCAAATGGCATTCTTAATATCTTCCATGACTAAATACAAGTAAGTTGTCAAATTCTATCTTTTTATGTACAAAAGTAATAAGGATGCCATTTTTTCAACATCAAAATATACAATTACATTGTACTACTAAGTAGGTTTGACTTCAACATGCTCTTCTTCTTTGTCCATGGGTTGATCTTCTGTGTTTTTGACTTCAAGTATCTGTAGTTGGAACTTCCATTATGATATCATCCTTTATACTGGTAGATTTGGAGTCCTCCCATGTATCCTTTACTTCAGATGGGGATTCTTTTGTGGGTTTGACTTCAATAGATGGGGATTCTTCCGTAGCCTTTACTTCAGCGTGCTCTTTTGTAGCCTTCACTTCAGCTTGCTCTTCTAATTTGTCCTTGGGTCTATGGTTTAGCTTCGCCAGAAGTATCTGTACCTCTGCAACTTCAATTTTGATGTTCTCCTTTGTAATGGCAGGTTTGGAGGCCCCCCTGTATCTTTTACTGGTTGAGGCGTTTCTTGTACAATAAGGGGGCTCTTCTAGCATGATTAAGTATTGAACTTGTCATTTTAGCTCTAAAGTTGTCCACATATACATCATTGTAACTCTCTAAGGTCATCTACAATCCAAATAATAATAATGATTACATTTTGTTATATCTTACACTTTTGCATCACATGATTGGTTTTGAGGTTTTTGTGTTTACTAGTTCTGGTCTATCTATTTTGAAATACACATCGAACATGTACTTTGCATGGATAAGTGTCCTCCACCCACATGAGAAACCATCATGTTGAGGTGGAACCTATATACCAAAAAATATAAACTTTAGGCTATTTTCATTCAAGAGAAAAGGTTTTGAAACATAGAAAAGAGGAAGGAAGAGGTAGTTAGGACATTTTCCTTTAGATGCATTCTTTGCCATTTGAGGAGCATAGTTTTTGGATATGTGGCTCGACATTCAAATGCATCTATGACATATTTTAATATTGGCCTACACGATGATTCTTTTGTGCCAAGAACACTTGACATTCTGGCAAAGAGTTTTGAGCTTCTTTGGTGGATACCTTTCGTGCTAGATTCCCACTGTGGCCATGAGGATGGGCTTATGAGTTTCCCTTTTGACCCTTGAGCAACTATCTCTTTGGAGTTGAGCTTTCCTTAGACAAACCACCTACCCCCTCCCTCCCACATCCCAAACCATAGCCTACACCTTTTTCCGTGTGGAGGATCTACTCAAGGAAAATACAATGGTAGTGAACCTATTTGATCTTCTCCAGATTTGCCCCAGTGTCTGACAATGTCTCAATGCACTATTGGAGCAAATCAATGGTATGCCAACCAATTCTAGTGATTGGAAGTATGGTGGGTTTCCACTCCCCTTAGGTGTTGCCGATTGCATGGGTATTCGCTGTGTACTAGTCTCTCCCGTACTGGAGCCCCACCTCTTTGTGGAGATTCATGGTATCCCAATTTTTGGGCCAATCATCTACGATAGATCTGGGGTGAACCTCATGCCAGAATTCACACTCCATGTAGTAGGTCTCAAGGTGACATGAACAGCCCCAACATCTGTGTTCGGATGGCCGAGCAACGGGAGGTTACCCCCATCGGCCAAGTAGAAGGTGTCACTATAGTTATCCAGGGGATTCCATTCCTATTCGACTTTGTGGTGATCCGGCTTCCTAAAGTTAGAGGGGCCTACTCATTACTCATTGGTCACCCATGACTTTGGAGTGCAAGTGTTCTGCACGATTGTTGTGGATTCCTCAAGAGCATGGCCCACAAGAGCTCAAATTGGAGGAAGGTTTGGACCAAGGGATCCGTGGTGCCACAATAGCCCCCACTTCATCTCCCAACTCTCAGATGCCGATCTCTTGGCCATTTTGCATGCTTGACCCACCAGCCTCTATGTTAGTAGTGGACCCATATGGTAGATCTTTTGAAGTTGCAGTTGTAAAGAACCTTGAAGCTCCACTGCTACGTGATGAAGTGGGCACAACAACTTCTACATTCTTGCACTCTACCTGGTATCCACCTTCCCACAATGAATATATCTCCTCATTTTTGTGAGGTTCATTCCTATAGAAACTAGCCATATCTTGGGTGGTGGATTGGGCTTTGGGTCTATGTTGTTGTCCACTATATAGCAATGAAGCAGCACGTGGTCAGGGCGCCGAACCACATCCATTGTCTAATGAGACCATTAGGGTGCTTGCGATATCCTTCAAAGGACTGGCCACGTCGCGACGTCGCCTGTAATGCCCGCTGTGGGCATCACACGCAGTGTGACAGACTCGTGGCCTTTGCCGCCCATGTGGGAAAGGCCATGAGTGAGGCCTGTGGCCCTTGCCACGTGCGTGGCACGCGCGGCAATGGCCACACTGGCCACGCAAGCCAACCGCGTGGCCACACAACGTTGGGCCACGTAGGCCCATGTTGCGTGGCCAACTGTGCAACGGCTTAATGATGCTGTTCAGGGCTTACAAAAGCCCTTAACAGCCCCTCACCTCCCCCCTCTCACCTCTCTCTCTCTCTCTCCCCTCTCTCTCTCCCTCCCCTCTTGCCTACCTCTTGCTCCCCCCTCTTGCCTCTCTCTTGCTCCCTCACCTCTCGCCTACCTCTTGCTCCCCCCCTCTCGCCTCTCTCTTGCTCCCCTCACCTCTCACCTCTCTCTTGCTCCCCTCACCTCTCGCCTCCCTCTCGCTCTCCTCCTCTCACCTCTCTCACTTGCCCTCTCTCTTCCCTTCTTGTCCCCCTCACTCGCCCTCTCTCTCTCCCTCACTCCCTCTCTTGTCCCCTTCTCTCTCTCTCTCTCTCTCTCTCTCTCTCTCTCTCTCTCTCTCTCTCTCTCTCTCTCTCTCTCTCTCTCTCGCCCTCCTCCTTCCCTCGCTCCCCTCTCTCTCTCAATCCCTCAACAGTCGTGGTCTCTCTCTTTTTGAATTCCTCCCACAAAGTGGAGATCTTAAGGGTTGGAAGCGGCACCGGTGGGAAGCAGTCTCAACAAGTGCGCCTCAATGGTTGGAACATCCTCAACAAGCAATAACGGTCCTCACTTGTCCTCAACGTCGAATGAAGAGTTCTCAATCATCAAAGTTCTCCAACTAGACTTCATATGGATAGCATAACAATTCCAATAGCATCATATGTAATTGGAATAAAAACTTTAATGCAATTTAAATACTAATTTAAGATAATTGCATCACATGTTGAATAACAAAAGACTAATTTGAGAAGGATTGATGGAAACATGGATTCGTATTCAAGACAAAATGCCTCCACGGACTCATCTGCAAAACGAAAGGGTTCACCAGATCGCAAGATGAGATCATTCTCTCGCAAGATGTGGGCATATTTTTGAGTGGCCACATCAGGCGAGGTGACAAACACCTCACAATTGTAGTTGACTATGGAAGTTGGTTCTTCAACAGCCCCGCTGATAATCGTGTGGTTACCACCAGTGCCACGATTGTAGAAGAGGAGTCATTTGTGAAAGAGAGTTTCGACCAAGTGGTTGATCGACACATCTCGACAAATTGGGTGGAGGATCACTTGGTCAACAACCAAAACCGCCTTCCTAGAGCGCTGCTTTGTCACCTCCTTGCAAACCCAGCAATTCGAGGGGCTGATCAGAAGCATCGAGGAGAGCAAGTACCAATCGACAATGTCAGCATTCATTGTCTCAGAGGGATTCCCAGGCAAAGCCCCCATTCCATTCGACCGTCGAAGTGTAGCCAGCCCACGATCTATCATCGTCAAGTGAATTTAACTCGATATTGGAGGAGACCGAAGGATGCATGGTTGGCAAGATGTTCGTTGTTTGGGATGGCAACCATCGACTCAAATCTTGGCAAGAATGGGTGAATACCAATCGAGTTGAAAAAGAGAGGATTCCCAAGGTGAATTGCAGAGAGTGGTCCAGTTTCTTAACGAAGAGGAGGCGGAGTTCTTGTTGGTGCTATGCATGATTAACAAGTAAGTGCATTGTACAATGTGTATATGAAATGAAGAAACATTGTGTATGTCATCTTTTGCCTTGTTTTTATAATGCATGCAAATTTTTCAGGGTCACTACCATTCATGTGCCAAACACAATGGCACATGATATATTCATGATGCAGTGTGTGGGTCTTGCCGATCCACAATCATTGTTGTCAAAGTTTGGTGATGTTGATCGTGCATGGGCCCAGAAAGCGCTTACTCATCGGGGACCCAATAGATCCAAGTGGTTGAAGCTTCCCATGGCACTCTTGTCACAATTAGTTTTCAAGGTGTGTGCGCATTGCAGTATGTTTTGATTTTGAAATATATTTCTTAATGCTTTCAATTCGAAGTATGTTTCTTAAATAAATATAAACGCATTGCAGTCAGAATTTGATGCCACCACGTTCTAGGCCAAGATCAGTGGCTTGCCCTGAGCAAGGGAGTAGAGAATACATGATGGATGCAGAATTGTTCGACAAGAACTATAGGGATGCCCTAAAGGAGACGGAGACACTCTTTCACTAAAAGGGGACATGAGCTGGCACAAATTGCCAATCCCAACTGTGGGAAAGAGTTCTTTAAAAAAGTGATCTCGTACCAAGGGTGAGGTGAAAAGGATAGCAAATTCACTACACCGAAGCTAGCCGAGATTGCTCGAGCACATGTTTCAAATGAAGAGTAAGATCTTCAGCTCTCTTTATGCATTACACTTTTTTTAAAAGTTATTAGAAACCTAATGCTTATTTACAATGGAAGAAATGTAGGTTGCTTGACATATTGGGCTGGTGGTGAGTTTGCTATGAGGGATGCATAGATTCCGCCATCCGACAGAGCCTTCTTCATGTGGATCCATCGTCATACCGAGTACATGCTCAAATTGTACGCGAAGCTGGAGGCAGACTCGCCTCTGCAATAGCTGGCATGCATGAAAGAGCCACATAAAACTCTGGAGTAGGTATCACGGATGCCCTGAAATCTTACACGAAGTCTCATTTTGAGAAGGCATTTGTTAGGTGGAAAGGACAAATGCGTGCTACCTTGGAGCCTGACCAGCAACCACACCTACCATGCGCATCATGACGCCTCTTGTACAGGTATAAAGTACCTTAACTCTTTTTTTTTCCCTTGCATGGTGGAGAAGATCTCATGCTTCTTGTATTGGTTTCTTAGACCTTTCTAATGGCTGTGTATTAGGTGGTGTAGTGTACGTGATCGGGTCTACGTTCCCGAGCACCCTTCAGACACATGGGTGTTGTCTGAGATGGAGGAGACAGGAGAGTGGATCAACGAGCTTTGGGGCAAGGACACATGGATACTTTGTCCATGGTGGTTAGACTACCCAGAGAGGGAGTTTCCTCCAGAGGAGGCAAAACAGTTTTAGAGTATGTTTCCTTGTGCACAGTATTTAATTTGTACAAGGTATGAAGCCTGTTTTTTTGGAGTTTACAGTTTTAATGTTGGTTAAATGCAGTGGCCAGAAAAGGGCAAGAAGCCTGCCACCACCGAGCAAGAATTGACCCTTGTGAAGAAAAAGGGTAAGAAATCCACACCTCTATCATCCCAAAAAAGGTCACGGCCAGACTGGGAATAACTCAGATGAGGAATCTGAGGACAGCCATTCCAAGGATGATGAGCATGAAGATGAGCGGCAATCCCATGCACAGGGCAAAGAGTAGGTGACCCCTTCGCATGGCGAGACCCAAGAGTAGGGGTCAGAGAGTTCAAAAGATGATGAGGCGGACCTCTTGGGATCTAGTAAGTAAACTTAACGTGTTAAAGCATTCATTAGATCATTTATTCATCAACGCTCATAACATGTATTTGGTGTTGTGTAAATGTAGACTACCGTCCCATCGTGGTGAACCCCTTGTACTTAGTTTTGAGCTCGAACATTGATCACCTCCGTCTCACGCTGATGGGAAAGCGAAAACACAGGTACGATCTCTCAGTAGTGCGAGTGACTCTCTCCATTCATCGTCATTATAGCGTTTACACTCCCCTTACATGCTTTGTTGTTCCAGGAATCTTGTAGTATTGCAACGATTCATGGGATCTCTGACAAGGTGGGGAACCATGGATGCCTTCAATAGCCTTGGAGGCGTGCACTTGGTGTGGGCTGATTTTTCTACAGATACGTATCTCCACAAGGAGGCTTTAGAGGTTCCTCGGTGAAATGTTTTTCGGGAGATACTTGTGGAGTCGGCTTTTGTGCTTGCTGTAGAGTTCCTACATGCCGATGGCACTATGGTGTGCACATTACATGCGGAGCACTTGGAGATTGCAGTGCGGGAGGCAAGAACTTGGAACTTCATATTGCGAAGGACTTTGTTCTTGCGCGTCTCGAGATATCTCTATGTCATGTCAGAAGATGGCCAAGAAGAGGTGAGTGCATGATTCTTTGATTTTTGTGAAAGTCAAGCTCAATGATTTCCCTTCCTAAAGTACTTACTAGTGTGTGCAAGTAGGTCTCTGTTCTGGTCATCGCTATCCCTCTAATACTACAACATTTGCAACCATCTAAAGTAAAGCTCTTCAATCTTTCATGCAACTCAAAGAAAAGGAACCCAAATCGGATGCCGTTTTGGAGGCATGGACAACAACTTATGAAGTAAATAAGCTCTACAAGAAGAAGATGAAAACATGCCAAGCGGTAGACCTTGCAGACAAGAAAATGCTAGAGGTGAAAGGAGCTTCAGCCATTGGGATGTGGAGAGCTTTCGGCATCATTGAAGAGGCAAAGGAGGATCCTCTAAGAGTTGAAGTTTCCACCTTCATTCGCAAGCTAGGGTAGACGGAAAAGGCATAGGTGTTTGCCATGTAATGTTGTGGCCTTGTACAGTTTCTAGGGAATATAAAATGGAAGTTTAAGATCATAATATGGTGACTTTGTAAATGAGTTGCAATGGTAGTTATAACTTGATATGCATTGATAATTGTAAATGAGTTGCAATGTGTATAGTGCTATTGTATCCATCCACTCCTCTCCTCTACTGTCACCATGAGTCATAAATGAGGAAGACCATAGAGAGCTGATAGACACTTAGAAGTGTAGAGAGAGAAACCACTCGCCTAAACACCAAAAAGCGCTCACTCAAAAAGGCTCGCCAAGAAAATATACCCCTTCAAGAACTATGTGGTAACATTTGACCCCAAAATCTCCTCCTAGGCTAAAGTTCCATCATCATATACCAAAGCTACATCACCACCACAGTTTGTAAAGGGAAGAACTTACCTTGTGTTCGTGTAATCATATTCTATAATCTAGAATGCATTTATGATCATATCTTTGTAAGCCAGCAAACTTTAGTACAAGCCCTACCATTTGTAATTTATCATTATAATATTATACAAATAGAAGACGTAGAAATGGAGTTTTGGCCATAGGAAGGTATGGGAGGACTTTTGGAGGGATGCGCACATCTTTTTTAAGGAGAAAAAATGAAATTTGAATTTTCCAGGTCACTCTTTGGATAAACTAATTTTTTACATGTGACTTTTACAAAGTCAACCACGTGGGGGCTTCTTGATCTTAGAGAGGAAAGCGTCAATGTATGTTTACGTAGAGCACCTTTCTAGAATACCCAATGAAAACCCTCACCTAGGTGTGGAAGATGATCTTCTGGATACTCAGCTATTCCATTTGATCATGTACCAGAAAATGGAGCGAAGACATTGCTTACTAAAATAATGGTCTCCCACATGACTTAATCATAAAAAAAGAATAAAGCTAGATATCTTATCAACAAGAAGGTAGGAATGTTGTACAAAAGAGACCAAGATGATATCATGCATTCATGAATATGAATTCGTTGCCGTTCTTGAGCAAGCTCATTCTGGCATTGGGCATTTTGTAGTTGATTCCACATATCTTAAAATTCTTTTAAGTAAATTTACTATGATGGTTAAATGTTGTGACGAATACCAAAGTGCCATAGTCCAAAAAAAAAAGAGACAGAATATCCCTCACCCCAGTGATATCACTCAATGAGAAAGAATCATTGCCCTTGAACGACTCAATGATCAAATATTGTATTTTGCTTGGGTCGATGATGGTTGAAAAATAGACATCAACATAAAAATAGTGTCAAAAACAGTAAACACAAACTTAAGTATAGAGGTGACTAGGTCCCTTCCCACAAGGACAGAGAAAGATGTGAATGGTAGCAAATTTAACTCCGCTATGGAGCCCCCACCTAGGATGTACTCTTCCAAGTCCACAAAAGAGCAAGGGAAATAAAAACTCACCAACAAAAAACGCAAACTCTACCTTGAAGCACTAGCTTGGAAAAAAAAGACCCAAGGAGGTTGGAGAGGAGCTGAAAGTGTACTGTGACTTCGCAGTGTGGACTTCACAATGCGATTGAAATATAGAACCAACAGTGATGAAACCCGCTTTCGAGCCGGATTTTCTCCAAAAGGACCATAGGAAACATGGACCTCTTTAGGTCATCCAACCCTAAGACACAATAGCTACTTCCATTGTAGTCAATAAAAACTCTTATCATTTGTTGGATGTGTGGAAGTAAAGTGTTTTATTGTAACTAATCATGTGCTTTGCAAGTTTCATGTGACCCTTGCATGTTCCATGAAAGAGAGCATCCGACTCAGAAGAGGATGGATTATTTCCACTAATTACACAATCAGTGGATTATTTCCGCTAATTCCACAAACAAGCAACCGCCGCAACCCTTGACCTCCCTTTCGGAGCTATTACCTGCATGATGACCTCCCAAACCGTGCAACACCCCACGCCTCACCATCATCAAAATATCCCACATCTGTTACCATAGTTTTCTGACATGTGTTCATCTCCGTCTCTTCAAATCGTGGTATGAATGCTTCTAATGCTTGCTTGCAACCCGTGTGTTCAAACCTATGTCCTTTGTTCTCTCCACTGTGTTGTTTTGCCAGTTTTCTGTAAGCCCACTCTTCCAGAACACTTGAATACAGTTGAGAAGCAGAAGACGCCCTGCAAGTCTCAGCGGCATCTACTCTCGGGACGACACATTTGATGCCCAAGAGCTTGTACCACCATCTACAGCTCCCCTACCACTCAAAGCCCAGCTAGAAGCCAGCCCCATAGTCCATAGCCTCATCTTCAAAAGCCGCTACTTCACAAGGAGCAAAGACTGCAGCTTTTAAGAAGTACCATACCCAAACATCCAGAATCAGACGGCATCAAATGGCTTGCTCTACCTCAAAGAGAGTGATGACTCCAATATCAGAAGCTCGCAGACAAGGAGCAGCAGCTGGAGCTGGAGCTGTCAGAAATGAAGCTCCCAGCTGCACGAAGCCAAACAAGAGTGTGCCCGCCGAGAACAAGGGTTGATCATCACCCAAGCAGAGACAAGACCAAGCTAGTGGTGGCCAAAGCAGCCCAAGAGACAACAGAAAAGAACCACGAAGGGTTGAAGAGTAAGGTAAAGCGGCCTACACATTCACAGAACATAACACAAAGATGGCCACGATGGTTGAACAGGCCATAGCAACTCTGAACCTCCTTCAAAGAGTTCTACATGATGAAGTTCTACACGGTAAAGTGGAGTCACAAAGAAGATGCTTATAAGGTCATCCTTGCAGACAGCGAAAGACCAGCTGTTGGCTGATGCCCACAAAGAGCTATAGGCAGCAACGAAGCTGGATGCTGCAGTCCATAGTGGATCGCACGCCCGTGAAGACCCTTGATTTCCTCCACACACACTACCTTCTCCACCCTCCTTTTCCGTGTAGACAATGCCACCCACCACATCTTAACCACTCTCTTCTTCCATGACCAAACCTTCTCTCTCATAGACCACACCTGTCTCTACTCCCTTCCATCCCATTGTCCTTAACCACTCTCTTGAGGTTATAAATTGTACATTCTTATAAGGTGAATTTGGGCATGTTCTTGGATTCATCTAGGTATATGCCCTTCACCACTCTCTTTTTCCATGACCAAACCTTCTCTCTCATAGACCACACCTGTCTCCACTCTCTCCCACCCATCCCATTGTCATATCCAGTAGATGGCCTCCTGTTGGAAGCATCTCTAATCCTTCTCCAAGGGCACGGCCATGATTGTGTCAAAGACCTTTTTTTCCACCTACTTAACAGCCCAATTTCGTAGCACCTCCAGGCATCCTCCTCCTCTTCCAAATAGGTTGTGAGCACATCAAGAGGATTGGAGAGGCTACCATTGCACCGATACACACGTGGCTTACTCACTGAGCGCTCACCAAACACCAAGCTGACAAGGTGGATGCCTTCTTCACCTCTTTTGAAGACATAAGCAAAGACAAGGGGGATCCCTCAAAGAAAGGATGAGGTGGCCACAGACCCCAAGGAAGGGGTGAGCAGAGAGATGAAACTAGTGGCAAAAGTATTCTCCTTACGAGTTTATGGGACACGTTTTGTGCCATGTAAACCCCGGCTCCTAAAACAAAAAGATAAAGCCTTTACATCAGCCCCACCAACTGATCAACCACCACCCCCCATCAGCTTCTTTTTGCTCCATCCCATCCAATCAATCCCCTAGCCTACGACCCTCTTGATCTCCCTCCATACGACCCCCTTACATCCTCCATTTCTTTTCAGGCCCCATCTTTTACTACCCCCACTGACCTGTGGGACGCCACGAGCTTTGAAGAAAGGTTTCTAGGTCTACTGCTTAAGGTGGAGGGACTAATCAATGAGCCTCTTGTTCCAGATAAGCTTGCAAACGCTCCGGACCTCAACAAAGATCTACCACCACCGCCTACGGAGCCACGAGGGCACCAAGACACCCTTCTCTCACTCCCAATTCATGAGAAGTAACTCACCTACTACCCCCCAAATCCTTGGGACCTCATCTACCAAGGTAGTAACGATCATGAGACACTAGATTCGCATTGTGAACCAATACATGATGAAACACTATGTCAAGTGGAAACAGGATCACATGCCCAACACTAGAGGCAGCTGGAAAGATCTTGATGTATCTACAAAAAATCACATGGACTGCATCCAGAACGGAGGGTGCCTCATCTCAAATATGCGAAGCTCTGAGAAGAATACACTAGGGCATTGAGAGAAGTTTATATCGATCCTTCTATAGCTATCCTACTTGAGAGACCACCACCATCGACTACAACAGAGTTGAAGCTGTATGTGAAGAACTTTAATGATGGATTTGATCATAGTGATGACACGTCGCTTCTTCAAGCTAATCATCCTTACTTTGGACATGGTGCCCAAGTACTCCTGGACCACTACAATAGCCTCATCTTCAACCTAAATGTGGCCCCACCTTCAAGTCCACTTCTATAGAGAGATCCAATGCTTCCATGGACACTGCATAGCCACATTTGAAGACATTCCAACGCAAGCTTTTGGCGAAGCTCTGATATCATAAAGTGGACAGGCTGTTGGCTCTCCCACAAGCCTTTCATGCTCTCTTTGGAGGCACCACCGGTATCTTCAACACATCTCGTTGTGATATGAGAACGTGATCACCTTTAGAAAGATGTATGTTAACCATTCTAAGTTAATATTGCCTCATTGTGTCAAGTTAACCACCGGTATTTTCTGTATTGATATGATGCAAGCCTTGTGTTGATAGATGCATCCTTATTTGAGAGTGATTAGGGCTTCCTTTCTTGAGAGATTGGAGCCAAGTGGAGACGATCTATTCTTTCTTCCATTAAGGCAAGAAAAAGCCTCTCTCAGTGCACCGCATTTGCAGCGTGCTTTTCAGTATGATAACAGAGATATGACACAGATTCATAGCTAGCACACCCCCACAGGTTGCAACTTGCAGCTCTTTGGCAAAGTCGTCACGACATGTATCCCCGCAAGGTAAGATGCTTGACTAGACACAATGCTTTATAAATGAAAGCGATATGGACACACAATGGTGAAATCTTCAGCTAACCACTTGAACTTTTTTATTAATTAAAAGTAAAGGTTTCTGCATGATGGAAACTGGATTAAGGTGAATTTACAATATTTACAGAATTCAATGAAAAAGGAATCCTATACAAAAAAGCCTCCATATGGGCTCAGCTCAACTTCCTTCTGACATCTAGCCAAAACACGAGCCATAGACAGTTCTGTACTCACACTCGCCCAACCGTACTCTAATTCTAAACATTGTGATTACATGTCCTGTCCTAATAATCTTTTCTGCAACTCGGCAGCAAATAGCACCAGTCGAACCATCTCGAGTCCAATAAACGAGACTATGTTAAGATCATCGTTTGTCTCTCCATCTGAGCCCTCTTGACCACCCATCTCACTTGCTCCTGCTAAGAGGGAACCAATGCTATTCCATCCTAAATCATTGACAGGTAGGGAGTTATAAAGAGCAACTTTCAGTTGCAATGCTTCAGAAATGACACCATCCACAGCCTCCACTGCAGCCTGGATAGTACTCTCGGTCTGTGCATTTGATTGGACTGCAACCTGCAAAACAATGTATGGGTTAGCATAGCAGAAAACTCATCATAACGGTACGGTCTGCTGTGACATCTGCATGTCTGACCCAAACAACTGCAGTCCCCATACTTACTCTGGCTATTGTCAGACGGAGTCGACTGGCCAATATACAAAGATGGCGGATACTTGATAGACTTTCTTGCAAAGATGCATTCTCAACGCGCAGCCTTTGAAACAAGATTGAAGCTCACATAATTGTCAAATAATCTTAGTCAGCAAAGAAACAGTGTGTTGTGAAATATATAATCACCTGCCAATGCCAACAGTGTCGTTCTCTTTGCTTCTACTCAACGACAGCATGTGGCTCAAACTCTTCGTCCGGATGCCCAGATCTTGACCCCTTGGCCACAAATGCTTCAAATAGCCTTGCAATGACGCTTTTCTTGCACTCTCTGATGTGAAAGATACCAAGTTCTTATCATTGTCCAAAGAGACACCATGGTCCCGGACGGGGCTCAAGTGGCTACTTGAAAATGACCGTTTATGCTGAAGTGCTTGTTTCAAGCTCCTGTATCAAAAGCATGTCAGAAACAGAACACGGTGCATTCTTATCTATGAGAGTAGGAGATAAAAACCAAAGCACTACTTCTCTTGCTCTTGCAGCTTCAAGCATTCCTTGTGTAACCATGCCAGTTCCATAAGAGCATTCACCTTCTCACTCGTCACCTGAAAAGCTAAATATGCACATCATAACGTGATAATCCTCTTCTAGTAAGTGTAACCCTGGAAAATACTCCTCATATGATAGCACCATCGCACCCAATAATGCCAAAATTTTACATTACCTGTAAGAGCTGCTGCTTAAGAGAAGAAATTTGAGATTCAAGAGCCAAAGTAGTATTTGACTCCAAAATATGCCTCTCCTCTTCTTGAGAAAGCAATAATAATGCAGCAACCTAGCATCATGCGACTGTTTTTAAGTTCCAAAATGATATGATAAGAAAGTAAGTTCCAAAATGACACGATAAAAAAGTATGTGAAGCATAGTTGTCAAAACGTCCCAGCAGAATGAAAAACACTTAGTTGTGTTCCACAGATGAGGCACGCGGGTAGCCAGGAGCGAGTCAATGATGGTTGGTCGGAGGTGCACCACAATCACAACAGCACGGCTGTGCTTAACAATGAATACGAGAACAGAGATAGGAACTTGCAAACACCAAGCTTTGGCAACTACAATATGAAGTCATGCACACTCTACAGCTGAACTACATTGCAATTTTGTACCAACACTGGATTACTATTATAGCATTCCCCAGATATGAAGCTTAAATAAGAACCTTCTAGGCTATAAAACATGGCCCCAATAGCATATTCACTTTATAGCACAGATGGAGGGAGCATAAAGCCCAGAATATACACCTTTTCTTGTAAAGCTTGGGCCAAAGCTTCTTTGCTATCATCCGCAACCTGCATATGATTGCCCACAACCACATCCCTGCTGACAGCCTCATCATCCTGGAAAGGAAAGGCCATACATTAAATCGGCCACTTGCTTGTTAGAAATCTTTCGTGCACTAAATTTGTTGCTCCGTTCAGCTGGTGTAGAGCTTGAATTATTTCTTCAGAAACACCCTTTTTTGTTTTTTTAGAAGTGTATTGGATCTCAGAGCACCAAATTCACCAGACTCCGCTCTTCCAAAGTTCCTCTCACAAGTTCCTCAGCTCCACCGTTCTCAGCAGGCTCAACCTCTTTATGTGTCAGAGACAATGCTTCTTCATTTTTGTCCAATCCAAGGCTCTGATCGTCTTTATCTAGAATTCCATTGGCAGGGACGGTCACATTGTGCTGCAAAAGCACACTTATCTAGTGAGCTATTAACTTTCTCTAAAAAACTCCTCAAAATATTTGCAAATTCAGAACAAAATAGGAGCAAAACAAAGCTAAAGACAATCTTGTGAGTAAAACCCTATGGCCCGTGTGAAACGAGGCCTCCTTTAAACCTATGTTTAGTGAGTCTTTAGCAATCCTTTAAACAGCATACATGAATCTGAAAGATGTAGTCGAGACGACACCAAATGGGGTCCCAAATTATCCACTAAAGGGCCCCCCTTGCAAACAGGAGTATTTTCTTTATTTCTTTTGGAGAACTGAATACAAGCTGGATGTGTCCAAAAGACTGAGTGGACAACCTCACTGATTGACCGCCAAACGCAAGGACAAAGCGACCAAACGCTGGCTATCTTCGAGAGAACACACCAGCCCGAGACTTAGGGTTGATGTGGCTGAAAGCTCTTCTGGAAGAGACTGAGCTTCGTTTGCCTTGGGCTGCAAGCACATGCATACTGTAAGCTGTTGGGGTAAAGGCATTATGCCCACCCTTATAGTGTGTACAAGCCCATAAGTTTTATAGTACATAGTACACTTAGTACTTTTAATGTACTAAGTGCACTATGTGCACTAGAGCAAATATACATGTGTGACTCCCCTATCACACATGTATATTTGCTCTAGTGCACATAGTGCACTTAGTACATTAAAAGTACTAAGTGTACTATGTACTATAAAACTTATGGGCTTGTACACACTATAAGGGTGGGCATAATGCCTTTGGACAGCTTGATGATGCTGGTTATGTTACCACATTTGGTAGTGGAAAGTGGAAGATTACATCACTATTAAGCACACAAAAGGTATTAAGCTTACTATGCATCTCTGTATCCAGTTGCTTTACTTTCTTGTCCATGAAGAAAAAACTCTTCTAGTTTATCTCCTTCACTTGGAGCAGCATTTCATAGAAGGCGTCTTGCTTGTGGGAAAGTGCCAGAGGAAGTATGGACAAGGAAGCCTCCGTCCTACAAGCACTTGAGAGTGTTTGGTTGCATTGCGTACGTGAACATACGCAGGGAAATACGCACCAAACTTGATCCTAAGTCTCACAAATGCATATTCCTAGGATATGGTGACAGAGGTGAAATGGGGTATAGACTTTGGGATCCACTGAATAGAAAGATTATACACAGCAATGATGTCATTTTTGGTGAAACATGCATGTATAAGGAGCCTGCAAGGCAACAGGAGCCTGGCAGAGTCATCTTTGATGATGATGGACATCATGGACAACAACCAAGGGCTGTAAATCAGCCATTACAGCAACAAAACCAGCCCTTACATGGTGCTGAAAATGGTCCAAATGGACAGCCAGAGATGGCAGAAGATATCCCTATGGATATCCCACAGTTAGAGGAGATACCGGGCATGATCTTTCAACCTTATGGCATGGAACAGGAGCCACCCATAGGTGATATGCAGGCTGGACAGCAACCTGCAAATGATGGTCATTGGGTACGGAGGTCCACAAGACCCTCCAGACCCCCTGTTGACAGGTTTGTTCCAGGGGTTGACTACTTGATGCTCACTGACTGTGGGGAGCCCTCATGTTATAAGGAGGCTTTACAGAGGGCAGACAAGGCTCTTTGGGAGCGTGCTATGAAGTCAGAGATGGATTCTCTGCACAAAAATGGAACATGGAAGTTGGTGCATTTGCCTACACGCAAGAAGGTTTTGCCATGCAAGTGGGTTTACAGGCTCAAAGTTGCACCTGATGCAAAGCCAAGATACAAAGCCAGGTTAGTGGCTAAGGGCTTCAAGCAGGAATATGGTGTGGACTTTGATGAGATCTTCTCTCCAGAATGACCACACTTAGAGCTGTATTAGCTTTGGCTGCTCATGATGATCTGGATTTGATTCAGATGGATGTGAAGACTGCTTTTCTTCACGGTGATCTCCATGAGGAGATATATATGCAACAGCCAGAGGGTTATGCAGTGAATGGAAAGGAGAAGCTTGTACGCAAGCTGAAAAAGAGTCTTTATGGACTCAAACAGGCACCAAGGGAATGGTATCATAAATTTGATACATTCATGAAATCCCAGGATTTCAAGAGGAGTGACATAGATCACTGCTTATACACCAAGAAAGCTTTGGATGGCAATCTATTGATCCTCATCTTGTATGTTGATGATATGTTGATTGCCGGGAAATCTCGTAAAGAGATGGATGCCTTGAAGAAGAGGCTGCATCAGACCTTTGACATGAAGGATTTGGGTGATGCAAATCACATTTTGGGTATGCGGATACTTCGGGACAGAAATCAGCATGTGTTGTATTTATCTCAGAAGGAATACATTGGCAAAGTTTTGCAGAGGTTCAATATGGAGGGGGAGAAGAAGACTAGTACTCCTTTGCCTCCATATGTGAAACTCAGTGCTATGGACAGCCCACAGTCGGATAGTGACAGGGCTGATATGGCCAAGATTCCGTATGCTTCAGCTTGTGGCAGTCTCATGTATGCCATGGTTGCTACCAGGCCGGACATTGCATTTGCAGTGGGAGTGGTTACTAGATACATGGCCAACCCTGGCAAGAAGCATTGGGAAGCAGTGAAAGGTGTCATGAGATACCTGAAGGGCACACAGGATATGTGCATCTGCTTTGGCAAACAGGATGCATTAGTGCATGGTTATACGGATTCGGATTATGCCGATCATCCAGATAACCGGAAGTCTACTACCGGTTATGTGTTTACATTCACAGGAGGTGCTGTGTCATGGATATCCAAGATGCAGAAGTGCACTGCCTTATCTACTACACAGGCCGAGTATATTGCAGCCACAGAGGCTTGCAAGGAGGCATTATGGCTATCTCGGTTAGTGGTTGATTTGGGCTATACAGGGGATATTCCATTGTTGCATTGTGACAGTCAGAGTGCCATCCAGTTGGCAAAGAACCCTGTCTTTCATGCAAAGACGAAGCATGTGGATGTGAAGTATCACTTCATCAGAGAGGTGATAGAGAACAAGCTGATTCAACTTGTCAAGATTCATACGGATGACAACCCGTCTGATCTGTTGACAAAGAGTTTGCCTCCAGAGCGGTTTGCTCATTGCATACACTTGATGGGCATTGGATGAGGCTAGTTTCAGCCTTGATATGGCCTTGTATATTATCATGTACATGCTGATTTTTTCTTTTCCTTCACTTAAGGGCACATTGCCTTTAAGTGGGAGGTTGTTGGGGTAAAGGCATTATGCCCACCCTTATAGTGTGTACAAGCCCATAAGTTTTATAGTACATAGTACACTTAGTACTTTTAATGTACTAAGTGCACTATGTGCACTAGAGCAAATATACATGTGTGATAGGGGAGTCACACACTCATATACTTTGTGAGTTGACTTATCCCCACATGTCTCTCTCTCTCTCTCCCTTCTTCTCTGTGTGTGTCTCCCACATGAAACCCTAACTGTTTCAGCTGAGCTTCTTTAGCTCCCTTCATAAGCATGCAAAGGCTGAGACCTAAGCACACATGCTTGACAGTTTTGCTTGATAACTTGATTTGTCTTCTGATGATTTATGGACTAGGAGTGGCTAGCCTTTTTATATGTCCATAGGGAGCAAGTTGGCTGGCATAAAGGCTGTCGGCCTGTTTTAAATACTGCCACGACTGAGATAAGTAGCATTAAATGCTGTAATTAGTCGTGATGCCTTGGCTGCTGGCCAACTCACTTCAGACCCTGCTGAACAAGTCGTGAGGCTGCTGGCCAACTATTACCAACTGCTGTCGACTGCTGCTCACTCCACAGAGATGGCTGCCGACTGGGTATACGTGATGGCTAAGGGTGTTTATACACCTTGCAAGGCTGTCCCTCTTGGGTAGGCATGTCATGTGCACAGTGTGTATCTACCGTGTGCTACACGCACACAAGACTAGCTTCGAGGTTTGGGGAAGCTTGGAGCTAGGCAGGCTCACGAGCTAAGTTAGGGATAGACTAACGGGCGGGCACCCAAGTATGAACGGGCGGGCACCCAAGTGTGGACGCCCGATGACCGGCCAAGAGCCTATAAAAGGGTGGCCAAGGTTAGTCATTAGGGATATAGAGTCTCGCGTGACTTTGTGAGAACTCTATGGTCAGGAGCCTGGATCTAGTGCAGACGTGCACCTGCTTCATGCAACCGAGGCCAGCAGCAGTCTTGAGGCCCGCAAGGGTAGCTTCGTGGCGGTATGGGACGTCACGAGGTAGAGATTGGTCGGTACGTCCATCTAGTTAGCTCAGCTCATGGCTCGGTGGGGACAGCCAAGTCTTGTGGGCTTGCCCATGGCTGTCGTGGTTGTGAGGTGAGTCAGGCCTGCACCCCCTTCTTGTTTGTTTGTTTTGTTTGCAGATTTCGAGTCATGTAACAAGAGCGTTCCACAAGGATATCCTATGGGGATTTGACAGTGGTATCAGAGCATGCCTCGTGAATGAGCAAGTCGGTAGGTAGAGAAGATGAGGTCGAAGAAAAGGTATGAGTTCAAGAAGCTTGCTATTTTTTATCTATGCATACTGCTGTTTTTCACATTAGTATGTTGCTTTTTCATCGAAGAAACCCGTGATGGGTTTAGCAGGGTTGTTTTGCTTAACAAGAAGAAGGTTAGATGTGTTTTGCAGTCGTATGAACTGTTGAGAGAAAAAAAAAGAGTAAAAAAGCCAGTCGGCTATTGTTGTAAGAGAAAGAGAGAGAGTGAGAGAAAGGATTGCCGGCTGTTGTCTGCGCAGGGTATTGTTGGCCGAGTCTTGCACAGGTTGTGGGCACAGGTGTACAGGTGGCGCAAGCATGCATGGACTGTCAACGTGGAAGCATAGACCAGCATGTGCCTAAGCCTAGGAAGGCATGCACCCAAGCCTAGGCAGGCTGGCGCAGGCAGCCGAAGGCAGCCGTGCGTGGGTGGTGACGCCTTTTCGTAGGCGGCCACACCTTTTCGCAGGCAGCAAGGCAGTGCACAGGCGGCGACGGTTTCCAACCACGCCGGCAACGTGTGGCGCCGAATTCAAGTGGGCGTAGAGAAAAAAAAAGCATAAAAGCATACCAACGCTGAATTGAGCTTTTGTTTTTTTTTTAACAAAACATACGCTTGCTTTCGTTTTTTTTTTAATGGATTAAACCTTATTAAAGAGTTTAAAGTCCCATTTAAAGCTTAAAGGTGTTTTTTTTTAGAAAACAATATATATATATATATATATATATTTAAACACAAAAGCAAAAGCTCAATATTACTTTTGGGGAAGCTTATATAAACCCCTTAAGCGGGCTTCTTGCCACACATCTCTCAAGTTCTCAAGCTCTCAAGCTCTCAAGTTCTCTAGCACTTTTCTTGTGCAAGATCGAATTCTCTCCCCTTGCCCTCTTCAAGATGTCGACCCAAGAATCCGAGTTGGAGCCCCTTATCGAACGCGAAGGCCTGCCGGCTATGAAAGATACCGATGCCGACCTGCAAGATTTTGATTTTGAGATTCGTTATCGAAAAGGATCCATGAATAGTGGATGCGCTTAGTCGAATTAGAGAGGTGAATACTTTGTCGTTCACCAAGATTTCTACTGACTTATTTCAGTCATTGAGAGGGCTTTGGAGGACTGATAGTTATTTTGGTCCATTTTGGCAGAAGATCCAAGACGCGAGCTCATTGATTGACCAAGACTTGATGACTGAACAGCCTACCATTCAGGCTACAGGAGGCCAGTGGATGATTCGGAATGGTTTACTATTCCGTAATGACAAAATTTGTGTACCACAGATCCCGGACATTAGGTCCAAGATTCTTAAGGATTGTCATGACGCCCCTTCTGCTGGACACCCTGGGGTACACAGGACACTATCGTTAGTGAAACACACTTTTTATTGGCCAAAGATGCAAGGGTATGTAGAATATTATGTTCTCAAGTGTCAAATTTGTCAAGCAAATAAAGCTGAACGCTTTAGACAGGCTGGGTTGTTGCATCCTTTGCAAATCCCAGGTAATAAATGGGAAAGTATTTCCATGGATTTTATTATCGGATTGCCAAGAACACATCAAGGCCACGATTCTATTTGGGTTGTGATAGATCGCTTGATAAAAATGGCTAGATTTTTACCGACCCGAAAGACTATTACAGCTACGCAATTAGCACGACAATTTATTGAGCAATTGTTTAGACTGTACGGGTTACCGCAGGACATAGTCAGTGATAGAGTTTACGAGTGATTTTTGGAAACTTGTTTTTGAGAAGTTGGAAACAACTTTGAATTTGAGTTCCTCAGATCATCCTCAATCTGATGGCTAGACTGAAAGAGTGAATCAGATTTTGGAGGATATGCTTCGAGCATATGTATCCAAAAGACAGAGTTCATGGGAGGATTATCTTCCTATGTTAGAATTTGCATATGACAGTACTAAGCATACGAGTACAGGTTTTACTCCTTTCATGCTTATGTATGGGTTTCAACCTAGATCACCTGTTACAGTGGGATTCTCAGGACTTCAGCATGATGCAGCACATAATTTTTTGCAAGATATGCAAGAAATGTTACAAGTTGCGAAGGAATCTATTAGAAGTGCTCGAGACCGAGACAGATTTTATTCTAATAGACATCGTTCACCCAGAGAATTCTCTGAAGGAACGATGGTGTATTTGCGAGTTCCGAAAAATTCCAAGACTTTACGGACAGTTCGATCTCCGAAATTATCCCCTAGATACTGTGGACCATTTCATATTACACGACGGATTGGTTCAATTGCATATGAATTGGATTTGCCTTCTCATGTGAAAGTTCATCCTGTATTTCATGTCAGTAGACTTAAGGCAGTACTGGGTGGAACAGACCAGTTAGTTACTCCTCAAGAAATCATAGATGTCGAAACTTGACATTTGTTCCACACGAACCTGAAAAGATTCTTGGATTTCGTGAAAGAAGATTGTGTAATACGCTTATCACGGAATACAAGATCAAGTGGAAGGATCGTGTTGAGGAGGACGCTACATGGGAGACATTGACTACTCTTCAGAGAGATTACCCTAGCTTTTTAGTGGGCTCTTAGAGTAAGGGGAGTATGTCATGTGCACAGTGTATATCTACCGTGTGCTACACGCACACAAGACTAGCTTCGAGGTTTGGGGAAGCTTGGAGCTAGGCAGGCTATTGGCGACCTGAGTTAGGGATAGACTAACGGACCGGCACCCAAGTATGAACGAGCGGGCACCCAAGTGTGGACGCCCGATGATTGGCCAAGAGTCTATAAAAGGGTGGCCAAGGTTAGTCATTAGGGATATAGAGTCTCGCGTGACTTTGTGAGAGCTCTATGGTCAAGAGCCTGGATCTAGTGCAGACGTGCACCTGCTTCATGCAACCGAGGCCCGCAACAGTCTCGAGGCTGCAAGGGTAGCTTCATGGTGGTATGGGACGTCACGAGGTAGAAATTGGTCGGTACGTCCATCTAGTTAGCTCAGCTCGTGGCTCGGTGGGGACATGTGGGCTTGCCCACGGCTGTCGTGGTTGGGAGGTGAGTCAGGCCTGCACCCCCTTCTTGTTTGTTTGTTTTGTTTGCAGGTTTCGAGTCATGTACCAGGAGTGTTCCACAAGGAGATCATATGGGGATTTGACAAGGCCTTGGAGCTAGCCCCTGCTACATGAATGCAACTAACATGCTTTAAAGACTTCTATTCCTAAGGCTAATATCTACATGCACCTACATGATGATTACTTGCTGAATTCTCCAAAGTGGGTTAAGAGACTGACATGACAAACCTCTATGGCTTGGAGACCAACTTGTGTAGCTCGTGCCTGACATGTCCCGGTCCCCAAATTGGGGCTCACAAAGGGGTTACTGCATACGACAAAATATCCTAGAGGGTACTACCTCTGCACATGATTCTTGCACTGTTGATGAGCCAGTTTGTCACCGTGTACCACAGTGCATGGGTGCACGTGACATTCCCTCCTGTTTAGCTTGGCGGCAAGTTCATGGCTTCGAGGTAGTCCGCCAATTACTGTGGATACTCGAGGAAGAATTATTCATCTAGCCAAACCGCTTCATGGGTCCCTCAACCTTTAAACTTGGTATAAAATTGGCGAAGTTGTCATCCGGAACCGTGCTTCACACGACGTAGAAGGATCTCTTCGAGCTCTATCACTTCTACTTCAACAACCATTTCTGGTTGCTGCTCTTCTTGAACATTCTACAATGAAGGACCAATATAAGGCTTTAACCAAGAGATGTGGAAGACATTGTGCATCGTCCAACTATCTGGCAATTTGAGTTGCATGGTGACATCGCTTAACTTCTTTATAATGGAAAAAGGACCAAAACTCCTAAATGACAACTTTGGACAGCGCTTGCCCACTTGCTTGAGTCTTTGCTTCATGATGCTTAAGCATACCCGTTCACCATCTTTGAAGTTGACGTCTCTCCTTGACTTATTTGCCTGTCTAGAGTAAGCCTCATGAGCTTTGGTAAGACGCTCTTTGACTGACTCAATGATGGCTGAAAATGTTTCTGACGTCTTGTTGGCTTCCAAGGAAGGAGATATCATTTACGTGAGAAGAGATGAAAATCTTCGACCAAAGGCTGCCTCATACGGAGTTCTAACAACACTTGATGAGATGGTGTCGTTGAAAATCACCTATACTAACGAGAGATGAAGCTCCCACTTCGACTGCTGATCATGGCAGTACGCTTTAAGCACATCGAAAGCCAACTGGTCGTAAATCTCAGTTTGGCCATCGCTCTGGGGATGGAATGCACTAGACAATTGCAATTTGGTACCAAAGTTCTCGATGTAAACTTCGGATCCCAATCTGAAGTAATGGTCCGTGGCAAACACAAACTGGATACCAATGCCGGAGAAAGAGCCGAGCTATATATCTTCTGATGTGGCCGTCTGTTTGCATGGTATAAGCATACAAAATTTACGGAATCGGTCAACTATCGTCATACACTAAGTATTCCGAGATCCAGTAGATGTAGGAAGTGGTCCAACGAAATCCATCGAAATGTCGTGAAAGGACCCTCGGGAATGGGCAATGGTTGAAGCAACCCTGCCTGTTTGGTGTGAGATACTTTCACTTTCTGACATATGGAACATGCGGAAACATAGTGGTATACATCCCTGTCCATCTTTGGCCAATAAAACGATCTTTCTAACTTCTCCAAAGTCCTGTTGATCCCGCGATGACCACCAATAAGTGAATCATGGGCATTATGGAGGAGTGCCGGTCTCTTCTCCCTGAGGACACATAGTCGACCCTTGTAAATGAGCCAACCGTCCTTAGTGGTATAATGGCCCGGTTCTGAATAAAGGGCCATACTGTAAGGAGTTCCAAATTCTAGACAATCTGCATACAGTCTAAGTCCTTGCCTTTTGTATCTCCAACACAGTGGACTCCTAGACTGTCTGAATACTACCTTTTCGACTAAGAGCATCTGCTAGAGGGTTGTGCTTACCCAATACATACTCCATAATTCCGCCAAATTGTTGAAACAACTGACTCCACCAGTGGAATCTATCACTCCACTAGGCACTTGGCATAGTTTGCAACCATTTCAAGGTCTGGTGGTCTGTCCTCATAATAAATTCCCTTCCATAAAGAAAAGATTTCCACTATTTCAAGGCTGTGATCACCCAGGACTCTTTGTCATAGACGGAATAATTTTTTCTGCATCAATCAACTTCCTGTTGTAATATGACATGGGTCTTCCTTCTTGTTGCAAAACTGCTCCAATGGCGAGATTTTACTAGCATCGGTGATCACCTCGAAGGGATCATCCCATGATGTTAAGAACTGGTGCTTCGGAAGCTACCTTTTGCAGAGCAAATAACGCCTCTAAAGCCTTTTCTGTGACTGAAACCTTTTGTCTTCGTGTTTTCACTTCCTTGAGTAAATCTATCAATGGGACTGCAAGGTTAGAAAACCGATCCATATGCGAACCATACACTTGGCAAAGACCCATGAAGGATCGTATCTCTTAGGCTGTCTTCGGAACGTCCCAAGAGGTTTGCCTTTATCTTCTCAGGATCAAGGCGAATGCCATCGGAACCAATCACGTAGCCCAGGTACTAGACTTCTTGAACTCCAAATATGCTCTTTTTTGCATTGATGTAGAGTTTGTTCTCTCGCAAAATCCGCAAGACCTTCTGCACATCCTTCTCGTGCTGTATTGCAGTGGCAAGAAAAATAAGAATGTCATCCAATTTTAATATGCAAGACCTTCTGCACATCCTTCTCGTGCTCCATTGCAGTGGCAAAAAAAATAAGAATGTCATCCAAAAAAATGAATAGATATATACCGATGAGTACGACGAAGACTCTAGACATCATCTTGAATGTCTCCGGTGCATTGGTCAAACCAAACGGCATGACCACAAACTCGTAATGACCTCGTTCTGTTCGAAAGGCCGTCTTTGGGATATTGGCTTCGAAGATTCTGACTTGATGATAGCCACTTTTGAGGTCGATCTTGGTGAAGTACTTAGAAGTTAGCACTGTGGAGTCTTTCAAGGATATACTCTATCCTTGGCATGGGAAACTTGTTCTTGAATGTCAACTTGTTCAAGGCTCGGTAACCCACACAAAGACGTGCGGTCTTATCTTTCTTCTGCACAAAAAGAATCGGTGCAACAAATGGACAAGATCAAGGCCTGATGAAACCAAACCTAAGCAACTACACTAGTTGCGTCTCCAACTCAACTTCCAACGCCTTGGAAGGACGATACGGAAACGTACTAGGTGGCTCAGCTCTAGGTACCAAATTGATACGATGGTCTTCAATAGGGTGGGGTCTGGGTGAAAGATCATCCCTCAACATGATGTCCTAAAACTGTCGGAGGAGGCTTGTCATCTATGGCTCTAATGGAGTCGCGGTGGATGTCGATATTTGCTATGTACGGACCTAGATCATTGCACACTCAGCTCCCTTTCTAATAGCTCTACTGGCCTGGAGGTGAGAAATGAGCAAAAACCTGAATGCTCCGATCCCCACGAATGATAGTAGGCTCAGGCAAACCTTTGACGATTGTGAAGGCGTCCCGTCTTTGTGACATGTGAGGGATTGACCGTCGTAAACACAACCTTAGGTTAACTAAATTTCACTTAATGATGCTTAAGAGATAGACAAATAGTGTCAATGCAATGCAATGCAATGCAGCTATATTAGATGAATGGGTTACAATGAGATCTAAATAGATCTATGATGCTGTCCTAGATGAAGATCCTTCTCGGGATGAGATGGATGGACTGAATGCTGAAGATGAGGACTGTTCCTTGCTCCAATGCTGAGGTCCACCCTTTGATGCCTGCTTCCCTCTATGTAGGAGGTAGGAATGATGACTTATATGCTGAATATGCTGCCTATGATGCTGAATATGCTGATTTGATGACTATCTACTGGATGAACTGCTGTCCCACTGACTTTCCCTTGTCTCCTGGGAAAGAAACGCTGAAGGGAATGCTTGGAACTGATGCGATGCTGTCTGTATGCTGAAAACGCTGATGGACTAATGCTGAACTGATTCTCTCCTGGTTGCCTGGGAAGGAAACGCTGAGGAGATGGATGATCTATGCGCTGAACTGAGGTCTGATGGACTGAATGAATGCGCTTCTTATATATATGTGGGAATGATGCAGATCATCCATCTCCTCAGCGTTTCCTTCCCAGGCAACCAGGGCTGGCGGCCAGCATCATTCCCACATATATATAAGAAGCGCATTCATTCAGTCCATCAGATCTCAGTTCAGCGCATAGATCATCCATCTCCTCAACGTTTCCTTCCCAAGCAACAAGGAGAGCATCAGTTCAGCATCAGTCCATCAGCGTTTTCAGCATACAGACAGCATCGCATCAGTTCCAAGCATTCCCTTCAGCGTTTCCTTCCCAAGAGACAAGGGAAAGTCAGTGGGACAGCAGTTCATCCAGCAGATAGTCATCAAATCAGCATATTCAGCATCATAGGCAGCATATTCAGCATATAAGTCGTCATTCCTCCTACATAGAGGGAAGCCGGCATCGAAGGGTGGACCTCAGCATTAGAGCAAGGAACAGTCCTCATCTTCAGCATTCAGCCCATCCATCTCATCCCGAGAAGGATCTTCATCTAGGACAGCATCATAGATCGATCTATTTAGATCTCATTGTAACCCATTCGTCTAATATAGCTGCATTGCATTGACACTATATGGGGGTGTTTCAGCACCAGCATCAGTACCTTAGTCTTCATGAGCATGTAAGGCATTCATTTGCATCAGGTCGGGACTGTTAGCACCAGCCGACAGCACATTATGACCAGCCGACAGCATGGTATGGGCAGCCGACAGCAGATAGGCATTTATGGCAAGTCGTGAGCATCTGGGGGGCTGCACCCTGGCCGACCAGCCCCCCAGATGCTCACGAGTTGCCATAAATGCCTAACTGCTCTCGGCTGCCCATACCATGCTGTCGGCTGGTCATAATGTGCTGTCGGCTGGTGCTAACAGTCCCAACCTGATGTAAATGAATGCCTTACATGCTCATGAAGACTAAGGTACTGATGTTGGTGCTGAAACACCCCCATATACATGCTTATGCTGATATATGCCTGAATAATACTTAGATGTCCTGATTAATGCTTGATGATGCCATGCCACTTGTACACCTCATGGGTGTGCACGTGACAGTCTCCAATTAGAAATCGGCACATACTGGCGGAACCAATGAATCCCAAGGATCATGTCGCACTCGAGGGGAGGCGAGACAATGAAATCCCTCTAAAACTGAGCCTTCTGGACTGTGAAGGCAAACTACTGAGCTTTCTGGGTGATATGGGTACGTAGGCCAGGAGTGAACCCATCCATGTCCAAATGATAAGGCACTAGGACACATTTCATCTTGGTCGCCAACTGCGCAGAGATGGCATCTTCTGAACTGCCATGTCGAAAAGAACAAATTGTTGCCCCTTCCTTCTGCCATAAGCTCTCATAAGTCCTTTCTGAAGCCTCTCAACTCCACCCTCTTGCTTATCATCGAATACCACTGCGAGTACCACATTCAAAGTGAGCAAGAGCTGGACAGCATTGGTGGTTGAGGCCGGGGGTGGAGGGGGTCTACGGCGCTAGCCACTATGGAGGCTGGTTGTTTGCCTTTTTCCGCTTGCCATTTGGAACAATCCGCAAGTCCCGTGTGGTGGCAAAATAAACAACGGTTCTCTTTGAAGTACCGCCCCTTCTCATCTGACTGTAAGAATCCTCTAGTAAGGCCCTCCTTGATCTTTTCTTCAGGGGTCTTCTTAGGTCCATCTTGCCGCTCCTTCCTAGTAGAAGAGCTATTCTAGCCCTTCTTCTTCTAGTCTTTGTTGTTGGGAGCCCCCTTACCTGACTATTGGTGTAACTCGTGACGCCCGGGGGGACTAGGACCTTTGACACACTCGTTGATACCATCAATGCATATTAAAACATTTAAACATGGCCACAACCTTAACATATATCCATCATCACTTTGCATAAAACATAAAGCTGGACAAAACGTCCACAAATGTTGAAAATGGAGCTTGCACATGTGACACCGCATAGAGGCCGGAATGGGCCGACCCCCCCCCCCCTTGGAGTATTTTATTTCCCAAGGAGAATAATATCATGTACAAGCTTTGAGGGCCTTACTCTCCCCACGGGAGATGCCGGATTATCCATATACAAATGCCATAACACAGCCCAACACAAGGCTACCAAGCTGGAACACAGGCTGTAGAAATGCGGAACCAGCAATATAATCCATATACCTCCGTGTGGGTACTAATTCTTCCCCAAAAACCACGGGTCTTCATGCAATAGAGTTGGTACAGCAAGTACAACTCTCCATTCAGTCGGTACAACAAGTACAATGGCTGGTATAGCCGATACAACAAGTATAAATTTTGGTACAACAGGTACAGTGACTAGTATAAGTACAGTGATTGGTACAACAAGTACAAAAGCTAGTACAACCAGTACAACAAGTACAAGGATTGGTACAGCCAGTACAATTGCTGGTATAACAGGTACAAGGACTGGTACAACAAGTACAATGACTAGAAATCATAATAAATGATTAAATACCCTTGCCTTCAGTATTTCTTCGCGATGGAAGCCTCCAAAACAAGACCAAACAATCGGTATTCTTCATGGGCAGCCTTCAAGAGAGAGAGAAAGAGAGTAGCCATCATTAGGGCAACCTGTAACAATGACAGAGGCTAGTGTGCAGCAAGAGAGCCTCCGTTAATGAAGAGAGAGGGCTCCAATTTATAGATTTGGGCCTCCCATGTGCTAAAATGGCAAGAGAAGGCTACAATGACAAGTGGAGAGCCACACAATAGCTGGAGTGACAAGTGTGAGGCCACTTGTCTCACTTTGATCCACTTTCTTGCCACATGCCCCAATCTAAGAGATAGGATCTCCCATAATCTTTACCTCTAAAAATATCCCAACTAGTAGACATTCTGTCATAGGCACTTTGCCAACTCTTGGTATCTGCTCAATTCGAGATGTGATGACGCGAACAGAATTTCCATCGGAGTCGAGCCAAAAATAGCAACTCTCCTAAATTTTAGGAGTGTGGTCCTTTGTATTCTGAGATAATCCCCCATTTCCAAAGCTTGTACTTTCCAAATATTTAGACATCCTACAGTCCACCAGACCCCTTTCATACTGGGAAATGTTGAGACTAGTGACATCCTCCCCAGCTTCTTAAAAGTTGTCCGCAACTTTAAGCTTCAAGCCATATATTCAAGATATAGTCATGTCCCATCAAGTGGACGAGACAAGACAGTCTCAAAAATCCAATATAACTGAAGAATCCATGTCCCAAAGAAATGGGTGGGACTAAATAAGTCTCCATAATACCAATATCAAAATCATGTCCCAAAATAAATGGGCGAGAATTCCATGGAAGATATGCTAGACACAGGTACAAGAGCCAATTGTGTCTCAATCACCAATATCGATGAGATAATCATATGCCAATGAAAATCACCAACCAGGTGCTAAGACACTTAAATAAGTGCCATGCACAAGAAACTAGTGCCTCGCATAGAAACATGTACTATGCACACAAACTGGTGCCATTCAAGAGCACAAACCATGGTGATAGAAAAGTTGGTTCTCCATACTTCTGGCAATCCTTTCTCCCAATCCCAACAGTTCCCATGTTCTCCCATACAATCCCAACTCCGATCAACAAGCATGGTGTGGAAACAATGAAACATTCACTCCACAATCGCAACACAAATCCACATGTATGGTGGAGTGTTCATTGAATTGCCCTCTCACAATCCCAACATGAATCCACATGCATGGTGAGATGAACAATGAACCTCTTGGCCTCTGTATGGGGAGAAAGTGATTCTAATATGGCATAAAGATAAATAAATCCATACTTGAGATCTTTTCTCTTCCTTATTGATAAAAGGAAGCCTATGCTCTGATACCAATGTAACTCGCTACGCCCAGGGGAACTAGGGCCTTTGACACACTTGTTGATACCATCAATGCATATTAAAACATTTAAACATGGCCACAGCCTTAACACATATCCATCATCACTTTGCATAAAACATACAGCTGGACAAAACATCCACAAATGCTGAAAATGGAGCTTGCAACTGTGACACCGCATAGAGGCTGGAATGGGCCGACCCCCCCCCTTGGAGTATTTTATTACTCTCCCCACGGGAGATGCCGGATTATCCATATACAAATGCCATAACACAGCCCAACACAAGGCTACCAAGCCAGAACACAGGTTGTAGAAATGCCGAACCAACAATATAATCCATATACCTCCGTGTGGGTACTGATTCTTCTCCAAAAACCACGGGTCTTCATGCAATAGAGTTGGTACAACAAGTACAACTCTCCATTCAGCCGGTACAATAAGTACAATGGCTGGTATAGCCGATACAGCAAGTACAAATATTGGTACAACACGTACAATGGCTGGTACAATAGGTACAGTGGCTGGTACAGCAAGTACAATGGTTGGTACAGCAAGTACAAGTACAAGGACTGGTACAGCCAGTGTACAGTTGCTCGTACAGTAGG
This sequence comes from Cibotium barometz, assembly GCF_041138505.1. NCBI lineage: Eukaryota > Viridiplantae > Streptophyta > Polypodiopsida > Cyatheales > Cibotiaceae > Cibotium > Cibotium barometz. The sequence goes on from NC_141052.1 coordinate 4,905,930, forward strand.
TACAAGGACTGGTACAACAAGTACAATGGCTAGATATCATAATAAATGATTAAATACCCTTGCCTTCAGTATTTCTTCGCGATGGAAGCCTCCAAAACAGTCCCAAACAATCGGTATTCTTCATGGGCAGCCTTCAAGAGAGAGAGAAAGAGAGTAGCCATCATTAGGGCAACCTGTAACAGTGGTAGAGGCTAGTGTGCAGCAACAGAGCCTCCATTAATGAAGAGAGAGGGCTCCAATTTATAGATTTGGGCCTCCCATGTGCTAAAATGGCAAGAGAAGGCTACAATGACAAGTGGAGAGCCACACAATAGCTGGAGTGACAAGTGTGAGGCCACTTGTCTCACTTTGATCCACTTTCTGACAAGTGTGAGGCCACTTGTCTCACTTTGATCCACTTTCTTGCCACATGTCCCAATCTAAGAGATGGTTTCTCCCATAATCTTTACCTTTAAAAATATACCAACTAGTAGACATTCTGTCATAGGCACTTTGCAACAGAATTTCCATCGGAGTCGGGCCAAAAATAGCAACTCTCCTAAATTTTAAGAGTGTGGTTCTTTGTATTCTAGGATAATCCCCCATTCCCAAAGCTTGTACTTTCCAAATATCCTGGAGTCCACCAAACCCCTTTCATACTGGGAAATGTCGAGGCTGGTGACAGTTGGTTAGGTGCATGGTTCTGTTGGGTGGTCTATGTCTGCCGCACTGAGACTAGGGGGTGACTAGAGCGGTCTTGGGCTTGCCTCCATTGAGCATATCTCATGGTTATGCGCAAGAGTCAAAGCCCTATAATAACTCTAGGGTCCAAAATTTCAAACGGGAAACCGAATGTTTGGATCCAATTCTCGAATGAACTACTTCAGCTTCTCCTCCTCAGACTTCCCCAACTGTTGAGCTGATGTGATGGAGTAGGTGAGCACAGGGGAACCGTTCTAGGTGAGTTTGTAGAACTCGTCTTCAAGATTCGGCATATACTACGGAGGTAGAAACTTAGTCTTCAGATCAGATACAAAGGTGTCCTAATCATAGTCCGGTAAGCCATTGTAAGAATCTATGTGCAAACGGGACCAATGTTGCCACCAGGTGACTGCATCACCCGTCAGGTGTGGAGCCACTAGATGGACTTTGTCTTAGGTATCTCTGATCTTGGAGAGTGAAAAATGGGCAACAAACTGGTGAATGAATTGGGTCACAACCAAATGATCGCACTTGCCGTCGTACTTGGTGAAGTTCGGTGAGGCTTGGATGACGGTTGTCGTGGCTATGGCTGGGAATGTGGAGGACTGAGAAAGGTGGAAAGAAGTTACCAAAGTTCGGAGTGTCTGTTGGAACCGGTCCCTCAAGTCTTCTTGGGCCTATTGCTCGTGGTTTGCCTTCGCTTTCGAGCTCTGCTCGCAATCGCTCCTCTTTGGCCTTGCGTTTGGCTTTCTCTGCCAGCTGTTCGGCCAGTATTGCTTCATGGTCTCACTCTTCTTTTTCAGTCATCCATCGACACCATTGTTCCATTGAGGAACTTTGTTCTTTGGGTGTCTCTTGCTGGGCCAACGTTGCCTGTAATTCTACCAGGTTTTTTTCCATTTGGATTTTCCATTTGGACTCTTTCAAGTTTCATCTTGAGTTCCTTTGTCTGCTCCTTTAACTTTTGGTTGTCTTCGTCTTCATTTTGTGGAAGCGTTTCTTCGAATGGTTCTTCTTTTTTAGTGATTCGGAGCTTGATGCCATGGTGGATGGGCGAGTGGTTTTTCCCGATCTCAGCTTTACCATCCACAGGATACTCTCACCCTAGGTTGCCGGGTTGAATCACGTCCCAAGCTCTGATACCAATGTAGTATACGCCAAGCTAGGACCATGTGAGACAACGAGGCCTTTAAACCTGAGAATCCTTTAAACAGCATACATGAATCTAGTAAATGTAGTCAAGACGACACCAGATGGGGTCCCAAATTACCCATTGAAGCCCGCCCCCCCCCCCTCTCTTTTCTACAAGCAAGAGTATTTGCTTTATTTCTTCTGGAGAACCGAATACAAGCTGAATTGTGTCCACAAGACTAAGTAGACAAACTGACTAACTAACCGCCAAACGCAAGGACAAAGCGACCAAACGTTGGGCAAAAATGTGCATAAGCTATAGGCAACTGTGAAGCTATCTTCGAGCGAATACACTAGCCCGAGACTGAGGGTTGGTGTGCTGAAAACTCTGGAAGAGATTGAGCTTCATTTGCCTTGCGCTGTTGGGCTGCAAGCACAAGAATGCTGTAAGTATGCGAAGGCTGAGGCCTACGGACACATGCTTGACTGTTTTGCTTGATAACTTGATTTGTCTTCTAATGATTTATGGACTAGGAATGGCTAGCCTTTTTATATGTCCATAGGGAGCAAGTTGGCTAGCATAAAGGCTGTCGACCTGTTTTAAATACTGACCACGACTAAGATAAGTAGCATTAAATGCTGTAAGCAGTCGTGATGCCTTGGCTGCTGACCAACTCACTTCAGACCCTGCTGAACAAGTCATGAGGCTGCTGGCCGACTGTTACCAACAACTGCCGACTGCTGCTCACTCCACAGAGATGGCTGCCGACTAGGTCTACATGATGGCTAAGGGTGTTTCTACCCCTAGCAAGGCTGTCCCTCTTGGGTAGACCTTGGGGCTGGCCCCTGCTACATGAATGCAACTAACATGCTTTAAAGACTTCTATTCCTAATGTTGACATCTACATGCACCTACATGATGATTACTTGCTGAATTCTCCAAAGTAGGTTAATAGCACTAACCTGGCAGGCCTCTATGGCTAGGAGACTGACCTGTGTAGCTCGTGCCTGACATGACCCAGACTGGGGCTCTCAAAGGGGTCACGGCATACGACAAAATATCCTGAAAGGTACTACTTCTGTACATGATTCTTCCACTGTTGATCAGCCAGTTTGTTACCATGTACCACAGTGCATGGGTGCATGTGACACCCAAAATGGCCTACTTCTACTTCAGCTTTAGGGAGATTCGGATGCGGAGACGTCAAGAGGCCTTCCTCTGCACCTCACAGAAGGGTCCCTTCCTCTCGGACATTGCCAGTGACCTCACTTGGCATTATAGGCCACCAGTGTGGCTATTGTTCTGTATGATGTACAAGAAGAATTATTACAACTCAAATTCAAGTACAAATGATAGCTAAAAGAGAAGATGCCAACTCGCAGCCCAAACTGCTGAAGATCTCCCTGGCCAGCCCATGCTCAATAGAGAAAACACTCTGTAGAAAGACTAGCGCTAAGAAACCGAAGGTGGAAATGACAATTTTCCAATACGTGTGTGTGTGTGTGTGTGTGTGTGTGTGCATTAATGTGCTCGTCGGCCAGCATATTTGCTGTCCGTCTGCTCCAGAGGACAGCCCACAACCATTTTGGCCTGGCCGACTTGCTTGTGCCTGTCTGACTGACACGTGGCATGGGCGCCTGCCACATGGCATTGCCATGTACCACCTGTGTGGCTAGAATTAACTGCCGCAGCCTTCGCATGATGCCCAGAGGTGTGTACGCTCTGCCACAGCCTGTACGAAGGTGAGGTGCGTCACACATGGCCTTCAAATAGATCGTCTCCCTCCCTCCCAATACATCCTTGATTCCCTGTTTTTGGATCTCTCACAGAAAGAGATCAACCATCTTTTTTGGCTGGACTTGCTAGGACTTTACACAAGCCGGATACAGGTGTCCACGCTGAAGCTCACCACGAAACCGAAGTTTTACACACCACTTTCTAGGAGATTCATTGAGAACCGAGGTTACTTACAGAGGCACATGTCACACACCATGCAGATAGCGATTGGTCACCTGAGGGTATCTTCTGACCGTCTTAGGCTCGAGTCTAGTAGAGCAGAGGGCATCCCACAAGAGGCATGGATATGTACAGTATGCACCACAGGGAATGTGGAGGATGAGGAGTGCTACTTGTTCAAATGTCCATCCTATTATGAGATTGGAGGGAGATTCCATTGTCCTTTCCGAGACAGATTCAGCCCCCTTTCACACATCATGCAGTACGAGGAACAGAGACGTTTGGGCATATGTATTTCTTGGAGCTCTGCTGTCACATATAGGTGATGCCCAGACAGCACTCTGAGAGACAGAACCAGCGAGATCCCTCACACCTCCATTACAGATTTTTTTAGCTCACACCTGCCTACTTCAGAGGTTGCCACCGGACACGCAATCCTCTGGCCCCACACACACGGGAGGTCACCACAGAGAGAGCAAAATCCATTCTGAGGGCCAGACGTCCGGGTATCCCGACCTTCTACCCATCAACTGCAGATCCAGGACCTTCTTCTTTGACATGCTCCCATCACAGGAGAGAGAGATCACTACAGCCCTCCAATTTGTGCTGGTGAAGGATGGCATCATTAGCTGAGCCTTGTGACATCACCTCTTTTCCATTCCACATTTAGTAGCCAGTTTATTTGGTTTTCTTAACCTTTCCAGTTTTGTTTTTTTCACATGATCAACTATTTAGTATTTCTCATGGCGACGCACTACTATTTGTTGGTCTCATAGACCCTTGAGGACTTTTGTAGACGTTCATATATCTTTCTTTCTCTCTCTTTCTCCCTTCTTCCTCCCTCCTACCTCTTTCTCTCTCTTCGCTGCTCCTTTTCTGTGGCTTCTGTGCTGCCCAGTCCACCTTCCCCTCTCTCTCCTCTGTGCGCCCCAGGCAATCCGCTATGTTTGTGAGACCATGACTCCCTCCACCAATTGAAACCGCCTCTGCGGCAAACTGACAGACATACTGGATTAAATAGAGGCCCACATCAGCACACCCAGAAAAGACTAACAGCCCGATGGGGGGGTATGCACGCAAGGGCCTCATCATCATCTGAGACATCTTGACATTCCAAGAGGAGCAACATGACAGAAAAATAGCTGAGCTGAGGAAATCCCTAGAGCTCACAAAGTTGACGGAGCACCACGAGGGGACCCTGGCAGACCTCAAAATGATGATTGCCTCCCTCAATGGCAACGAGAAAACAGAGGAAGTGGAATCCAAGCAGGAAGCCCTCAGAAAGAGGAAGTGGAATCCAAGCAGGAAGCCCTCAGATTCGAGGTGATTCAGCTCAAGGAGGCCAATGCCAGTTCCACGACAGTATACAGGTCACCACCTCCCAAATCAAGTCTGAGCAGTGAGAACACAAGTTTGCGAAAGGACCTTGGATGCAACCTCCCAATGGAGGGAAGTTGTCAAAAAACAAAACCCACCCACAAACACAAATGTCAACATGACAGCTACGCTTGGTGAAGAAAAGCCTAGACAAAACAGAGCACATTACAGGGCTGCCCTCAGCGGGGACCTCCCCTCACCGATTTGCCGACAAATGGGCATGGAATGCATGCCCTTCATTGACGTTTGGCAAGCAGGCCTCTCCTCCTTAAGTTAAAGGATGCTCAATCCCACCAGGCCTACTTGCAGAAACGGGCTGCCTAAGGGGCTCAAACTCTTTTTATCAAGTGATCGGAGGGGTTCTTGGTGTGACGCAGACGCGGCGGCCACTAAGGACAGCTTCAGCATGCTGGGAAAAATGCATGTGAACCCACTCTTAACTATTGTAGATAAGGTACCTTTTCTTTTGTGAGGTTGATTTTGGCCTCTCCTCTTGAAGTTCAAGGATGCTAAATCCCACCAGGCCTAATTGCAGAATTGGGCTGCCTAAGGGGCTCAAAGATCATACACAGGTAAATGGACCACTCTTTTTATCGGGTGATCGGAGGCGTTCTTGGTGACGCAGACGCGACGGCCACTAAGGACAGCTTCAGCATGCTGGGAAAAATGTGTGTGAACCCACTCTTAACTAGTGTTGATAAGGTACCTTTTCTTTTGCGAGGTTGATTTTTTTTTCCCACGAGGAAGTCTGTTCCTTTTAATCACACCTCTTAGGCGGGGTGAGAGGGAGGGCGTGGCTCGAAGCTGAGGTTGAGATGGCTGGAATGCAAACTGCTAGTCCTCACTGTGGTGAACATGGTCGAGAAACTGGAGTTGTGGTGGGAATGTGGCTGGTCCAGCTAACAGTTGGAGCGCCGGATTTAAGTGGAGAACTTAAATGAAGTTGCTAGAACAGAGCCAGGCATGCTGCACAGCTGGGCTAAAACAGACCGAGCTGTAGACAAAAGGTGCTGGAATGGAGCAGGGCCGGGTTAGGCTTGGCTGAGCCGGGAGGTTGGATCTGGAAGGCATCTGGGTTGGACTAGATTAGACGACAAGCTGCAAGCAACAGGCCATGGAAGGCTCCCCCACAGCTGATACCTTTACCCCTCATTTGGGGGGACCTCCTCCATGTGCGTGCGTGAGAGAAAGAGAGAGTTTTAACATGATTCAAAAGGTGCTCCCTAGACTAAAGGAATCTTTCAGTGCTTTAGAGACAAGAACAAGTACCCTTTTACCAGGATCGATCATCTTGGTTTACCACATACATACCTCAGAAGTTGCTTTACTGCAAGAGGATTTGGTATCAGCTTGACTAGTTTCTTCCAAATCTTGTTGCACAATATCCCACTTAGCTTCATCACAGTTGTTACTTTGCCCAAACTCCAAGCTTTGGGTCCCCTCCTTGTTTGTAAGATGTTGCCAAGCTTCCGGTAAAGACAGAATCCAGTTCTTTTCCTTGAGAAGGAAGAAAGCAACCTCTTCTTTCAAGCTTGCTTTGGCTAAACTCAGCTGCTGAAGCTCAGTATCAACAAGCTCTGCCAAACAAGACTGCAAGGACCAGGATATAAGATGCTGCCGTAAAAGTGATCCTTCTTCAAAAGAATGACTGATACCATGTAAATAACATCCCACATCGAAATTTAAGCCCATATATCCCTCCTAATCGTAACATGGATCTAGAAATTACTAAGCATTTATACCAGCCGCTGTCTGCAATGAGAAAGTGCATCCTCAGCCTGCATTCGTGCATAGTTTTCCTGTCCACAGAAAGCATAAAATAGGGAATTAAGGATCCCTGTTACTCATCAGAAAGAGCTTATTGAAAGGATCTGAGAGAGCAAGAGCCACAACACTGAAACGTTAACTACCTCTTCAAAGAGTGCCTGAAGTTTTTCCAAGGAGGCACAGCGAAACTGAAACTCCTCTTGCACCACAGCCTGTATCGGGAAAAAAGGGCAGCGATAAGAAAATATCCCTTTTGAGACAACAGCCCTTGCAGTGATATCAGAGTATGCCTAGCCAAAAAGTAAAGTAAAAGAATAGGGTTCTTTAGGTAGGGAAATCCCTAGCTGCTCAAGGCGTAAAAAACGTAGTCACCTACCAGTTTGTCTGTGGCCTGTTTGGCTTGATCATGTAAGTTTTTATTCATTTCTCCATAGCTCCACAAACCTTCTAAATCTTGCAGCAGGATAGCAGCCCTATCCTGGATTTGTTCAGCATCACAAGGTCCACTGGCTTGGTCTCGCACTCTCCAGAATCTCTCAACCACCTACAACGTAAAAAATCCAATTCTACTGTAACCAAAATGAGTAATATAGATCATGAAATGAGCCTTTTTGGGTGTATGATATCATTGCATCAGTCGTACCTTCCTACAAAGGTCATTTTCTTCCTTGGATTTTTTCAAATCTTTCTGGAAACCCACACACAGACTCTTTGCTTCAGTGTGCTCTGATGTTATCTGATCCAATCTAAACAATTAGCGAGAAAAGCCATCAGAAGAGTTGACAGAAACCATAGACATGAACAAGTTTGGTCCATCAAATAGGCACCAAAATCCTTCCCTAATGGCCTAAAATCAGCTCAATAGGTGGATTCAGAGGGGACAATTTTGGATATCCTAACGAAGAGATTAAATTCTGTCTCAATTTTCCTATGTACCTGTCTTGTAATTCAGTTATTTTCTCCATCATGCCATCTTCTTTCCTTTGAAACCTCTCAATCTACATTGTCATAGTAATAAAAGTGAGAAAAAGTAGTATAAAAGAAACTCTAAAAACTCATCAATGTGCAACCTACTGATACAACCTTCATAGAATTGTATGGACCAGCCGAGTGAAGACGGACAAGTGGACAGTATTAATACTCTAAGGATCATACAAGGTGTAGCTGAGTTAGCACTTGGCTATCTGAGAGAGAATAATCTCATAAACGCGAGGTTATTAAGTATGGCCTAGGGCCTGTGTAAGTGAGTGGGTGTGCACATAGCTGTGAGCTGAGCAAACAGTGTGTGTAGGTCTCGATCTGGTCTAGCCCATGTATAGCACTGCCAAACTCCCTGGTGGTTACCAGTCCGGTACTTAGGGATAGGATTGATACTCTACAGGTCGGCCGCGTGTAACACCTACCCTTAAATCTTTAAAGACTTGAATTCGTCTCACCTCTAATATTGATCGATCTCTGTCAGAAAGAGCTGCGGCAATACGGCTCTGGAAAAACTTCACTTCCTTTTCTAGACCAGCACTCTGCCATAAAAACAATCCTAGTTCTTGATATCCCCAAAAAACATATTCAAATAGGTAACATCAGACTTCCCTCATATAGAATCAAATCTCTACCTTTTTTGCATACCTTCTCGACTTCTACCTTCAATAATTCTGCAAACTTGCTCTGCAGGCCATGGCCATCATAAGCATGAAAAAAAAAAAAGCATCTCAGATTTCAAGATTGCATGCACATCATAAGAATGTTAAAAAATTTGCTTTGGAACAAGCTCACCTTGATGGCGTAAACCTCTGACAACTCCTCTTGCAATTTGGTGTTCTCCTTTCGACAACTATTCAGTTTTTGTTCGCATACTTCCAACTCCTGTTCCAACCCGCTAGCCCTGATACAAATATTTCAACTACTTGCATCGAAGAACTATGAATTTTCCCTTTCCCACTCAACAAAACGCACTCCATATAAATTGATTTATGTAAATATACGTATATATATAAATATACATACATGCATATACATATATATATACATACATATATATACCTAGATGAATCCAAGAACATGCCCAAATTCACCTTTTATGAACGTGCATGTTATATACTCATGGTAGTCAACCAATAAGACTATATAACTATCAACTCCATTATGCATAGTATGGACTAGATACTACGACATCCCCACTAACGTCATCACTGCCCAATAGTGGGTGTAGAACTATGTATCAAGATATGCTCTCACACACGCACTCCACACACACACACACATAAGAGCATATATTCACACAAAGACCTTCGTACTCAGTTTCTATCAAACCTCCGGAGATGCATGGCAGACTCAGCCATAATGAAGCCTAGCACTAAGGGAAGTAGCAAATAGAAAGAATTAGTACACCAAATAAGCAGTTGATAGGGTAAATGCACCGCTAAAGATAGAAAGAATAAGCACAGAGGTGCAGGCAAATGCACTGCTAAAGATAGAAAGAATATACATACATATATACATATACATATATATACACACATATAATGTGTGTGTGTGTGTGTGTGTGTGTGCGTGTGTGTGTAAAGGAATGACTTGAGAAGATCTTGCCAGAATTTATGCAACCGGAAGGAATTCATCTTGCTCGGAGTTTTGACAGGAGAGCTATGATGTCTCATCAAGCTTGTGATGGTTTACACTATTTCACATATGAATATGATGCATGTTGCTTGAATCCATGTTTTGGAATTACTGTTTGGACATTGTATTCATGTGATGGACTCTTGCAATCGTTTTAACAAAACTCATTGTTAATTGATTAAGAAAATAGTGTGGCACCCAGTGACTGTATGGAACTGAAAGACCAATGCCAACCACAAATGGGAGCTCATCAGCAGTATTGCCACCTGGCACATCTGGTAGGCCCAGTGCAGTGAGACCATCAATGGTTCCATCACCCCACAAGCAGAGACTCACAAGCGGAGACCATCCAGTCTATTCCATTTACACCCTCCGGGGGCACTGGGTGTGGTTGACCAGCAACTCGAACCGGATGCAGCAGTGCCAAGCTGCTTTCCTTCTTCGCACTTGGCACCCAGTCCCTTTTCTCACTCGAGGGGACTCCGGTCTCGTTTGCCACTACAGGCCACGAGTCCCCCGGGCTGCGGATGTAGTCTCCCTCCAAGAACAGCCAGCCAGGAGGGAGACAACCCCTCTTTTTTCACTCATTGTTTATTGACCTCTTGCAAGGGTTGAAGCCTGTTTTGTCGCAGACGCCTTTTTTCGTCTAATAGAAGGATCTTTTAAGATATTAGTGTGGCAATCAGCAAACGTTCTGAACCAAATTACATGATAAAAGCAAGTGCACATGTGTACCTTCGACCTTGTAAACGAGACACGAGATCCAAACCGCCAAAGATACCAGTCTGCGTAGTAGAAAGCTGTTCAGCATTGCGCCGAAGCTCGTCTCGTTCTGCATTATAAAAGCATAAAACAATTATCATTCAAAAGCATCTGTTTGCCTTCAGCCTTGCCCCTTGCAAGTTGCCATCCCCGTAATCCCAAAAGAAAGTAAGCAGACAACACTTCTACTGACAAAATAGTCTCCTCACAAAGCAACCATGTAAAGGGAGGAATGTGTGTGTGTGTGTTTTTTAAATCATCCACTTAAAAAACACCAAAAAAATTATCTGAGGATACATGTAGCAAATTCTCTCCTAAATCTTCACTGTTATTGGACCAGTCTATGCTACATCCTCCTACACCTAGCACACTGTATCTTGTGTGTTCCTTACCTCAGAAAATCTCTCTGCTTAGAGACCTTGCCATTTCCTGCTCGTCATAGTGAATCATCAAATACCTTTTAAAATGAATGTGTTCCTTAGCACACGGAATCCCTCTGCTTAGCATCTTTACCCTTGCTGGCTCATCATTGTGAATCAAAGCAGCTTTGAGCCAGATACAAATAAACTGAGCTTGCCCTCTAGGGTCCTTATTCTTACAAGACCTCACAAGTCTTTTGTGTCTGAAAAAAGTGCAGGAAACACCTAACTCCGTACCTTTTGCTAAACCAGGCGGACCTCACCAACAAGCAATTCAGCTGGACTGAAAAGCTGGCAAACCTAAGGCAGCTACCACTTGCCTGAGTAGCTGCCAAGAACGACGTAATCATAGAATCGAATGGTAAAAGAAGTCTCCTTCGGATGGCTCTGAGAAACAATTTGAGCCCTTCATCAAGAATTCTCTCTCAAACAAATTCTGAATTGTGAAAACTAAGCTTGCATGTTAGGTGGGCACCGTAGTCTTCACAAAAGTGCAATAATGGGATGACAGTTGCCATGACCCCTAGAGAGGACATTTCTTATCAAAGGCACACGGAACTGGAACAAGGATAGGTGTTGCTTCCTTGAGAGCACACAAGGATAGCCGATGTGTTTCCTTAATGTCACGTGCATCCCACACTTGGATGACACGTGGATATATCTATATAACAAGTGCAAGACCTGGAGTGGAGACTAGTCCCTTGTGAGCCCCCATCCGGGAGGACAAGTCAGCTAGGGTTCCACTCTAAACGTCCAAGGTCAAGTGTACAAGTCCCGTACGTGGTCTTGATAAGGTGTGCCCCAAATGCAAGGCACCTAATGAAGCATATAGATGCATGTAGAGTTGCATAGAGGGTAGGGGCCATCATGGTACCCAACACTTGGGCCACGTGGGGCAGCCCATGGGCCATGGCTGTGACCCACAAGCCCCATAGCGTGTTTGGCCAGCCCTTATAGGGCATAGGGCACAGTCAGCCAGCCCTAGGAGGCATGGGCAGCCAGTCAGCCAGACCATGGAGGGCCAGCACAGTAGGCGGCCAGCCTCTAGGCAGCCAGGCAGCAGGGCGGCCAGCACTTGGTGGGCACCATATGAAAGGCCCCTATTACAGCACATAAAACAGGTCGTGGGAGAGAAATAAACAGGCCGACAGCTTATTAACCCACCGACCAGCATATAAGAAAGTATAGAAGCATGGGCTAACCAAAAGTTGGAACCATCTCATATTTACAAAGTGCTGAAGGTATTCAAGGGCCAGGACAGCTAAGGGAATGCCAAGCAAAAGGTGAACTTGAAGGTCAAGAGTCAGGTACTACATGCTGCAGATTTACAGCCAAGATGTGCCTATAGAAATTAGTCTTTTCTCATCATTCAATAAAGCAAATACACCAATCCTTGGTGGGGGCCAGTCAAAGGGTATCCGCGACCCAATCGGCAGACAATCTGCTTCATACAGAGGATCAGAGATATGCCATCAGATCGACTCTCACATAGAGCTTTTGGGGTGTCCAGGCAGCTCGCAGAGAGTGGAGATAGGAGATCATGTTATTCACAGATGATACAGTGGCTCACTCAGCATGGTCTCGACATAGATCACCTGCCACCTTTCTAGTATGATATACATGCACCACACATCCAGCTCCCTCGCAGTGAGAGGAACAGAGTCCTTCGGCAGGATTTATGGCAGCGATACACTCAAGAGATTTGGATTACACTCAATCAGCCTCTACCGCCGAAGATGCTATACTACAGAGATCAATTTATGCGTATCTCAGCGGATGGATTCATACAGAGACCTGGATACATGGATGTGTACATGCCTCACAGTGCCCGAGTGGCGATTGGCCAGCTCAAAGTGTCATCACACCAGCTTGAGATTGAGGCAGGTAGGGCAGCACGGATCCCCAGAGGAGAGAGGATATATATGCAGACTATGCCACGAGGAGGTTGAGAGTGAGGAACATTATGTATGCAGATGCAGAGCATATAGTGTCATTAGAGAGAGATACACCACCATCAAAATGAAAATCCCTCACTCCGCCGGATCATGGAGTCCGCAGACTAGCGCAGATTTGGCCAGTTCTTGATAGAGACACAGCGCCACCACAGAGAGACACTCATATGGACTCATACCACAGGGAGAGGTGGGCGACAGCTCCAGCTCACTGATTTCTTCCAGAGATCTATCCCACTGCCTACCCTAACACAGGAGGGGGTTACACTTCAGCGCGCTGTGGACCTCCGAGCCAGACGGAGACCGAGAGCACCAGGCTACCAGACTCCCAGACTACATCAGAGGGAGATCACAGAGATACGGGCTTGACATCAGCACCATATCCAGGAGCGGCTAGCTCACTTACACTCACACCCGGAGATTATGCTCCGAGGTATTTTGCCTCACCATCGCCTATGTATCACATATTACACCCCCATTATGGTACTGGTTGGAGCTAGACAAATCTGCATTGCATTCTTGTATACCCTACGCATATAGGTTGCATACTGAGCCTCTAGCATTAGTGCTCCATCCATCACACCCCCCCACTAGCTCAGTACTTTCATGTTCATTTTGTCCTTTTTTTTTCTCTGGACATCCAGAAGACATTGACAGTTGTACATTGATTTGTCTCATAGGTCGAGTTTGGCCTCTAGTAGACATTAATACAGCATTCTTTCTTTCTTTCTCCCTCCCTCTCTCTTGCACTCTTATCTCCGCTACATCGTGCAATCGTCATGAGCCAAGGTGCTAAATATTCACTAATCCTATCTGTAAGCTTTCGCATGTTACAATGTTATCAGAGCTTCACCTTTTGGTAAAGAGATTCAGCCAAAGGAAAAAAAAATCGCTTATGTGGTTGGTTTTCAAACATTGGTTGCACTCCCACAACGTGACTCCTATCCCTCGAAGGACGGTTGGCTGCATCTTTGACACACATACTAGATGGTATTATTGCGGTCAAGGAAAAACTTGACCACTCCCACTATGGCGAATTCCGGTGATGAGATAGGACACCACACCCTTGCAGAAACTGTTTCTTCGACAACGACTGCTTCTGAAGCAGTCATCAGTGGTGACACGAAGGCCATGTGCCAAGACTTTATGCGCATCGTGGAGCAACAAGGGGAATAGATGCAGGCGTGTACGGCTTCTATACAAGCCTTGGAAACGCTCACTCAAACTAGCTTCCGACTCCCAAGTTGAGACATCCTCCACCTTATCTTTCCACTTAATCTTATATTCAAGGATCAACTTGTTCCTAATTTGGCTTTCTTTGAAATCTATCACCCTCTTGGGTTCATGTAGAATATAGAACAAGTCCTCAACCTCGACGAGTTCCTGAGGGGTAACAAGATTATCCTCAGCTCCGAGCATCGCTTTCAATCAACTCCTTTTCCTAATCTCAGCCCTGGTATACAAACCTTCTCATTCTGGAACAACAATCCATTCTGGATAAGGAGCCGACCACTTGTCACACTCACTCTTGGCATAACTCCTGAGTCTCGGTCTAAATCTATGGAGCTCCTTGCCTGGACCTGCTGGCTAGCACTCGATCTTCACACTACCCTTCCGATACTTAATTGGAATTTCCATATTAAAGTCTTGCATCAACTCAGCCCACCGTGCCTTCCTTCCCTCAACTCAAATATATCACATATGTACTTAATCGACGCATGGTCAGTCAACATAACAAACTTGGTTCCATAAAGATAATGTCGTCAAGTTTTCAGAGTGTGTATAACCGCATATAGCTCTTTATCCAAAGTGTGCTATCTAAGTTACATATCATCAGCCTTCTTGCTTTCAAATGCCATAACTCAACCTTCTGGAACAATGCCATGTCTATCAGGAAATCACTAGCATATGTCTTGTCCACAAATGGTCTACTAGGATCCTCCATTAAGGCCAATACATGTGCTTCCTTCACCTTAAACTTGAGAGCTCGTAAATCCTCATCAATCTTATCATTCCAAGAGATCAGGCTGTTGGACTTACGTCCTCTTCCCCCAAGGAGGTCCGTGAAAGGTATAGTTAACTGTGAATTAAGAAAGACGGTGAATCCCAAAAATGCCCAATGTTAGCTTACAATCTAAGGAACCGGCCAACCTAAAACCTTCGATATATGCTCAAGATCTATGCTCATCCCATCTCAAGAAATCCGATGTCCTAGATATAAGAGACCCTTTTCTAAAGAACTCACACATCGTATACTTGGAGTACAACTTCTCCAGTCTCAATATCCTCAAGGCAGTCTGAAGATGTTTAACGTGCAATACATGCGCTTCCTTCACCTTAAGATTGAGAGCTCGAAAAGCCTCATCAAACTTCTCGTTCCAAGAGATTGGGTTGTTGGACTTGCGTCCTCCTTTCACGAAGGAGGTTCTTGAAAGGTGGAGTTAACTGTGAATTAAAGACAACGAATCCCAAAAACGCCCGAAGTTGACTTATAGTCTCAGGAACCGGCCAATCTAAAACCTTCTGTATCCGCTCAAGATCTATGCTCATCCCATCTTGAGAAATCCAATGTCCTACATATACGAGTTCTCTTTTGAAGAACTCACACTTCATACACTTGGCATACAACTTCGCCCGCCTCAAAATCCTAAAGACAATCTCAAGATGACGTGCTCCTCCAGAGTATGATTGTATATCAAGATATTATCTAGAAACACGACCACGAATTTCCATAAGTAATCTTTAAAGAGATCATTCATCATCTACTAGAAAGTAACAAGGGCATTCGTAAGCCCAAAAGGTAACACGAGAAACTTGTAATGGCCATACCATTGTGCCGAATCTTGTCTTAAAGACATCTTCCTCAACTATCAGTATGTGGTACTGACCAATACAAAGGTCAATCTTCGTAAAATAGGCAACTCCCTACACCCTATCAATCAAATCATCCATTCTTGGAAAGGGAATATATATTCTTGATCGTAACTTTATTCAACTTTTTATAGTTGACACACATTCTCCAACTTCCATCCTTGTGCTTCAAAAGTATCGATGCCCCCCCAAGGAGATTTACTCTTACGAATCTGTCCCACCTTGAGATATTCCAACCATTGTCAGGAAATCTCTCCTCTTCTAGCTAACTCATCCTGTAAGGCGCAATGCTCACAAACTAAGACTCTCGAACTAAATCAATCTTACGATCAACCAACCAATAGGGTGGAAGACCATGAGATACTTCAGCTAGGAGAACATTGATAAACTCTACCTTGATGTACTCTAAAGCCTGTGTCTCCCATACATCAAGACTAATTGAATTAAACACACAATTAGCATCTAGAACACGTTGAAACACTTCATAATTAGAATCCTTTATTGTATTACAAAGTTCAAACTCAGTTTACAAGCCTAGTGAATGAGACAACACCCTATAGACAAAATTGGACACCGTCCATGACGAAAGATAGTTTATGACCCTTCCAATCTATCTATAATGGTTATGAAACCACTCTTTTCCTATGATAATATCTACTCTATCCAAATCTAGGGGCTCTGCGTAGCTCTGTACAGTTATAGGCAACTAAGACACCCGTCGTCCCCAAAACTATCCCCAGCGGCATGTCGAGAGACAATACTAGTGATCACTTGGTTGCTTCTCCACTCCCAACTTCTGCACAAGCTTGGCATTCATGCAGTGAGTACTCCCAGGGTCAAAAGAATGCGTACACTTTTTCCCATGACTCACCCATACATCGGTTCCATGAACAAAAAACTTTCATATTGAAGCTAAGAAGTATGATCTAAAACAACAATATACACGGACGTAATTTTACCTTTAGCCTTGGTCGCATGGGCTCTCTTTAACTTTGACTTGCCCTTCGACTGTGGGCAATTCATGCACATGTGCCACTCACCACAAGCGAAGCACCGACCCTCCCTAATGTACTAGCCTGCTCCGCTTTCCTTGATTTCTTCGAGCTGGGGTCTTCAAATGTCTAAGATTGACTCTTGATCTCAGCAGGAGTCTATGAAGTCTTCCCATGCTTAAACTTCCGTTTCCGTAGGGATCTTGCCTAGTCTATCAATGGGGGTTGTTGGGGTTGCTTAACTATTTCTTCACCTCGGTTGTCACATGCATCCCGCACTTGGATGCCACGCAGACATATCTGAACAAGAAGGTGCGGGACCTAGAGTGGAAACTGGTCCCATGTGAGCCTAGTCCGAGATGAGTCAACTAGGGGTCCACTCTATGCATCCGAGGTCAGGTGTGCATTGTCCTACACATGAAGTAGTGCCAGTCCGTACTCTAAGTCTCCCTCTGGAATGATGTCAAGTGATCTGAGTATTTGGTCCGCAATTGGGTGCCGGACATCTGTAGAAGCATGTAGGATGCATGTAGAGAAGGGGCCCAGCCCACAGGGCTACCCCAGGGCAGAGCTTAGAGCTCTTGTTGTGGGCATGGGGGAGGTGTGGAACCACCAACCCCAAGGGGCCAGGAGGGCCCAAGGCTATGCCCACCAACCTTGGCTTGGGCTGGAGGGGCTGTCAGCCAGCCGACTGGCCCCAGGCCCTAGAGAGACTGTCGGCGCCTAGAGCCTTTTAATCCTTTTGCCAAGCATCTTCTACATGCTCCTAAATGCCAACTATACTAGGGTAGCCTACATGCTTGACTGTTCTCCAAGTGGGTTAAGTGAGATACACGGCTTGGAATGACCTACATAGCTCGTGCTTGACACGTCCCTGGACTAGGGCTCACAATGGGGTCATGGCATATGACAAATGTTCCTAAAACAGGTACTACTTTTGTATAAATATAGCGTTGATGATGAGCCAATGTGTCACACTGCACCTCAGTGGATTAGGTCCCGATTCCGTAGATTAGTGTCCAAGTACATAACATAAACTTACACTTTAGGCAATTGCATGTCTACGTGGCACCGTATTGAGGTGTGCACATGACATCCTGACCTGCTAAACTTGCAGCACTAAGGCGGATGCACCTTTTCTCCATCCTTGACTTGGTCCAACTGCAAGCTCTACTCCCAACTGTGAGTTATCCTCCAATTTAACTCTTCCCCAACTACTAGTATGGACAACTACTATCATGGATACTTATGTGCAGCAGTTCCCTCATCCTCCTCTACATGAGATCCAGACAAGTACACCTAAATTATTGGTGTTTCCACCACCTTATAGACCTTGGCCACTGGTTCTAGAACTAGGGTGAGCCTTGCAGATTTGGATAATTGCACCTCTTGTTCAACCTTGAAGAACTACAGATTCTAGATTCTCCCTTGCGTGTCACTAAGATCTCTTTGGTCTTCAACTATGGCACTCTTATCAGCTTCACCTGCCCGTGCCACCATTGACCTCAGGTAATCTTTCATAGCTTTGTGGCATATCCGTGACCTTCTTCTTCTTCCCGTCTATATTAGGCTTGGCACTCCTCAAATACCCACAGATACTCTTACAACAACGATGCTTCCCATGCATCCCATTCAGCTCATCACAGCTTCTACATTGCGACAATATTGCACCCTTGACGTTGTTGCCTTTTGCCGATAGAAGTCCACCATGGAGTCCATGATGTTATAAAGACACTTGCCCACTAGTAGACCTAGACTTTGTGCATGCAAACTATTGCTATATGCAAGGCCTACGCAAACTATTGCTATATGCAAGACCTATGGGAACCCTAATACACATGCACAAGACTCGATCCAGATGGGGAAAAAAATGCAAACCCTAATTTGACTACAAATGCAAAAACACAAACCCTAACTTGGCTACACATGCACAAACACAAACCATGTTGCATGCACTTCTTGCAAAACCTAATGCAAAAAATTAACGCTCATCACATGTGCAACAATGACACAAAAAAGTAGAAGAGAGAGACTCTTTACCTATTATATATATATATATTATAACCAAAATGAATACAAGTGCTGTAAATTCAGATTTGACACAATATCTCGAATTTCTAACTGAACTTGCTTCTATTCACTACCCCAAAGCTTTACAAGGATGAAACCTACTATGTTGGGGCTGCTTTTACTGCTTAACCATGTCTGGGCTTGCCTTTCCCATGCTTGAATGCTAAATAATGACCCTTTG
The DNA here is from genome assembly GCF_041138505.1 of Cibotium barometz. Taxonomy (NCBI): domain Eukaryota; kingdom Viridiplantae; phylum Streptophyta; class Polypodiopsida; order Cyatheales; family Cibotiaceae; genus Cibotium; species Cibotium barometz. Next base: position 4,924,706 of record NC_141052.1, read on the forward strand.
ATGTCTGGGGTTGAATGCTGGTCAGCCAACCCCTTTCTTTTCATTAAACATGTTCATATTGAGCCCAATATATGTCCCCACCATTGGTGCATGTCCCCGGCACTCCTTGGTGCTCATTGGACTGTCATAACTGCCCAAATCAGCCCATCTCCGGCCCCTAAACTTACCCTTTAGGCGGTTGCAAGTAAGATGCATGTCCACATGGCTCCATGTTAAGATGTGCACATGACATTCCTTCATCTATCACCAACTACACTATGACAACTTTTGGTATGGTAAGAAATTTCACCTGAAAACCATGGAGATTTGAGCTTCAACCGACGCAAATGTAAGGCTTGTCGCCTAAGGTTGAATGCACTACGATCGTGAATGTAGGTTTGCTGGCCAACATGGCAGCCAGGGGACAAAATTAATAGACGAGTATCAAAACAGTAACACTATGTATGCTTCACTCCTACAGTGACCTATCAAAACGCATCGTAGGTATCAAAAGACCATGCAGTAGGAGAAAACGTATGACAATTTCATGCACTTAAGCATGTGTTAGTAAATGATGCACAACATTGAAAGAACTTGATACTCACCAAAAACGAACACAAGAGTATAAAAATCAGCCCAGAAAGGAGGGGCAACAGGAGAAAGAGAGCACCATGTTCAAGCTGCTCTATGCGGCGCAACAGCATAGCATTATCGACTGGTGCATGTTCCGCCCCTGCCATCCCTGCCCCACATATCAAGCATCTTAATTCATAATGTACATTAAATCATGTAAACAAGTCCACTTTCTACCATACATCAGGTTCTAACCCTGTCATCCCCACCTATATTACAAGCATGACCATTCATGGTGTTATGGTTCAAAAAGCTAAAACAAGGCAAAGAGTACAGGAAAGGTATATTTGATCAGACGGGGGAGGAAGGGTGGGTGATCAATAATTCGTGAAAAGGGCAATGATGCATATGCAGATAGATGGGGGCGGACTGTTGTGCACGCACGAGGCATGCATCACATGTTAGAAGTCATCTCCTGTCTATATTCATACACCAGGGCCTCTGTTGTGGGTGTGCCCGCCCTGTATAAGGTGTTTTATCATTTTTCCACACTCCCCGTATTTTTCCCTATTTTTTCCCATTTTTTCTAGTGGTGGGAGGGTTGCCAGAGGATGCCAGGAGCACTCCAGTGCTGGCCGACTGTATGTTTATCAGTCGTGGGCTACTGGGCTGCTGGCCGATTGGATTTCCTCAGTCGTGGGCATTCATCTGCTGGCCGACTGCATTTCTGCAGTCGTGGGACCTTTTTCATCAGTCGTGGGCACTTCATCTGCTGGCCGACTGCCCTCCCAGGGATGTATATAAAGGCCCCTTGCCCCCACCACTTTCTCATTCAGTTTTCTCGGGATCTTGTGTATAGAGAAGAGTTTACACACCTATCTCTCTGTGTTTCTTGTGCTGTTTATTTTCTGCAGTCTACTTGCTCTTGTCTACCCAAGTTTGGTTATCATTTCCGCTGCATATTCTGACATGGTATCAGAGCCCTAGGCTCTAGACAGATCTTGGGCGTTTTTCTGAGCAAGAGGGGGAGCGTTAGGCTGCTGATTGGTGGACTGTTTTGGGCTGAACGGGAAGAGAAGGTGCAAGAGGAAGGCGGGCAAAGGTGCTGGACAGCCACTTGCAAGTTTTCAGATTTTTTTTTCCCCACCCACCCACCCTTTTCAGGTTACTCTCCGCAATGGCAAATTTACTAGAGATGGCTGAGAAGCACGTGAAGATTCCAACTCTCCCCACGTTCCCAGTGGATCGTCAGTTAGACGGGTCCAATTACGGCATCTGGAAGGTCATGATGGAGTCGGTTCTGGAGTCATATGACCTTGCTGATTTTATTATCATCGGGGTGCCACGGCCAGAAGCTGAGGAAGGGGAGTTATTATCGACGAGGAAGGACCGAGAGGCACAAGCACACATGTGGGATCGTGTCAATGCCAGGGTCCGGTCGTTTATTTTCCTCAATTGCACACCACAAGTGATCAATCATGTGAAGCACATGACGCTTGCGAGAGGCATATGGGAGCACTTGGCTTCTTTGTATGACAGGGTGTCACCCATGAAACGGATCTCCTTGGAAGTGCAGATGCGGGTTATAAACCCTGCAAAGTCTTCGACGATGCGGAAACACATTAACAAGCTGCAGGCCCTTCAGCAGGAAGTCCTACAAGCTGGGAAAGAGATATCATCTGAAGATATGGCCATCACTTTGCTTTCCCACTTGCCTGGTCAGTATTCTGCTTTCTATTCCTCGTTGATCACGAGTGGCAGGCTCAGCACCATTACTTGGGAGGAGCTTGTGCCAATGGTCTTGGACCAGGAGGAACGTTTCACGAACCCTCCTCACGGCGGAGGTTCGGAGGCCTTAACTGGCCAACGGTCGAAAGGCCGGAATTCCAACAAGGGCAAAGGGAAGGCTTCACCGGAGAAGTCTTCTGAGAAGAAGCGTGATCTAGAACGAGAGAAGGCCAGATTCACGTGGGTCTACTTTCTTTCCCAGAAGGACCAGGCTTTTGCTCGGTTCAAGGATTGGCACGTGATGGTGGAGAAAGAGTCTCGATATCAGGTTAAGACTCTCAAGGCTGATAAGAGAGGTGAATTCTCCTGGACTGTATTTTTCAGGTTTTGTGCAGACCATGGCATCAAAAGGGAATTGGCCAATACCGGATCGCCTTCGGAGAATGGAGTTGTTGAACGTCTCAACCTCTTGTGATGACTGAGGTGGATCAACTGGAATGAAAGACTGGGAATCATCATCAGACTCCTCTGGATCTCCAAGAAGTGGCGGCTCCTCGACAGTGGATGCTGGAACATGCTCGTCAAAGACCACATCCCGGCTGACAACAATCTCGTTCTTCTCTGGATCATACAACCTGTATCCCTTGGAAAGAGAGTTATACCCCACAAATACCAGCTTGCGGGACTTGGAGTCAAGCTTCCCCCTCTGCTTCTTCGGAATATGTACATACGAGTCACTCCCAAAGACACAGAAGTGCGAGACATCGGGTTTCCTGCCAAAATATGCCTCAAATGGAGTCATATGGGGTACAGAAGTCGTCGGAGAGCGGTTAATGGTATGGAGAGCCGTTGCCACAGCCTCACCCCAAAGTGGACGAGAAAGATCACGATGCTCCAGCATGGTCCTCGCCATCTCCACCACAGTCCTGTTCTTTTGATGCCTCGCAGTACCGGAAGTTGGTTGGTTCATTGATCTGGTTGCTGAACACCAGATTGGACTTGAGCTTCTCCGTGGGGCTGTTGAGCTCTTTTATGCAGACGCCATTGAAGTCTCATTGGGACGCAGGATTGCGGATCTTGCGGTATTTGCAGAGTACGAAGGATCTGGGACTCTTTTACACAGGAGGGAATGGAGTCAAGCTCCAAGGTTGGAGTGACTTAGATTGGGGAGGAGATCCAGACACAAGGAGATCTACTTCAGGATACAGTTTTACCCTCGGCTTAGGAGCAGTTTCTTGGAGCAGCAAGAGGCAGCCAACTATTGCCCTTTCTTCGACAGAGGCAGAGTATCGGGCTGCTTGTGGTGCTGCTTGTGAGGTTGTATGGCTATGGAGGCTGCTAGGCAAGATTGGGTTTCCACAGAGGGAGCCCACAGTCATCCAGTGCGATAACCAAAGTTGTATAGCTATTGCTCGGAACCGGTTTTCCATGCCCGGACCAAGCATATAGAGATACAGTATCACTTTGTACGTGAGAAGATCTTGGCTGGTGACATCTTGCTACTTTATTGTTCGACGGAGGACAATGCGGCGGACCTCTTCACGAAGTCTCTACCTCAGGCTACGCTCAGGCGGCACTCCAACTCCCTTGGGTTGGTTTCACAGCCAGGAGCTGAGAGGGGGTGTTAGAAGTCATCTCCTGTCTATATTCATACACCAGGGCCTCTGTTGTGGGCGTGCCCGCCCTGTATAAGGTGTTTTATCACACTCCCCGTATTTTTCCCCATTTTTTCTAGTGGTGGGAGGGTTGCCAGAGGATGCCAGGAGCACTCCAGTGCTGGCCGACTGTATGTTTATCAGGCGTGGGCTACTGGGCTGCTGGCCGACTGGATTTCCTCAGTCGTGGGCATTCATCTGCTGGCCGACTGCATTTATGCAGTCGTGGGACCTTTTTCATCAGTCGTGGGCACTTCATCTGCTGGCCGACTGCCCTCCCAGGGATGTATATAAAGGCCCCTTGCCCCCACCACTTTCTCATTCAGTTTTCTCGGGATCTTGTGTATAGAGAAGAGTTTACACACCTATCTCTCTGTGTTTCTTGTGCTGTTTATTTTCTGCAGTCTACTTGCTCTTGTCTACCCAAGTTTGGTTATCATTTCCGCTGCATATTCTGACATCACAATGATGGTGGAGGGAAAGGCCATCGGGAGGCCTTTCCTGGGAGAAAGGGGAGCGATCGGTGGAGGCCGGGAGCCCCCTTCTAACCAGAAAGGCCTCCCAATGGCCTTTCCTGGCCGTCATGGACTGGGGGAGGCAGAGGTCGTGTTATTCTCAGTCGTACACATCAGCAGCTAGAAGAGTTGATGGTGACAGGCCTGTAATCGTCAGTCGTACACTTCAGCAGCAGGAAGGAATGGCAACAGCTCATGCTTCTTGGTGTGGACACTTCAGCAGTGAGAAGGGATGGCGACGTGCAAGTGCACCAGATTCATAGCGCTCCTGAAATCAACGGTGCAGATCCTCCCTCTGATGACCCCGTCCATGACGGAGTAGGGAAAGGACGTCCAGGGTCCTTTCCCAGGAGAAGGGCTGGTCACCCCTTTCCTCCTAAAGCTCTTTATTGCCGGCCATCACAGCAAGGGGGTGTTAGCAGCCATCTCCTGTCTGTACCATATTACTCAGTAGAGAGCAAGGTCACCGCGAAACGTTTCACTATCGAAACGAAACAATGCTGAAACGATTTATTTTGGAACAAAACGTTTCAACACCAAGTAGGTGGACCATGAAACGTTGGACCGAAACGATCATATACACAAAATGTGAAGGTACTGGCCAATATTTATAAGATGATATTAGCATATTTATCATCAGTAAACAAACAAGACATACAAAAGAGAAGACAGAAGAACAAATAGGATGAAAGAAGGAAAGAGAAAGAACTATAAAAGCTAAAAAGCAAACAAAATTGAAACGATATGGTTTCAATGTGCACATGATTCGTTTCAACACTGAAACGTGAAACGAGTTTCAAAGCCACTGAAACGAGTTTCATGGTGACCAAGTGAGGGCCTCTGTTGTGGGTGTGCCCGCCTGACTTAGGAGTAATCTCCATTTTTCCTCATTTTCCATGTTTTCCCCTATTTTTTCTTGGTCGTGGGGGACTGTTGTTGTAGGCCAAGTGTCTCTGTGCTGGCCAAATGCATATGTGTTGGTCGTGGGGGACTGTTGTTGTAGGCCGAGTGTCTCTGTGCTGGCCGAATGCATATGTGTTGGCCGACTCGTTTTATTCAAGTCGTGGACATGTTTGCTGTTGTCGGCTGTTTTTGGGCTAGCCTACCAGCAGCCTGGTATTTAGCAAAGTTTATACAACTTCTCTCTCTCTACACTTCTGCGTTTTCTTTCTCACAGCAGTTGTCTCATTTTTCGATGTGCAATCTGACATGGTATCAGAGCCCCAGGTGGCTTGAAGATTGGAGACAGTGACATCTTGAGGGTTTGCTGTTTTTTGGTGCTGATTGGAGAGTTCTTGGGCTGTTCGTGTAACATGCGGAAGCTTTGGAGAAGAATCGGTAACTTCAATACTCAGAATTCAGCACTCTTTTCGCGATAGAAATTAACGCACAAACTGAAAGGAGATGTGCAGAAAATAGAGAGAGAGGGAGAGATGGAGAGGACACAGTATTGGGTCCCAATTACCCTCTGTAGGGCCCCCACCACGGATGGTGTGTTTGCTTTATTAGAATGATGTGAATCTGAAAAGAAAATACAGAATTCTTGACCTTTCTTGGCTGGGAAATCCCTCCCCTTGACCTTCAGAACTCCACCCCTTTGCTTAGCAACTCCCTTGGCTTGTCTATCCCTTGATTTGCTTGAGCTCTTGGTGAATAATGAGATGAATGAATGGGATTGTGGGCTAGGCTATTTATACTACTCATGAGCAGTCGGCCAGCATAAACCCAGGCGGCCGACTGCTGAAAATACAGCAATAAATGCTGAATTAAATCCCATAAAATGCTGCGTTTTTCCCTATCAAGCTGAAAGGTGATGCGCCTGCTTCCAAAGTGCTGGGCACAGCCTTTGCACACATTCCAAGGGCTGGGCAGCCTGTATGGGCTGCCCCATACTTGCCCTACAGCCATGTAAAGGCTGTAAACTCCTGGAATCTGCCTTATTCTTGCCCTAGGTCTGTCCAGCCCCTCCATGGCTGTTGGGTTCATCCTGGGCCTTCCTGGCCCTCATGGGGGTGGTTCCACACCATTCCCATGCCCACACTAAGATCCCGGGTAGCCCTATGGGCTGGCCCCTTGTTCTAAACACTAACTACTCAGTGATCTGGCATCCGGTACCATACCAGATACACAGAATCACTGACATCATTCTAGAGGGAGACTCACAGTGCGGACTGGCACTGTTTCATGTGCAGGACACTGCACACCTGACCTTAGACTCCTGTGCAGGACAACGCACACCTGACCTCGGACGACTGAGATGGATCCCTTGCTGACTCGTCCCGGAGTGGGCTCACATGGGACCAGTTCACCATCCCAGGTCTTGCACCTTCTGTACAGAAATGTCTACGTGGCATCCAAGTGCGGGATGCACGTGACAGTTCGGGACTTGGGAAACCGGTAGAAGGCGGCCATCACCGTTGGACAGCCACATTGCATAGCGTTTGCAACCTCATGGGTCCTTGCATAAACTTTATCTCTAAAAATATCCCAACTGGTAGACATTCCGTCATAGGCACCTTGCCAACTCTTGGTATCTGCTCAATTCCAGATGTAATGACGCAAACAGAATTTCCATCGGAGTCGGGCCAAAAATAGCAACTCTCCTGAATTTTAGGAGTGTGGTCCTTTGTATTCTAGGATAATCCCCCATTCCCAAAGCTTGTACTTTCTAAATATTTAGACATCCTGGAGTCCACCAGACTCCTTTCATACTGGGAAATGTCCAGGCTGGTGACATCCTCCGCAACTTCTTAAAAGTTGTCCGCAACTTTAAGCTTCAAGCCATATATTCAAGATATAATCATGTCCCATCAAGTGGGCGAGATGAGACAGTCTCAAAACTCCAATATAACTGAAGAATCCATGTCCCAAAGAAATGGGTGAGACTAAATAAGTCTCCATAATAGCAATATCATGTCCCAAAATAAATGGACGAGACAAATCAATCCCAAATAGAGAGCAGATGGAAGGGAACATGGGCACTTGAGAGGGTAGTGTGAGTTGGTGGCTGAAATGCCTATAAACTATGTGTAGCAGAAATGCTTATGGAACACCAGGTTATCTATACCTGCGAGTGATTGTTTTATCTTGTTACTTGAGCCCACCTCTCATCCAAGGTGTGTGGTCAGAGTACCAACACGGAGTGCAAGTGGTAAAGTGGACATGACGCCTGGTTGGCACGAAACTTATATCTATGCCAAGGGTATGTGGACCGATGCCTTATTGGCAGGAGACTTATTTTGTCTCGCCCATTTACTTGGGACATGGATTATGATATCTGGACTTAGTTCCACCCACACATGGTAGAAACAATCTTCAAGAGAGCACGTAGGACAAGAGAACACTATACACGGCATGTTGTGCTCGACACTACCCTCTGAAGTGCCCATGTTCCCTTCCATCTGCTCTCTATTGTTCCACCTACACATGGTAGAAACAATCTTCAAGAGAGCACGTAGGACAAGAGAACACTACACAGGGTATGTGAACCATGAATTTCATAAGTCCAATGCATCCCAAATAAAGGGAGCCAAAAAGAATAATCCATAAACCTGAGGATAGATCCAAATCCCTAGAAAAGAAGTCCAGGAATCCATACACCTGTATACCATAACTTTTACCACACACCTTGGAGTAGAGGTGAACTTTATCCATAAAAGCATCATATCCATGAGATATCCAAAGATTTGTTCTCTATAAACTCAGACAGATTCGTCCATAGAAATTGCTTGTGAAGTCCAATATCTATATAAATCTCGTCCAAGAAAGAAATCTCCATAGATATAATCCATCCCAATAAAGGGAGCCATTTTACAATGTTTCCCTGAAACCATCTCAAGGCAAACAACACCACCTTTCTCCTTGCATGGCTATACAAGGGTTAGTGAACATCAAAAATACTTCATAGTAAATAGCCAAAGCACCAACTTTGCAAACTCAAAGTATACTTAGCTTTTCTTTGCCAGGTTGATCATGAAGCCAAAAGAAATATCTCGTCACCATATCCTTAAGATATCCTGAGATATATCTCCATATAGCTTGCCTGTAAGCTTGATAATATAATCCACAATATCCATATGGAAAGAGTGCTAAATGTGTGCACATAAAGCCAACTTCACACTTCCAAGATAAAATTTTGTGAATTCATAAATCCTTAGATCAACAAGCTATCTACTGCTCATGCTCTTGCTTCATAAGCTATGAAGCGGCTCGCCATGCTTAACAGCAATGATGATAAGTGTGGTCCCCACTTCAGATCTTTTCTCTTCCTTATTGATAGAAGGAAGCCTCCGCTTCCAAGAAAGCCTATACACTGATACCAATGTAACTCGCAGCGGTTGCCCGGGGGACTAGGACCTTTAACACACTTGTCAATACCATCAAAGCATATTAAAACATTTAATCATGGCCACAGCCTTAACACATATCCATCATCACTTTGCAAAAAACATAAAAGCTAGACAAAATATCCACAAATGCTGAAAATGGAGCTTGCAATTGTGACACCGCATAGAGGCCGAAATGGGCCGACCCTCCCCCTTGGAGTATTTTATTACCCAAGGAGATTAATATCATGTACAAGCTTTGAGGGCCTTACTCTCCCCACGGGAGATGCTGGATTATCCATATACAAATGCCATAACACAGTCCAACACGAGGCTACCAAGCCGGAACATAGGCTGTAGAAATGCCGAGCCAACAACATAATCCATATACCTCCATGTGGGTACTGACTCTTCCCCAAAAACCACGGGTCTAGACAAAATATCCACAAATGCTGAAAATGGAGCTTGCACATGTGACACCGCATAGAGGCCGGAATGGGCCGACCCCCCCCCCCCCCCCCCCCCCTTGGAGTATTTTATTACCCAAGGAGAATAATATCATGTACAAGCTTTGAGGGCCTTACTCTCCCCACCGGAGATGCCGGATTATCCATATACAAATGCCATAACACAGCCCAATAGAGGCTACCAAGCCGGAACATAGGCTGTAGAAAGAGCCAACAATATAATCCATATACCTCCATGTGGGTACTGATTCTTCCCCAAAAACCACGGGTCTTCATGCAATAGAGCTGGTACAGCAAGTACAACTCTCCATTCAACCGGTACAATAGGTACAATGGCTGGTACAGTCAGTACAGTGGCTGATACAAGTACAATGGTTGGTACAGCCCGTACGGTGGCTGGTACAGCAAGTACAAATGCTGGTACAGCATGTACAGTGACTAGTACAACAGGTACAGTGGCTTCAGTATTTCTTCGCGCTGGAAGCCTCCAAAACAATCCCCAACAGCCGGTATTCTTCATGGGCAGCCTTCAAGAGAGAGAAAAAGAGAGTAGCCATCATTAGGGCAGCCTGTAACAGTGGTAGAGGCTAGTGTGCAGCAAGAGAGTCTCTCTTAATGAAGAGAGAGGACTCCAATTTATAGATTTGGGCCTCCCATGAGCTAAAATGGCAAGAGAAGACTACAATGACAAGTGGAGAGCCACACAATAGCTGAAGTGACAAGTGTGAGGCCACTTGTCTCACTTTGATCCACTTTCTAACAAGTGTCAGGCCACTTGTCTCACTTTGGTCCACTTTCTTGCCACATGTCCTAATCTAAGAGATGGGTCCTTCCATAAACTTTATCTCGAAAAATATCCCAACTGGTAGACATTCTGTCATAGGCACTTTGCCAACTCTTGGTATCTGCTCAATTCCAGATGTAATGACGTGAATAGAATTTCCATCGAAGTCGGGCCAAAAATAGCAACTCTCCTAAATTTTAGGAGTGTGGTCCTTTGTATTCTAGGATAATCCCACATTCCCAACGCTTGTACTTTCCAAATGTTTAGACATCCTGGAGTCCACCAGACTTCTTTCATACTGGAAAATGTCCAAGCTGGTGACACCAGCTCTTGGTTTTTATCTTTTGTTAGTGCATGAGGTTTGCAAGGTGCCATGGCATACGGGTGGAGTTCGATGAGCATTATGTTGCTCTCCAAGACAAAGCAACAAGCCACGTTGTTTGGAGAATGGGATTTACAAACTCTCAGCACTCTCTTCTCTGATAGGTACTTAGCTCGGTGATTTGTGGCATTTCCGTTTTGGCCAGTTGAATGTGGATGCATTGCGGCAGGCTTTCCGGGACCAAATGGTGGATGGCTTGCCAGATGTTGACAGCAGGCAAGGACATTGTAGTTCTTGCATTCGTGGTAAGCAACACGGAATCTTTTCCGAAGCAAGCTACTAGGCGGGCTTCGAAACCTTTGGAGTTGGTACAGACTAACTTGTTTGGACCTATGCAGACCCAATCTTTGGGAGGTTCTTTGTACTTTATGCTACTTGTGGATGATTGTAGCAAGTTTACATGGGTTTATTTTCTTTCCCAGAAGGACCGAGCCTTCGCTCGGTTCAAGGAGTGGCATGTTATGGTGGAAAAGGAGTCTAGATTGCAAGTGAAGACTCTTCATGCTGACAAAGGAGAGGAGTTCTCTTCTAATGCTTTTGTGCAGTTTTGTACCGAACATGGCATCAAGCGGGAGCTGGCTACTACAGGTTTGACTTCAGACAATGGAGTAGTTGAGTGTAAGAACCGGACTGTGGTGAAGATGGCGAGGACGATGCTCATCGTGATCTTCCTCGTCCACTTTGGGGAGAGGCTATGGCTACGGCTATCCATACCCTCAACCGATCTCCGACAACTTCTATATAACCCAAAGCGGAACGAGATTGTTGTCTGCAGCAGAGATGTCTTTGATGAGCATGTTCCAGCTTCCACTGTGAAGAAGCCACCACTTCTTGGAGAACCAGACGAGTATGAGGATGATTCCCAAGGTATTTTTCCAGCTAGACAGCCTCAGTCAGTCGCAGAGGTTGAGCCCAAGGCTGGAGATAAGCCCCAACAGCAACAGGAGGCTCCACGTTCTGTTCGAGTACCAAAGTGGTTGTTGGACACCGTTCAAAAGTCATGTGTTACGGAGTATCCCTCCGAGTGGACCACAGAGGATGGACCTCGAAGATCGCAGAGTTCGTGATAGAAGTCAATCAGAGAAGCTGTTATACAGGTGAACTATGCTTTGATGTCTCCTATCATTTAGGACAAAGAGCCCACTTCCATTAAGGAAGCTCTTTTTCAAGAGATTTGAAGAAAAGCCATGCAAATGGAACTTGAAGCCATTGAGAAGAATAACACTTGGGAGTTGGTTCCGAGGCTGTCAAAACAGTCAAGTCATTGGTGTCAAGTGGGTCTATAAGACCAAGTATACGTCTAATGGGTCGATGAACAAGCACAAGGCCAGACTCGTGGCTAAGGGCTATGCTCAGCAGCCTGGCATCAACTGTGAGGATACCTTTGCACCGACAACGAGGATGACCACGATTCGGACAGTTCTTGCCCTTGCCTCTTCTTAGCGGTGGCCAGTGTATCAGATGGATGTAAAATCTATGTTTCTTAATGGTGGCTTGCAGGAGGAGGTGTATGTTGAGCAACCTCCAGGCTATAAGGTTCCCGGATCAAAGGGGATAGTTTACAGATTACGAGAGGCCTTGTATGTTCTTAAACAGGTTCCCAAGGCTTGGAATCAGAAGATTGATTCCTTCTTTCTACGGAAAGGTTTTCAAAGATCAGTTGTTGCAGATCCTAACTTGTATCTCTTTCGGGAACACAGTATAGTCACGTTGATTATCCTTTATGTAGATGATCTTATTCTCACTAGCGGTCATGTGAAGCACATAGCTGTGATGAAGACTACCTTGTCAAAGGAGTTTGAGATGACCGGCTTAGGCTTACTCCATTTCTTTTTGGGATTAGAGATTTAGCAGACCCAGAGGAGGTTCCTTGTTTCACAACAACGGTATGTTCATGAGTTGCTGGAGACCTTTTCTTCACCGATGGACCCGAATACCAAACTTACATTTAATGATCCTTATGAGCAGGTTGATGCCTCCTTGTATCGGAAGCTTGTTGGTACATTGATTTGGTTGTTGAACACCAGATCGGACTTGAGCTTTCCAGTGGGGCTTTTGAGCATATTCATGCAGACACCTTTGAAGAAAACTTTGTTGGTGAGAAGATTTTGGCTAGTGACATCTTGCTTGTATATTGTTCAACGGGGGACAATGTGGCGGACCTCTTCACGAAGTCTCTACCTCAAGCGATGCTCCGGCATCACTCCAGCTCACTGGGGTTGGTTCCACATCCAGGAGCTTAGAGGGGGTGTTAGCAGTCATCTCTTGTTTGTACCAGTAGGGAACGAGGACCTCTATTATGGGTGTGCCCGCTTGAGTTAGGAGTAGTCTCCATTTTTCCTCGTTTTCCATGTGTTTTCCTATTTTTTCTTGGTCGTGGGGGACTGTTGCTATACGCTGATTGTCTCTGGTGTGGCCAACTTCATTTTTGTCTTGGCCGACCATATGTGCTGGCTGACTGGTTTTATTCCAGTCGTGGACACGTTTGCTGCTGTCGGCTGTTTTTGGGCTGGCCGACCAGCAGTATAGGGTGGTACCCTTGCCCCCCACTTACCACATCTTGTGTATATAGCAGAGTTTATACAACTTCTCTCTCTCTCTCGACACTTCTGAGTTTTCTTTCTCAGAGCAGTTGTCTCATTTTCCATTGTGCATTCCGACAGGGGGAGGCAGAGGCAGATATTCCAGGCTGATGGAGAGAAGAAACGAGCACAAAGGCTTCCACATCAGCATTCCAGGGTGATGGCGACAGGTGAGGGCCTCAGTACCCTGCACGTTAGCTTTAACAGAAGACTACTGATGATGGTGACACGCAAATCAAAGAGATTAAGATTCTTCGGATTTTGTGCAGGCCGATTGGACATCTGGGATCTTCGCTCTGTCGAACCCCAGCTGTGACGGCATGAAGGAAGCATAACGCTCTCCCAGTTTTACAGTGCTTGGGTAGAAGGGCAAGCGCTACAACTATGTCTGTGAGTAGTGAGTGATCCTCACTCCTGATTCCAAAAAAATAGAAATTGCAAGCCTCTCTCTCCCTCTCTCCCCACATTAATTGCATGCGATCGAGCTCTTACCCGACAGACTCTTCACGCTGAGGAGCTGGATACAAGAAACATGGTTATCTGGGAGAGCTGGAAGCTCGGCAGGCTGGAGGGTTCGCGCGAGGAGAAGGGTACCACGGAGATATTAGACGCAAGGGCGGCGGGAGGGGGAGGGGCAGGCGGAGGCGGAGGCGGAGGCGTGTGCGCGTGCTCGCATGGCGCTCGTGGAAATATTCGCAGCTCATTTGTCGAGCCTTGGACGTGGCCGGAATGTAAGAACACGAGGATTTTGCCCGAGGCGCTCATTGATTGCAGGTAGCTCTATTAAAAAAAAGTATCACAAATAAGTCCGGATTCCCTCGCTCGGGTGACCGGCCTACAGTACGAAAGATTGTTTTTCCACGGAAGGCTCTCAAACCTCAAAGGGTGGTCGTGGGTTCGAACCTACCTAGTGGCATTCATTTCAGTAACTATATTAAAAAAAAAGAGAGAACAAGAGACAAGTCGAGCCACTCTAAGTTCATTGAAAACTCCACTAAAGTTTCGGGAAAAGATGGGCTCGCTTTATCCTCGAGCCTACTCAACTTCATCCTGGAGCCTGTTCAACTTCTGAAAAGTCCGTTTTTTCTCTCTTCTTTTTTTTTTGGCTTACAACCTTGCGAGTAACTGGTTCTTACGGCTACTCTCCTTTTGAGAGAATACGTTCTTATGTCTGCTGTGTAGCTTCTACACTCATGCTTCTCCTCCAAAGGGGTGAAAAGAGCATTGTGAGTTTATCCTTGATGCGCTTATAAGTCTCCGTTTTACTACAGACATGGGGATGGATTCTTGAATTGGTGGCTCAATTGTTGTCGAGGTAGTAGGTACATCTTTTGGTTGGTTGCCATTAGCGTTGACTGAACATGTAAGTTCTTGTGTATGTGTTGTATGCACGAGAGAGGTTGAGTGGCTTGCTTAGTGTCGCTTGGGCCTCCATTCTTGTGGTAGGTGAAGCTTTCAAAGTCAAAGTTGGTGGTGAAGGTTTCTTTACGTTGTTGCATGTTGGCAACCATATGATGGGATTACCATCATAATACCCTTGTTGTTGAAGCACATTCACATTTACCCATCTTTGATGAACATTTGGAGTTGATGGTTCATGCCTTTGAGGCTTCTTTCTTTGAGTAGGCTTGGGGCACTTCTTAATGCGCTTAGGAATCCAAGATTTAGTATAACCTTGGTAGTACCCTTGTGCTTGTAGTAACCTTGTTGGTACCCACACTTCTTGAGTGGCTAAAGTTCTTTGAGGAACTCGCATAGGCTTTTGTGGAGTACTTTTATTCTTCTTTGACCTTTGAGTTTTGCGTTGAAGAATAGGCTTTGATTGTCAAGGCACCCAAATTGGACTGGCGCCTTCATAGTAGCCTTGAGCTACGAGTAACTGCTTCTCCACCCACATTTTGATACCATTAAGATACCTTGATTATGTCTGTCATGGGGTGGAGTTTTCTTTTTGGATGAAGTGGAAGTTTTGGGGCCCTCCTTCATGTTGTTTAGCACTGAGATTGTAGGTTTGAGACACATGGGCGTTGTTGACGATGAGGCTTTAGTCTCTTGTGCGGAGTGGCTTTCGATGATGTGGCTTTTGAGCATGTAGCCCACTCTTTTGGTGAGGTTGGTTAAGGCTAAGGCATTGGCTCCAGGGCTTTTTCCTTGAGTTTCTTATCAAAGTAAGAGTGGAATTCTTGAGGAACTTCTTCAAGAGTGGCTACCGATGGTGGAAAGGTTTTGACATTGGAAATAGAAGCTCTTTCTCTTGTTGGTGAAGATGGAGTCGGAGGAGTAGATGGTAAATCGGAGTTGACTGTTGATGTAGAGGGGCTTCTGAGGAAGAGGCTTGTAGCTTTTTGCGTTCAACATCATAGAAATCCCTTAGGGTTGGATTCTCTTCCTTGTAGTATGGTATTGTCAACTTTGTGTCGTTGACCGTCATGGTGACCCTATCACTAGCAAAGCACAGTGGTGCTTGGGCAACAATAGTCCATTTATGCCCTAAGATCACATCTTCTTCCAACACGTACTCAACCACAAAAAACTTGCAAGTAAGGGGGTTAGATTCTATATACAGTGTTTGTTCAAAGTACCCCAAACTTGGCATGTTCATGTCTTTTGTGAATGTAATTTTGTCAAATGAGCCTTAAGTTTTTGTGTTGGTTGACTGAACAAATTCCATAACTCGAGGGTCATGAGATTATGTTCTCATTGTGGGGATAAAGCTGTACTTGGATTATGGTGATTTTATTATGAAGTTCAAATCTAACCATAACTCTTAGGATATTATGAGTAAGATATGTTGGGAGTCCAACTCCTCTCCAAGGTCTCTTTCTCCTGTAAGAGAAATTTCACAATGCCTACAAGAGTGCTCAAGGTGACTGTTTACGTGGATTCACAATGCCTGCAAGAATGTTCAAGGTGATTGTTCACAATACCTATAGGAGTGTTTAAGGTGACTGTTTGCATGGATTCATCAATTGAATACCACGAGTCACATACCTAAGTTTCACCAAGGATGACATCATATTCAAGGAAATCTAGGGTTGCATGGGAGTCAAATTCTAGATTGTTTGAGTATCATAACTGAAGCAACCTAGAACTTCAATGTTTTGTCCATTGGCACTACCTACCACAAAAGAATTTCCTTTAGGGATGATTGCAGGAGGTTGGCCCAATGATAGCCAAGTGTCTATTCTCACAAGGTTATGGCTTAATCAATGTGTGTTTGCGCTTAACCTTATTTCTCACAAGGAGATATAACCATACCATGATAGAATCCTCAAGCGAAACCATGGAAGTTTTAGTTTTTGTTTCAACTTTAGTTCCGTTTTAGTTTCATATTCCCAATCACTTTCATCCTCTTCTTGGCTCTTAGCTTTTTCAAGAGTGCCCAATGTGTACAATGGTACCTTGGGTCCATTGACCACTTTAATTGAGGTCTGTTTGGAAACTTGTAAATCCTTACAGGCCTGTTCTATGTAACTCTTGATATATTGGTATAATTCATGGTGGTTAGCCTTTAAAGGTACAAGGGTTGAAGCTATGCTAGCTTCACCATGAGAGAAGAGCACTCCTTTGAATGAGGTTTTGAGAGACTGCTTAAATTTCGAAACGGACTCATCGAATTCCTCATGTGCTTTTTCAACTACATCATTCTTGCAATCTTCCTTTGATGACTCTTCTTGGCATGATGAGTTCATTTCGGTAGAGAGTGTGTCTTCCTCTTAGAAGGAGAAGCGATACTTCTTCGGTTTTTCTATTTTGGTTGCATTTTTAGGTTTGACATTATAAGGTTCACTCACAACCGGTGATCCTATTTGACACTCAACAATGCTAAGCATGCTCTCATGAGCTTGCTTTTTGCATTTCTCGTATGTCAAGTGATGATGGGTTTCACTTTGGAGTGTGTTGCGCCCAGTAGCTTAGTGGCAACAGAACGCTCAGTCGGGCCACCTTCCACGTCGTGAGCACCACCTCAATTGCACCTATGAAGGTGGTGGGTTGTAACCACCAGAGTAGCCATTGCCAAGATCAAGAAGACTAAGCTTAAAAGGATGGCTGGTCACTACTACAAGGTTCGCAAGAGGCACGAGTTTGAAGGTTGTAGTGGTTGCATGCTGCAATTAGCTCACAGCTAGTGATGTGAAGCCTAACATAGTCATAGTTCTTGGGATTTCATAGCCTTGTGTCGAGCAATTGCTCTATAGTGATCTTGTGTACTGATTTTGGAAGTAATACAGTAAACAAAGAGTAAATTTGCCATTCATTATATCTATGTGTACTCTCTGCTATGTGCTAAATAAGAGTGATGTGTCTCTGTTTTAATAAACATGCTGTGAACGTGAAAGAGAGTGAGAGAGTTACATAGCGGAGTGAGAGCAGAGTGAGAGTGTGTGAAGTTCTAAAGCGGACCGATGTTCTACGTGTCCCCATGACCACTCTAGAGTTGGTGTTCGAATCCAGAAGCTATGGTGGGTGACTAGACGCCTCCCACGGCATTGCCTGACTCGTCTGTTACTTCAGACCACTGTCTTGCCATTTCGCTGTGAGAGGGAAATTGGCGAGAATCACCTGGCGATCCTGCTGGGGACACTCTACTCTGCAACTCTGTTAGAAAACTGTGTTAGAAAACCTCCTACTAGAGAAAACTCTAACACAACTCCACTAGAAAAACTTCATGTTGAGGGAAACCTCTACCGCAATTAAGTCAGCAATCTTTTTTAAGAAATTGCGGCAAAGTGAAAAGTCTCCACTAAGTAGCATTCTGCACCTTCAGGCAAAGGAAACTCTAAGAGAGAGAAAGTTATGGTTCTGCACAAGCTGATCTTGCTAGAATTAGATCCCTGAAACAAGTATGCGGAGAAGCCATAGCATGGAGGGGCTTTTCTAGGCAAGTCAACCTTCCACCACACTCAGCAAAAATGGAGTCAAGCATGCCTTCCATATGATTGTGAACCTAAGGATGGAAAGAAGCAATGCCTTCCAAGAAACCCTCCAGGAAGCTCATTGCTGTGAGTGTCTCACACCGTTCCAACCAAGAAGATAGTGTGGAAACTCCTACAACCCCACACCAACAAGAGGGAGCATCAGGTTTCAACCACAATTTGGACCAAGGAAAAGAGTGCCAAGAGCTAGAACCTGTGCACAGTCCAGATCCAGAAAGCCAAAGAAGGGTGGAGCAACAAAACCAGGAAGAACAAACACAACAACAAAAACCCTGAAAAAGGTTCAAGGGAGCCATGGGCGTCATTAGCCAAAAATTTCTCAGTGTTCTCAGGAGAGAAAGGGGAAGATGCATATCTCCATGTAAGGAGGTTTGAGCAATACTGGAAAGTGGCCAGTCCTCTCACATGATGTGGAAGAACTAGAGCTGAGTGAAATCCACAACAGAGATGCTTTCATATGAACACCTTCAAAAACAAAGCCACGGAGTGGGTGTCAAGATACTAAGAAAACCATTTCCAGAAAAGTTCATGATTGCTTTTCTAGGGAGATTCCACAAGATAAAATCTACAACTCAACTCTGTGATCAAATGAGAGAACTCCGACAAGAAGACATGGATGTAGAGGCCTATGCAACAAAACTACTAAGCTTGAGGCAGAGAGTGGCGGAACAAACCTGACCCTCAATGCAAATAGTTGCAAATTGGTTTGTCCAAGGGCTTTATCCGGACATCCATGTATCAGTCAGCACAAAGCAGGCAGAAACTGAAGAGGAGTTCGAGGAACTGGTCGAGCTGGCCAAAATGACCAAAAAAAAAAGAAGCCAAGAAAAAAGACAAAAGAGGAAGACTAGGAAAAGTGTCACAACTGAGGAGGACGATTCAAGCGACACCTCATAGGACACTCCAGTGGTAGTAAAGAAAAGGAAAGACAAAAATAAGAAAACCGCGAAGGCAAAAATGAGCCCCGGAGAACTTGTGCTGCAAGTGAAGTAGCTAATGCAAGAGATGAAAAAGAGCAAAAGCTCAGAATTTCGCAAAAATGTGTTCTACTCTTCATGCAAACAAGAAGGCCACCTCAAGGAGGAATGCGCAGTGCCCACCAATGTGTACCATTTGTAACATGTACAATCATAGTACATGGAACTGCAGGTACAACATGAAAAATAGAGCTCCCATGGTGAATAGCATGGAAGGAGCGGAAAGAAGACCCCCAGGAATGGGAAGGTATGGAAGAAGAGGCCGCAAAAATATAGGAAGAAGAAGCCAAGGACATGTAGGTGGTTCTACAACCTTCACGTGTTGCTATTGTCAATAGCCTGGGAACACCAAGGCGGAATGTGCCATGAAGAAAAACATGATGGAGAAAGACAGGTGGAATTAATGGAACTCAAAGAAAATCCGCCAATTGCCAACATGATGCAGGTAGATGATATACAGATGTAGGTTCAAGATGTCTTGGCAGTCACAAGGGCAAAAGCAAATGAATTTGGTGTAGCAATAATTCCGCTAGATAATTAGGACTCACCCAAGGCCTGCAAGAAGGCGGCTGTGGACTGGGAGCAACAGGAAAAGGTGAGGATTCAAACTACTAAGGAAATAGAAAGAAGGCAAGGCAAGTAAAAGGAGGTTGCAGATCATCGGGAAGCAGGCAAAAATCTGCACAAGATGCGTGTAGAGCACAACAATGAAATCTTCTTGGAAGAAAGCAAGAAGGATTTTGATTGGTTGCAAACCAATGTGTATCAATACTATTGGATAGACAGGTTTTACTGAGACATGTGTTGGACTTATGTCTAAGATCCAAGGCATAAAGCTTAGCAGGCATTGAAGAACTAAGCAAGGAATTGAAGCACTAAGAAGAAGAAGAAGAAACCCTAGAATGCAAGCTGACCGACTCCCAGCATCCAGAGATGATGAAGTGGCCAAAGTCACAATCCAACTGAACAACGTACTCATCAATGATGCAATACTAGATGGTGGATCCAGAGTAAATGTCATTTACTCTGGATCCACCAGTAAATGTCATTTACTGAGGAAATTGTAGTGGGATTGGGTCTCAAATGGGAGCCCATTCCATTCAACATAAGAATGGCAGATAAGAGAATGGTGGTTCCTAAAGGAATTATAAAAAATATCTAAATGAAAATCAAACAAGCAAACTCCAAGGTCAACTTGGTGGTCATAACCACTGAGAACCACACCGGGTCTTAAAGCAGGACACTGGGGCAAAAATAGAATCTCTATCAGACAGGGGAAGCGAAAAGTCTATGTTGATCTTTTCGATGTAAGGGGATTAGTAACACCAGCTCAAAGGCCAGTTCATGCGGAGACATTTAATATGCTAGAAGACTTTGATGATGATGAAGAAGATAGAATACTCCGTGAATATCCTGACCTGGTGCCCTTGTACATGTTACATGTGGATGAAGTGATGGGACACTTTGTGAAAGTAAAAGATGAAAACATGGAAGAAGCAGCCAAAGAAATGAAGAAAAAAGAATTAGATTCCGCAAAACCAGAGGGCTCAAGGAGAACAAAACTGAGCAAAACCATGTAGGAGAAAGCCTTGGAAGAAATTGAATGGGCTCAAAATCTAGAGCAAGAGGAAGATATTCAAGAAATCCGTGATTGGGTGCAGAAGCAAAAAGAGAACCAAAAGAAAAATGCCGCGCAAGTGAGCCCGGACAAACTACAAGAGGTGAATCTGGGAGATGAAAAAGAAGAAAAGCCTGTGAAGATTAGTCTGGAACTGGAAGAAGAATTCAAGCAAGAGTTGGTGTCCTTACTGAAAGAATACCAAGATGTCTTTGCTTGGTCGTATGAGGACATGGAGGGCATCGACCCTAAATTCTTCCAGCACAACATCAATTTAAGAGAAGGAGCCATACCAGTCAGACATGAGAGGTACAGAATGAACATAAACTATGCCGACAAACTAAGAGTATGTTTCATTGTGCTAATAGAGAAAGCTGCTTGTCGTAGTTTCCAAAAAGAACATGAAGATCAGAATCTGCGTGGACTATCACAAGCTAAATGCCGCAACTACCTCGGATCCCTTTCCATTTACAGACTCTTTGCTGGATGAGGTACCTGGGAAGGAAATATACTCATTTTCGGATGGATTCAATGGGTACAACCAGGTAAAAATGGTGCAAGAAGATAGGGAGAAAATAGTCTTCATCACTGAATGGGGTGTCTTCGTGGGCGAATGTCATGATGTTCGGCTTGAAAAATGCACCTGCCACTTTTCAAAGAATGGTGCAAGAGATCTTCTATGATTACTTGATAGACTTCATGAAAGATTTTGTAGATGACTAGTGTGTCTGGAGATAAGGCAAAGCACATCTATCATGAGGCTGTGTCTACAAAGATGCAGAGATACAAGGCTTAAGCTAAATCCAACCAAGTGTGCATTTGCACAGTAAGATTAGGAACACTGTTAGGACACATAGTGTCAGCCCAAGGATTGGCCATAGATGCTGCTAAAGCAAAGGCCATATCCAGGATGTCTACTCCTCAGAATATTAAGAAACTAGAGAGGTTCCTTGGTAAGGCTAAGTGGCATGCGAGATTTCTAAAATAATTAGCACATGTGGCTAACCCATTATATACACTTACCAAGAAAGATGCAAAGTATAAATGGAGAGTGTCAAAAAGCATTCCAATGGCTAAAGAGAATGGTGTCAACTGCACTAGTAGTAACCACCCCAGACTGGAATGAAATGTTTCATGTGTATGTTGATGCTTCAGACAAAAGCAGTGGATAGTGCACTGATGCATGAGAAGCTAGAGGGGTATATGCAACCCATTCATTATGCTAGCAAAGCCCTCACAAGGGCGGAAAGGAACTACAATGTAATAAAGCGGGAAGCTCTCTCAATAATTTACGCTATGAACAAGTTCCAACACTACCTCTTGGGAAATAAGTTTGTTTTCCATGTGGACCACCAAGCATTGATTTATTTGGTGAACAAAGCCTTTCTTGTGGGAAAGATGGCAAGATGGATGCTTCTACTGCAAGATTTTGAGTTCACCATCAACACACACTTGGAAAAGAAAATGTGGTGGCGAACTTTCTGTCTAGACTAGATTCTGGAGAACTTGCTCTAGATAGAGTGGATGACCAAATTCTAGATACCAACCTATTCACAGTAGCAGCTACATAAGTGGGGGAAAATTGGTATTATGATATGATGCAGTTTCTAAAAGATGAAAATTTCCCGAAAGGTTACACTGCTGATAGAAAGAAAAGGATTGCCTTAAGGAGCAGGAACTTCATTGTGATTACAAGGTAGCTCTACAAAAGAGGCATAGACTAGATCCTATGCAAGTGTGTCCCGGACCATGAGCAGCAAGCAGTATTAAGAGAAGCACAATGTGGCATTACTAAGGGACAGACAGAGAAATCATAGCCCGAAAAATTTTACAAGCAGGCCTATGGTGGCCAATGGTCATGAGGGATGCCACCAGCGAAGCAAAGCAATGTGATGTCTGTCAGCGACGGCGGCGGATGGGTCAACCCACCAGTGATTCTAATAGATTGCCCATCTCGTCCATACTATGACTGTTTCCATTCATGAAGAGGGGATTGGATTTTGTTGAACCAATCAAGCCACCCAGGAAAGGCAGTAAGTGTGAATACATCATTGTGCCAATTGATTATTTCACCAAATGGCTAGAAGCTAAAGTAGTGAAGAGCAATTCCGCAAAAGAGGTTGTGAAGTTCTTCTTTAAAGATATCATTTCTAGGCATGGATTGCTGGTGGAAATAGTCAGTGAACCAGGGCACCTATTTCATGAACAAGGTGATGAAAGGGTTGATGGAAAAATACCTTATCAATCACAAGAAGTCCTCAACCTATTACCCATAGTGCAACGGCCAGGCAAAATCCACCAACAAGGTTTTGACCAATATCTTGAAGAAGATTATAAATGCCAACAAAAATGATTAGGACCAGAAGCTAGATGAAGCCCTATGGGAATTCCGCACATCTTACAAAGTCTCAACGAGGCAAACACCATTCAAACTAGTCTATGGGCTGGAGGCAGTAATGCTCATGGAATTTGTGGTGCCCACTTTGAGAGTGGCAATCCAAGAAAAGCTACCAATGGAAGAATCTCGGGAGCACAAAATATAGGAGCTCCTAGCCTTAGAAGAAGAAAGACAACCTAGCTCTCTATAGGCAGAGATAGTGCAATGGAGAAGGAAAGCTTGGATTGAAAGAGGCATCCCAAACATAAAATTTTCAAGCAAGGAGACCTGGTATTGGTCTACAACTCCAAGTTGGGATCACATCCCAGAAAGTTCAAAATCCAATGGATAGGACCATTCATGGTGAAAAACCTGGTCAGTCAGAATGCCTTCACATTAGAAAGCCTGGATGGTATACCTTTTTCCAAAATAGTGAACGGCATCAAGATGAGGAAATACATGGCCAATCGGCGGCAGTTACACTAGAAGAAGAAGTAGAGGACAAGGAGACGGTCTGGAGCATCCGATGGCATGATCTCACATGACGCAAAAAATCCAAGAAGAGCAACAAAGTTGCGAAAGAATTTCGCAAGGGTGGCCAATCCGAGAAGAACACAATTCCACAAAAAATCAATGCCAAGCCAGCAAAGAAGCAAGCGACCAAGTGTACGCCAACGAGATCCACGTCAATAATGCAAATTTGCCACATGTCAGCATAAGTAACCGCATGGAGAACAACTATCACAACATCATTAAAACTCCAATAGTAAGACAGGAAGGTGGCGAGCAAACTTTAATGCCTTTATGCCAGGACGGCGGGGATGATATGAATCAAGAGTCAAATCACATCGAGAAGTGGGAAGTCGAAAATGAAAATGCCCTAATAAAGGAAGGAAAAAGTAAAAAAGTGTCGCAAAAAAGAGCACAAGGAGCCAAAACGTGCACACTCTCAACCCGCTTTCTTGCTCACAACTTCCTCACCAATTCGCAGCACTCTCTCAGAAGACAAAGCCATGTCGAAGGTCAGCAAGACTCTAAGGCCAGATAAGAGGTCAGAGAAAAGCCTCTACATGCTTATGATGATCCTTGACATGAGGAAGAAAGAACACCAGGAGTGGGCGAGGAAGTGCGGCTTCGAAAAGCTGTTGGATCTCCATTGGGAGGATTTTAGGACCTCGAGGATGGGGGATAGCTTAATCGATTTCTTGAAACAAATATTGTGCATGTGAAGGGGAAGGAACGCATAAAGATCTTGGAGCTCGCAGTGCACCATGCACTAGGGTTTCCAGACGGAGCATTGGATACAAACATAAAGCCTAGAGTGGAGGAGGAGATTCCAAAAACAAGAAACATGCACCATGTAAAGGATGTGGCAGATGAGACCTGGCAAGAGCAATTTATCTTCTTTCTATAGAATGTAATGTTCATGGGGAAGCTGGAAGATATATCACAAACAAAAACTACACGCTATTGCTTAAAGTAGTAGAAGCAGGAGAAAAGATCGATCGAGATGCCCTCTACAAGGAGAATTTGGCAAATAGAGTAGCCATATGGGCCAAGGAGAAATAGCCAACGGTGGTGCATACACACCTAAGAGCCATTGCACAAGCGGCTAGGTCTATGGATCTCACTTCAAAGAATCCTACATGGAACGACCACACCACGAAGCTGGAGGATCCTTGAAGCCCACCAAAGTGACCTTTAGTTCCTTTGAAGATGATGTGAAGATCGATCGAGCTGCCCTCTACAAGGAGAATTTGGCAAATAGAGTAGCCATATGGGCCAAGGAGAAATAGCCAACGGTGGTGCATACACACCTAAGAGCCATTGCACAAGCGGCTAGGTCTATGGATCTCACTTTAGAGAATCCTACATGGAACGACCACACCACGAAGCTGGAGGATCCTTGAAGCCCACCAAAGTGACCTTTAGTTCCTTTGAAGATGATGTGAATGATAAAGAGGAGTGGCAGCAAATCGCCCAGAAGGCCAGCAAAACAAGAAGAGAAAGGTCAAAGTAGACAAATAGCTATTGCCTGACCCAGACAAGGTAAACAAGTAGAAAGCAGAAGAAGAAAGAAAAAGACAACTAGAAGAGACACAAAAACAGCAAGCCGCTCTGTAAAAGCAGAAAAGAAGAAAAAGTTGGAAGAAGAGAAAAGGAAAAAGGAGGAAGAAGAAAAGAGAAGGAAGGAGGAGGAAGAGAGAAAGAGGAAAGAAGGGGAACAACAGAAAAAGAGAGCAGAAGAAGTTCAAAAGAGGAAGCTGTCCATACCACTAGAACTTTAGCCTTGGGTGGCTTCTTTGGCATAGAAGATGCAGGAAGGACTAAGCCACATCCCCAAGCTACCCGAAGAACTGGAAGCACAACTCCCCACCCAGTAGTTGCACATGAACAAAGGGCTGGTGACAATGTCCCATAGTATTCTCTCTTATTCCCTTGCTTCTGTGGAGGAATATATATCAACGGCCTGGAGCACCTTCAATCAGATGTGCTCCCTCAACAACACGGGCTACTCAAAAATGCTGTAGCTAAAGCTAGGGACTTGGAGAGCAAAGCATAGATAATGGCTCAACATAATGTGGAGATGTAGAACAAGCTCGAACTAACAGAGAATGTCATAGTCCAGTAGAAAGAGCTAAGTGAAGAGAAGATCATAACCCTCACCAGCATGCTCCAAGATTGTGTGGATAGGCTTAGAGTAGAGTTAGTGGAAGCTCAAAAGCCAGCCAAGGTCTAGGGCGACGCCATCCAAGGGCTAAAAGAAGAAGTGCTGGAGAGCACAACAACATTGGTATTTGTCCACACAAAGGTTCAAGCCCTCAAGAACCAGGAAGAAGCAAAGATTCTATGCCATCTGCTTGATGTTAAAGCGGCAATCATTAAAACAGTAAAGGCTAGACTCAGTAAGGTCTGGGACCAAGCCCCTAGAAGCCCTACCACAAATTCAAGAATAGATGGCTTGTAAGGCGCCAAAGTTCATCCATGACCTAGGTGAAGATGATGATGCAGACAAGGAACATAAGCAGCAACAACAACATCAACAACAGTAGTAGGCAGCCTATAGGCCAGGGCCCTCCCACCCAAGTACTTCTGGAAAGGACCAACAAGTAGCATATGAAGACTAGAACCTGGTTCTAGCTCTAAAGGCCACTGCTTGGAAGGCATCTCACTGGAGAATGAGGCCAAAAAGCTAACATAAAGAAATAAGGAACTGCAAGATGCCACACCCTCCTAGGAGAATCCAAAGATTTTGAGAGAAGCCTTTGGAAGCAGAGACAAGGCCAAGATACAGGCAGAAGAATACAAGGAAAAGCTTGAGAAAAGCATAAAGTTTGAAATGGACACAATCAATGAGTTTAACACGCTAGAAATAGATATGTACCACTATTTGGAAAATGAATAACAACTTAGAAGAGAAGGCCCAGAGATTGGGCAAAGTACAAGACAACACTCCAGAAGCAGGTAGAGGGGCACGTCCAGTGGTGGAAAGGGTACGACAGACCCAGAAAACCAAATTGCAATGGAAGCTGGAGCTACGTGAAGCAAAAGAAGAGGCCTCCAGGCACCAAGCAGAACTTATAGTTGGTGAAGACTGATGCTGAATTAGAGCCACGGACAACCCAAAAATGCTGCCAACCGCGGTGTGCCAAGGAAAGAGTGCAGAGAGCTGCTAGTTGAGGTTTGGAAGCTATAGGATGCCAACCAAGCTTTAAACAAAGAAAATGAGCGCCTAAAAGATAGAGTAGCCAACAACTCAGTAGCCCCATGGGCTAGCATAGATAATCCATTCTTTGAAGCCTCCCATGTAATGTTCTCAGATTTTTTGCAGGCTAACAAAGAGCTGCCACCATACTTTCACAATGGAGATAGAATAAGGTCCATACTGACCACAAAACCCCTTTCTCCAGAGCATCCATGCTCTCAGTACTTGTTCTCTAAAACTTTAGAGGGAAGGAAGATGCTCCCACCAAGGATGCAACCACCAACCAACGCCGGAAGATGCTCCCACTAAGGATGCCGATGTCTAGAATGTTGAAAATGTGGTGCCTAGATGCACAAGGAGTATGTATCAAGGGGGGGTGTGTGAACAACCTCTAGTAGAGAGGAGATATTTGAGATATTGCTTGTTGGATGAGGTGGCATCAATGGAGTCCACATGATATGTAACCATTTGGCTATATTAAGAGCCTCAAGTAATGAGAAGAGAAGGCATTCTATCCTATCCAAGTCATGCTCATCTTGCTTTGCACTAATCCTTCATTGTCTTGGTCATTAGCAACATTCCTCCACCCTAATCCATGGCTCACATCACCTTCTACCCACCATAGCCTTCATCTTGCCCTAGTGTAAGCCTCCAAAGCTTGGATTTCAAGTTGGTATCAGAGCAATATTTATCCTTGAATCCCCTCCATCATTTCTCCAAAATCATTCACTTGAGGTCTAACACTAATCTCCTCATTAATCTAGCTTTAATCTTTAGCTTATCCCTTTCAAGCTCTTATAGTAGCCTGACCACCCACTAGTTTTTTGCGTTGTTCTCCTTCCACGAAGCATAACTCTCCAAACCCTCTTAGAGGGAGCTACTACAAGACTTCAAGGTGACCCTCCATCTCGGAGGAATTAGGCGATGCCATTAGCAAAACAAGTCAAACATAGTCGATTTGGGGGAAAGCTCTGAGCACATGCGTTTTTGTAACCATTCGACTGAGGAAGAGCTACGCCTAGGGGTGTTCTACAAGCTCACAAAAGGGCTCCCCAAAATACGCAAGGAGCTGCTTGCATTGTGTGAAAAAGCAGAGGCATGCTCAATGGCCCACAACCATTCTTGAAGGTATTATGAAGTGCTTATTTAAAACTCTTAATGACAAAGGATTAGGACTAATCTAGAGTTAAGCACAAGTTCTGAGTCACTTTAAGTGGTTTGTAAAAGAGTTTTGGATGTCATTTGCCATTCACACAAAACTCAAGGCCTCTATGCTCAACTCATACCACAAGGAGCCACAAGGCCTCTATGCTCAACTCATACCACAAGGAGCCAACCTTATCTCATCATACACATTCATGTGTTTTTTTTTAACCTTGTATGAGTCTAAGCCTTTGCATGTTGATTGGGCATTGTTACATGAGGTTTGAACTCAGTAAGACTCTTGTGCTAAGTCTTGATTAATTGTATGCCTTTCATCAGTTGTACACATCTCATTGAACTCAACCATTGTAAATTCTAAGCCTTTGCATGTTGATTGGGCATTGTTACATGAGGTTTGAACTCAGTAAGACTCTTGTGCTAAGTCTTGATTAATTGTATGCTTTTCATCAGTTGTACACATCTCATTGAACTCAACCATTGTAAAGGGTAGACACTGCCAAGTACCACTGCATAAACAAGGAATTTGGTAAGACCCCTACTCGGCATGGCACAAGATGACATTGTCAAGTTCAGTGGTATGGGATTCCACACATGGCAGTCAAAAATCATGTACGCACTCATGAAGAAAAACTTGTGGGGGATAATCCAAGGGAGGAACATGCCAAATAGCTTAGGAACTGCATGGAATGACAAGAATGAGAGGGCCTTGGGACTCATAGCACTTGCATTGGATAATGAGGTCATTCATCATATTACGAGGATTGAGAAGGCCAAGGAGGCATGGGAAGAGCTAAACAAGTTGTTTGGTACACAAGAAAAACACTCCAAAGTCCAATTGCTCATGCAATTGTATCAACTCAACCTATGGAATAGCCTTGATCTAACAAATCACATCAACAAGTTGTTTGGTACACAAGAAAAACACTCCAAAGTCCAATTGCTCATGCAATTGTATCAACTCAATCTAGGGAATAGCCTTGATCTAACAAGTCACATCAACAAGTATAAAAGCATTAAGCAACAGCTTGCCACCATTGGTAAAACACTTGATGATGATGAAGCTAAGGCTATCTTTCTTGTTGCTAGTAGTTGTGAAAGGAAAGAAGAGTATGGTAACATAGTTGAAATCTTGTCTAACAACTCTACTCTAACCTTGAATGATGTACAAGCTTCATTGTTTGAACATGAGCAAAAGATGAAGAGCAAGTATGAAAATGGAACATCTTTGTCATCAAAGGAATTGGCATTCTATGCAGGTAAAAGGAAATTGGCATTCTATGCAGGTAAAAGGGAATTGAAGCCAAGATGCAATCATTGTGGCAAGTTAGGCCACACATTCAACACATGCAAATTTAAAAATAAACCAAAGCTTGAATGTACGGTGTGTGGGAAACTCGGACACACGGAAATCAACTACTGGTCAAAGAATCAACCTCAACAAGCAAATGTGATGGAGGCATCCTTTCAAAGGAGGACATGGAAGCACTTTTTTGAAGCCATGGAGTTTTCACCTACCCCTTGTATCTTGTTGTATTGTTTCTACCCGCTAGCACCGATCATGGTAGAATGATGTAAAGGCCAAGATGCCTAGTTGTATGTTAGGTCAAGATGCCTATGATGTGTACCTCACACCGAGATGTGTCCTAGATGGCACCAAGGGGGGGTGTTGAAAATGTGGTGCCTAGATGCACAAGGAGTATGTATCAAGGGGGGGGTGTGAAGGTGTGTGAACAACCTCTAGTAGAGAGGAGATATTTGAGATATTGCTTAGATGAGGTGGCATCAATGGAGTCCACATGATATGTAACCATTTGGCCATATTAAGAGCCTCAAGTAATGAGAAGAGAAGGCATTCTATCCTATCCAAGTCATGGTCATCTTGCTTTGCACTAATACTTCATTGTCTTGGTCATTAGCAACATTCCTCCACCCTAATCCATGGCTCACATCACCTTCTACCCACCATAGCCCTCATCTTGTCCTAGTGTGAGCCTCCAAAACTTGGATTTCAAGTTGGAAGTGGGGCACCAGAGATCCAGATGCGGTAAAGACACAAGCCCGCTTCTAGAACATCTGGAAGAATACAAAGAAGTCATACAAGTCGAGTGGAGGCCTATCCCAATGGTGGCAGAAAAGAAAATTCTAAGGTAACCCGATCTGTGGTAAGAGTTTTTGACTTACAGACTCCGCAGATCGACAACAGAGGTCTTGGGTGCACAGAAGAGCAGGCAACCAAGCTGAAGAGGATGTAAAAATATGCCACTTACCCAGATAATGTGTACATTTCGGACTGTAGTCCTTTGGAGATGTTTATAAAGTTTAAAGATAAATTTGTCAAGGGAACAAGTTCGGGGCAGAAGCTCCAACATTGAGTGTTCTAGGTGTTTCACCCAGTGTGGCTGGTGATAGAACGCACAATCGGACCACCTTCCACATAGTGAGAACCACCTTGGTACTACATGTGTGAAGGTGGCAGGCTGTAACCACTAGAGTAGCCGTTGCCAAGATCAAGAAGACTAAGCTTAAAAGGATGGCTGGTCACTATTGCAAGGTTTGGAGGATGCACAAGTTTGAAGGTTGCCGTGGTTGCATGCTGCTAGTAGTTAGCAGCTAGTGATGTGAAGCCTAACATAATCATAGTTCTTAGAAAGTCATAGCCTTATATCGAGCAGTTTCTCTAGTCGCTCATAGCTAGTAGTTGATAGCTAGTGATGTAAAGCCTAACATAGTCATAGTTCTTAGAAATTCGTAGCCTTGTGTCGTCGAGCAGTTTCTTTGTAGTGATCTTCTACTGATTCTAGAAGTAATACAGTAAATGATTCTTGAAGTAATACAGTAAACAAAGAGCAATGTTGCCATTTATTATATCTCTGTGTACTCTCTACCATATGTGTTAAATAAGAGTGCCATGTCTCTATTTTAGTAAACATGATGTGTATGTGAAAGAGAGTGAGAGAGTTACATAGAGGAGTGAGAGCAGAGTGAGAGTGTGTGAAGTTCTAAAGCATAGCGATGTTCTGTGTGTTCCCATGACCACTCTAGAGGTTGTGTTTGAATCCAGAAGCTCTAGTGGGTGGCTACACACCTCCCACGGCATTGCCTGACTAGTTTGTTACTTCTTTAGACCACTATCTTGCCATTCCGTTGAGAGGGAAACCGGTGAGAAGCTGGGTGGTTGGGCGAATTCTAGTTTCTTGATTATATTGGGAGATGCACTGAGAGTGACAAGTCAAAACTTGTTTCATCTTGTGGCTGTCCTCGGATCGTCATTATTTCATTATATTTGCCCATGCGACAAGAACGAACTTTCTTTCAGGCTTTTGTATCATGTGTCACACATGTGGGTTTTGTGGTTTGAGGGGTATCCTTTGTGGTTTGAGGGGTATCCTTTGAGGTGGATTCATTCGCATCATGTGTGTCTTTTGGCTTTTTTGGGGTTAGGTCCTCCACATACTCCTTTCCCTTGTCCTTTATTTCAACCTTGGTTTCGATAGTTTGTTGGCCCTTGTTTTTCTTGGGTTTAGAAGGTTTTGCATCCTCTTTTGGTTTCTATTTTAAAACATGTTCCTCTACCCATTTTGAAGTGTGTTTTTTTGCTTTCTTTTTTACAGTTTCATGTGCCTTGGTTTGTAAGCGTGTAAGCACATTCATTGAGGTACTGTAGACAATTGCCCATTTTGCACACTCAAGATGTTAAGAGTTGTATTCTACGAGATAGGTTGCATTGAAGCAACTCGCCTTGGGCAATCTTGGAATATGTGATCAATGCCACATCATTCATATATGGGTTGCTAAGTGTCAGCTACTATGGGCATGGAAGTATTCCAAACCGTGTAGTCTACCACTTCGTGTGGTCCATGACAATAGAAACATTGAAGTGTTTGCCTAATTGCTTCTTGAGCAGTTTATACCCTTGAACTGTTTCAAGTTTGGGGCATGAGAGGTTGAGATTGTGAGGTAATTGTAGGTGAATAGGGATGTCGAGGTGTGTCGTGACCAAAGGTTTTACAATGTATGCAATACAGAAAGATAGGCCTAGGGTATGTACATTGGGGATTGGGATGTACATAGTTATGGCAATGAACACAAGGCATTTCGCTCATCACTTTGAAAGGCATTAAGGATGTTTGGTTTTGAGGGAGCTCATCCTCTATCTGACAGTTTGGTTCAAGGCTTTGAAGCAAGGTTGTGTAGAATTCAAGGAATGACAATTCTGAGATCAACTTCTACTTAGCCATTGTTTCACTTGGTTTAGATGAGGAACATCTCATATCGTGAGCATCCTCCATCATGTTGTCATGTAAACAAATAGCTTCTTTACAACATCGATCGAATGTATCCAAATTGGACATAATAATCAAGTTGTGTAAGCTATTTTTCTGTATGCCCATCATGAAACATCTCTTCAATTGAGCATCATTTAATTTCTCCCATGGCTCACATCGTGAGTCCAAGATTTTTATCCGTGAAAGGATAAAATCTTTAATGGTTTCATTTTGTTTTCTCTCAATTGAATAGAGTTCTCTTGCTGCACTCCATCGATCACCTTGTCTTGAAAAGCCATGGATAAAGGCTATTTTCAAGGTCTTAAAGTTTGTCTTAATCGCATGTATCAATGTCTTGAAAAGCCATGGATAAAGGCTGTTTTCAAGGTCTTGAAGTTTGTCTTAATCACATGTATCAATGTGATGAACCATTGACTACCCTTTCCCACTAAGCAAAGGTTCAACGCATGTACCTTGGTGGGGCAGTTTGGATTTCTAAAGGCTTCACATCTCTATTCAAACATTTGCACATGAATTGAACGAGATTAGTTGTTCCATCGTATTTGTCCATGTATTTGGAAATCTGTATGGCCGTGTTTTTGGATGAGTCACAGAGGTCGTGTGTGGGTGCTCTTGTGGTTAGGACTTCATTTAGTCCTTAGGCAACCCCCCTTCCTAGATTAGTTAATATATCCAAGGTTTGGGCATTTAGGGGTTACAAAGGGTTGGTACCTAGCACTTCTAAAGGATAAGGACTTGTGGTAATGCTAGGTAAGGGACCAAATCTCGGAGGGATTGATGTGATAGGGGATGTAAAACTCGATGACATGCTTGTTGTCGGTATGGCAAATGGTATTGGGAGGTGCATTTGGGGCATGAATCTTAATGGCTTGAAGATTTCAGCCATTGGGTTCAGTTTTGGTGTGGATCCACATAATCCCTTTATTGTTGCCATATCTTGACGTTGCTAATTGCTCCTTAATGAGTAAGCACACATGGTTTTTTTCTTTTCTTTTTAGGTTTCTTACAGCTTGTTACAGCCTCAGGAGGCATGGCACACCTGTCTCTCTGGGTTAAATGAGGGTTTTTTTGTCTTATTTTGCTTAGGCGCTAAGCGCACGTGAATGACCTCTTCGAGATATTTTTCTGAAAAAAGTGCATGTCACTGGTGTTCCAAATGGAAGCCGAGGTCTCAAAAGCGTATGTGAATGCCCTTAGGATGAACTTTTTTGGAAAAAGTGCATGCAGTAGCATCCTTGATGAAAGAGGAGGTCTCAAAACCTATTTTCCATCACTGTCTCAAGATGATTTTTTTTTCCGAAAAGATTTTTCCTATTTCGTAGCCCATTTTTTAATGTGTTCTAAAAGGAATTTGGAAAAACGTTGTATGAGAGAGTTGTATTTTTGGAGTACTACAACTTTGTCTCTCTGACTTTTTCATGATTTTGTCATTTAGAGACTCAAAAAGTAGCGTGAATATGGTACGCAATCGTTTTCGGGCGATTTTGGGCGATTTTAGTGCTTAGGCCTATTTTTTGCCTTGATTTTCGGGTTGAATTTTGAGGATGTTGGTAAGAGGG
The DNA here is from genome assembly GCF_041138505.1 of Cibotium barometz. NCBI lineage: Eukaryota > Viridiplantae > Streptophyta > Polypodiopsida > Cyatheales > Cibotiaceae > Cibotium > Cibotium barometz. The sequence continues at coordinate 4,958,320 of NC_141052.1, forward strand.
CAAAACGATGGATTTTGCCCTTGGATACTCAAGATAATTTTGAAGGGCTCGGTGTAGGCTTTTCGATGCACATGGGAATGCATCCATTGGGCTTATGGTCTAGGAGATATGAGCCTCCAAACAGCGCTGTTTTCTATCTCCTCCACGGACCCTTTTCATGCCCTTAAAGTCAGGGACCTTTCATGCTGTGAAATGCATCTCATGCGTGAGAGAAATTTCATGGTTTTTTTTGCGTGCGGGGAACTTTCATGACATGAAAGTGCAGGGCCTTTTTACGCCGTGAAAAATGGGGTTTTCACACAGATTTTTTTTTCCGTGGATCTTTTTATGGCATGAAAGTCAGGGATCTTTCATGGTGTGAAATGCATCTCACGTGTGAAAGGAAATTCACGATTTTTTTTTTTTGTGCATAGGGAACTTTCACGACATGAATCTCATGCATGAAAGAAATTTCATGTTTTTTTTTTGTGCGCAAGAAACTTTCATGACGTGAAAGTGCAAGACCTTTTTCGCTTGTGAAATGGGTTTTTTCACAGATTTTGTTTTGTTTTTTCCGCAGACCTTTCATGACGTGCAAGTCAGGGATCTTTTACGCCATGAAATGCATCTCACGTGTGAAAGGAATTTCACGATTTCTTTTTTGCGCACGGGGAACTTTCATGACGTGAAAGTGTAGGACCTTTTCACACCGTAAAATGGAAATTTTCCACGGTTTTCTTTTTTGTGTGCAGACCTTTAACAACGTGAAAGTCAAGGATCTTTCATGCCGCGAAATGCATCTCATGCGTGAAAGGAATTTCACGATTTTTTTTTTGGAGTCTAGAGGGAAATTCGAGTTTCCTTGTGTGGAGGGAATATTTTTTGAATTTTAAATTAGGGGATATGGGCATTTTTCCAAAAAGGTAAGTGGGAATTAAAAAAGTCAACACTTTGACACCCCCTTACACCTTCATAAATGACTCCCAAAAGTGGTCATTTGCCAACTAAGGGGCATCTTTCCATTCAATGCTCGTTAGCTTTGATGAGCTATAGAAAAAGTGTTTAAGAATTAATCCTTCCACTAATCTTTCCCCCTTTTGGACTAATTAAAGACTTTAATTAACCACTAATCTCACTAATTAATCCACACCATTAAGTACATCATTAGATAGATCCTTGGATTGCTAAGCTTTGTGCTTAATATAAAGTGTAAATTAACTAATAAATAAAGATTAATTAAGCTCTTAATTTTGGCTCTTTTGTTTATCCAAATTAGACCAAAGAGAGCAAAAATTATCAAATTGGTGAATAAATTAATATAATTATATGTTTTGATGCATCTAGATGCTCCCAAAACACCCAAAAACATTAATTTTGACACTCTACATGATCGATTTTGACCCCAAAAATATATATTTTCTAGTTTTTTTATCTCTTAAACTAGATTAATCATCCCTTAATGATAAAAACCAATCAATTAAAGAAGATTAATCAATTTCAAGAGTTTAAAAAATTTTGTGAAATTTTTCAAATGATTAAGCTACCCCTAATACTTGCTAACACTCTAATGTATACAAATCAAACAAAAAACACACAAATCAAGCAAAAATTAATGGTTCTAGTTCTATGTTTAACTCTAAAGAGAGCTAAAAATCATAAAATTTCAATCCATTGCATTGCTTGATTCAATGCAAATTGAACCTAACACATTCTATGTGCACACTTTAACAAACATTAAAAACTAGATTAAAACTAATAAAACAACACATTTAAGTCAAAAAATCATTCTTTCAAAAAAAATAAAAGAAAGCTATTTCTCACAAAATCACACACAAATCTCCATATTAATCACATCTTTTTCGTGGGAAATCACTAATAAAGAGAATGGACAATGGGTTTACGTAGATTAGACAACAAACAACAAAAAAGAGGGTGCGTCTATTTAGCGAGCCAAGAGCAGTGAGCACAGAGCAGTGAGTAGAAATAAAGTCCTTGTGAAAGTGAGCAAGTAGGGGCATGGTATGATGTTAAGCGAGCATGTAATGTTAAAGAGAAGAGTGAAACCATAGTGCAACTCTATAATGAACAGAACAAAGAAGACTAAAAAAGTTTAAAAATGACTATTGCAAATAAAGCATTTTCAAATGAATGGTGCGGATATAAAAAATCACTACAAAACTCATACTACTTGGCTCGCTAAAAAGATGTTGAATTGGTCATTGAGCTACTAATAGAAACAAACTATTGTTGCAACCACATGGAAACCACAGCGACCAGAGAGCATAGAAATCAAGCCATTAAGATGCACACCAATTTTAATAGCCATACCACTGACACAACAATATAATACTCTTTAGAAACCATAACCATAGGATTTAAAAATTTTATAATCCAAAAAAAAATTGTCCAACAATCAGCTACATGCTATTGTAAAAAACATTCAGAAGCATAACATCCATCAAAACATTACTTCCAATAGTCCCAAAAAAATGATTGTCTCAATTTAAAAAAAAGACTATCTCTAATGGCATTCTGATGTAGACATGTGATCCTCATAACTGTAAGAGACACAAAGAAAAGAAAATAAGCTTTATCAATACAAAATTATTCTCTACTAACATATTTATCTTTTCAACATGCATACCTTTGCTGAGTATGGTTCTAACAGGTGATCATAGATCCGCTCATCCTTGTCTAACATTATGACATTGCGATCCATAAATGCTGCCACTAGCCCAAGAGTTCCAGTGCCAGCAAACAAATCCAAAATCGTGTCCCCAGGACGACTGAAGACGGAGACGATGTATTTGCTAAGCCGCTGACCTCTCTGACAACCGCCCCGCCATGGTCTACCCTTTCTCTTCACCAGATCCTCCGATGGCACTCTTGAAAACGCACACAAACCATTAACCATATGCCATAAAGATCACCGAAAATCATTTTAAATTCTATCTTGATTTGAATGCATACATACATGTCAAAGATAAGATCTTGCCCTACATCAAGATCATCACCTAGTGCCAAATCCCTTAGTTGATCCCCATGCATCACAAAGCTTGTAGCAGGAGATGTTGAGCGAACAAAACAGCCAATATTAGACAAGTGACCTACAAGCAAAGACACATTGGTTGTTCATGCATTTTCACCTTAAATGGGACAAAGAAGATTTGCACAAATGACAGCCCCAAAGAGAACAACACCAATACCTGGGTAGTAATCATTTGCCCCATCTTCTTCCCAATAGGTGGAGTACACCTCACAACCTGTCTATGATAAATGCCAAACCCAACGCTCTGTGCAACCTGCTCAATGGTCACTCCTTCTTCCATAGTGTAAAGGCATGTAAAGAAGCCTCGATCCGAGAGACAAGAACCAACAACTTTAAAAGTAGAGTCATACATGCCATCCCCAATCTTATTCCAATATGGAACCTTGTTTGCAACACAACTTCCAATGATGATATTTGAGGGGAAGTCTGCAAATATCAACTCCACACAGTAATTGGACCCTCTACTCTTGACATTCCCTACTGTGCAAATAACATTCATGGCATCAAGCACTTGCTTTCCCAATGAGGATGCATCCTCCATGTTCACAAAAGTAGCTGCAAGGTCCTCAATACTGACATTGAAGGCATAAATGGTTCCTATAGACAGGTTTTTGACATTTAACACACATAGTCTCAAGTCAAAACAATAGGATCACGATAGAGATGAGGTAGGAAGCTCACATACCTGGAGCTTGCAATGTCTTGGTTATGATGTCAGTTGGTTGTATCCCGCCTGCACTACTATTGGATGTCTGTTGTTGACTCTGCTCCCTATTTGCTTCCATTGCTTGATTCACCTCCAATGCACGATTCACTATTTCCCTCCCTAAATTCACTGGCAACTTTAAAAGTAGAGTCATACATGCCATCCCCAATCTTATTCCAATATGGAACCTTGTTTGCAACACAACTTCCAATGATGATATTTGAGGGGAAGTCTGCAAATATCAACTCCACACAGTAATTGGACCCTCTACTCTTGACATTCCCTACTGTGCAAATAACATTCATGGCATCAAGCACTTGCTTTCCCAATGAGGATGCATCCTCCATGTTCACAAAAGTAGCTGCAAGGTCCTCAATACTGACATTGAAGGCATAAATGGTTCCTATAGACAGGTTTTTGACATTTAACACACATAGTCTCAAGTCAAAACAATAGGATCACGATAGAGATGAGGTAGGAAGCTCACATACCTGGAGCTTGCAATGTCTTGGTTATGATGTCAGTTGGTTGTATCCCGCCTGCACTACTATTGGATGTCTGTTGTTGACTCTGCTCCCTATTTGCTTCCATTGCTTGATTCACCTCCAATGCACGATTCACTATTTCCCTCCCTAAATTCACTGGCAATGACTTACGAAAAGAAGCCGATGCAATCGATGTTGCATGTGATGTGGATGTGGCCTCATTATGATCAATTTGCTGGCTACGAAGCTCCAATATAGACTTATGTTGGCGATACAGATCAAGCTCCTCCTCAGGCACATGGTTTCTTTCAAGGTCCAACCACCACGGGCAGAAACGAGACTCTATGCTTGACATGGCCTGTTCAATGACAAACATGGGTAAACACAACTCACCCTCAATATGAACATGTTTCTCAATCATGGATTCAAAATGACAAATTCAATCACTTACTCTTCCAAGCTTCAAATCGGCATACATATAAGATTGATTGTCAACACAAAGCCACACACTAGCGAGAGGGGGTAAAATATCCAATTGGTGCTCCTCAATTTCAGAAAGCAACCATCTGCAAGCCAAAGCCCAAATGATAAAACAACACACAGAAAGAAGCATGCATGTTTTTTAACAAGGAATATCTGGGTTATGTTGTAGGAAAACCTATAAACGACTCGCCGTGCAGCACTTTGTAGGCCTGGTTAATGGTCAATATCATGGCTAAATTTTATGCCTCCTTCGTGCACTTTGAAAGCCCTTTTGAAGTACTTTCTTCTGCATAGAACAACAAAAGAGGTGAATCGGCTCTCACCTGGCAACCTGACTCGATCGGCATTTTTAATATCATTTTGGATTCTCAAACCCAGCTCCGTGATCTGAAGCTAGTAGGAGTACATGTGCAGCCATTCCCTAACCTTTGTCTTATCATTTGGCATACCCTCAAGTGATCACACTGCAGCTTGAGAGTTGTCCAATAGCTTGACAATGTGAGCCTTATCTGTGTCTCTAATGCAAGCAGAACCTATCATATTGAGCTTTTCCTCTGTGGCCACATGATTGGTTGACGCGTGCCATGGGAGGGAGAGCACTGCACACCAAAAGGCCTCACCGTTGGAGGGATCAGCAATCCTTGCATATTTTGATGTTTTTCCTCTGTAGAGAACTTCTACCTTTCGAGTCACATTCTCCCTAGCAGACTCGGCAAGTGGTCCATTTGATGCCTCATCAATTTTTTGCTCCATCTCATCCTTGAACAAGAGCCAAGTCATAATCTGGATTGGCAAATGAAGCCAACTAGGCCTTCCTCTGGCAGATGCACTTTGCATCTCTCTCTCAACCCACAGCTTGTCCTCATTGTCCAAATGTGCCATAAGAGTTGTTAGGTCGGACTCTCCCAATCTTCTTAGTTGAAATAGACGATCACCAAATGTGGTTGGCACAAATGCATAATCATGCGTCCTACAAAACAAAGAAAAAATATGTTAATATTCTTGAGTACAAACAACTTACTTGACGTAGAAGGAGACTCTGATAACAAATTAACTTACTTGTTCAACCTGGACAATGAAAACAAAAGCTCACCCACATCTCTCCGCTCGAACACATAAAATTTACAGAGAACACAACAATGCATGGACAAATCCCCTTGAAACCCTGTAATAAAACACAAAATTAGGAAGGACAAAGAAGCATAAGAAACTATAACATCCCAATGAGAACTCACCTGTAGAAATGCAGTCCATCCAAGCATTGTGTCGATTATTACCATCAAGAATATGCACCATTTTTCGGCTCAAGTACGGACCCCAATCGGGGTCAAGTGCAAGAGTTTTTTCAAATTGTTGATTCACAGTCCTCCAATGCTCATCCCAAGATTCCTCCCTCTCTTGTGTCAATGGTGTCTCCTCCCCTTCCAAGTCCATAATTGATACTGTGAAAGCTCCCATGCTCTCAATGTACCCACCTAGTTTTTTGAAGCTTCGAGTAAGAGACTTATTGAGGGAGAAACCTTTCGGATTGCCTCCGTCTGGATCATCCTACAGAGAGGAACACGTGGAGGTGGAGACCTAAATTTGACTCCTATCCTATCTAAAAAGGCTTGTGGAGTAGATGTCTCAAGAATCTTCCCAAAAATATCAACCTTATTTTTTTCTGCTTGCTTCCTTCAGTTTGGGTTGTGACAACTGTTTCTTCTTGATCCTCTAGTGGATGTGTGTTCTCTTCCCCGTCTATCTCTCTCCCAGTATCCTCAGTATTCTCACCTTCATCCTCATTATCACCACTTTGAGTATTCTCACCCTCATTTTGATCACCTTTATTTTCCTCAATTGCCCCCACTACATTTTGTCCATCCTCCTCATTTCTTTCATCACTATGTAGATGCTGCCTATCCATATCCACCTCCAAGTTAGTGTCATCTATGATATGTACCGCATGCTCTGTAGTAGGGTTTGAGGAGGCGGCTTGCTCCAAAGTGCTGGAAAAATCAGCTTGCCTCCTTGTGTGTCTCGATGAGCTCTCACCTGGGCCAACCTGCACACTCTTTTTCCGCTTAGCAAGAGGTAACTCATCCATTTTTGCACAACAAGAACCTTTCAAGCAAGATGCTCTAGTGAAATGACTCGAACTCATTTGAAAACCAGATAGCCATGCAAAAATACAAGAACAAATCTTCAAATAGTATTCTACTCGTGTTGTATAATTAATTGATTATTTTAACAGCAAATTCAGTAATACGACACAAACTTAAAGAAAAGGTGGCACATTCACTAAAGAGATTAAATTCAGTACTGCAACACAATCATCAAACAAAGGTGGCACATTCACTATCCAACAAAACGGCCAACTCATTAACGAACATAATATCTTTGAGATTATCATATGGAGTGCTTTGGCCCAAATTCTAAGGCATTCAAAGCCGTATTGAATATTTTAAAAAAATCTTCATTGGAAAATATTTACGGAGCCCTTTTCATGTGTTCAATTCAAGGCATTCAAATTTATTGGAAAATATATAAAGATTCGGTAGCCCAAATCTGAAGGCATTCAATATTGAGTACTAATAGACTTTAGAAGTGATATTTCGCAATCCAACACTTTTTTAAGGACAAACTTTTTTCTTTTTGTGCTATTGTTCTTTAGATGCACATGTTTGCTGGTCTCCTCTCTCGATTGTGTGAGCCGTTTCTCAACCAAGAAGACATGAAATGTGAGTTTTTTGAGCTTCTTGTATACACAAAGTCTGCATAATATAGACAGTAGTAAGAGAGACAGTCTATGCAATGTGTTTGAGATAGCACCATATAGATAGCATGTTCTTACACTACTCTCTCCAAATTTCTGCCGCTGGGGGGATCCAAGGGGGGCCGGCGGCAGCCATTTAGGCCCCCCTTGGCGGGGGAGTTCAGGGGCAGCGCCCCCGAAGCTTGAAACGAACTCAAAATCGTGATGATTTTTTCAATGCTCGACAGCAAAACATCCTATTATTTTCTGCGCTGAGTGCACAAATTAGTTCAAGAAAAATAGCAAGAGGTAACGCCGCACATCTCATACTGTGTGTGGAGTGTGGCAGCAGCAAAACATCCTATTATTTTGTGCGCTGAGCGCACAAATTCATTCAAGAAAAATAGCAAGAAGTAACGCCGCACATCTCATACTACTGTGTGTGGAGTGTGGCGGCAGCAAAACATCCTATTATTTTGTGCGCTGAGCGCACAAATTCATTCAGGCAAAATAGCACAAATTCATGGATGATGATACCTTTCTATGTCTCTTTGTTGGGGAGAAAGATTGGAGTGGGGAGAGGGCCCTGCGCATGAGATCAGCGTTTCTTTGCTGGGGAGACGTATGATGCTTCATGATCGCTTCTCTGCGTGTGTGTTCGAGGGAAGATGCTTCTGTGTGGAGGACGACTAAAAGCCTTAAGTAATTGCTTCATAAGAAGTAGCCGACTACTAAAAACCCTAAGTTAGGCACTGGACAAATTTTTTTATCCTAACACTAATGAATTTCAACACTAAAATTTAAGGGTTTGGTCAATATTTTCTCGATTTTTTTAAATCTATAGCACAATTATGCTATGGCATCCAACTGGTAGAGTTTTTGAAATGTAACAGGAGATTATGAAAAAGCGCAAGAACTAACACAAAGCAAATATGTGTGTGTGTGTGTGTGCGTGTGCGTGTGTATACATACACACACACACACACAAACATATATACATATATACATGTACTCTTTTTGATACCCTTCATTATGACTGTTTTTGCAATAAATATTTTTATTTGCTTCTACCCATAGTCTTAAAATGAGCCTGGTAAAATTGTATTATGGCTAGTATATGCTATTGATTAGAGCAAGAACATCTAGTATTAAAATATTTTTGGCTAATATTCAATGTAAATTCCTTAATTGTTGTTGTGATTGCATTATGCAGGGAGGCTCGTGTTTTCCTCCATTCTACAATGGGTGCATGCATCCGAGTCCCCTTCTTGAATGGAAAATGTCTTGTGTCAATCAACATGATCCGGGGGAAGCTTGGAACTATTGGTGGGATAAATGTGGAGGCCTTACTTGAAATTGGAGGAGAGTATGAGCCCATTTGTCCTTTACACTTGTATGCAGGGATTGGAGACGAGGCATATTTTATCCTGGAGCATTCATTGTCCTCTGTATATATTGCCAAATCAGAGAATTATTTTGAGACCCCAGAACAAGGCCCCTCAACTATATTTCCTCCCGGTTCTCGAAAGAGTACTCCAATGTAAGTGGCATTAACTTTGACTTTGACATTTTCTGTTTTGCATTGTGCATTGAATTAGAGAGCATTGTGCTTTGCAGTGACTTGGACATTGAAGAGATAGAAGAAATCAATGTCCAAGCACATGGGTCATTGCAAGAGGAGATAGAGGTCTCTCCTGTGGAAAAGTGCTTTCAACATTTGGAAGAGGAAGATGTTCAGTTTGATACTGCGGTCTCTTGCTTTCAAATAATCCGCATGTTACCTCCTACTGATGTCTTGCACACTTTAATCCATGATTGTGATTACAAAGGCAAGGTAAAAGAGCTTCCCAAGGTGTACCCAGAGTTCAGTACATATGAGCTTGAAGGTGGGAAAGGTATGGAAGGGATGGAGCAAAAATACGAGGGCAACATTTGGACAAAGCCACAAACGCAAACTAGGGCCAATAAAACTTTTGTTCTTAGGAAGAGCTTCTGCGGGGGAACCTTCCAGTGCATGAATGAGCACTGCTCCTTTAGGACACGTATGAATCAACCAAACAAACTCCATTGGAATGGGCAGCTGATAAAATCTCCAAAATATGGGAATTTAGCAATTGGGAGCTTCGGGAACCTTGAGTGTTTTTTCTGCAAGCATGTGCCAATGTGTCTTAAAGAATGTCCTGCTTGTGTCTATTATTTTATGCCAAAAGAATCAATGCATAGCAGACTATTTATTAATTATGGCAAACATACACACATGGTTTCCAAGGGAATGTGCCGAGCATCGATACGAAATATCAAGGCCTTTGTAGCACGTGCAGTGGGCATCGACCACAACGCTGGGCCCAGAAAGGTACAAATGATTGTGGCAAGGGAGGTGGTTCTAAGAGCATTCACTGATGATGACAAGGCACAGGGAGAATTCATGACAGAGAGGGAGCTACAGGAGATGTCGCAAGAGTTGCAAAGTTTGATAAATGTTAAAAAGTACGTAGGAAGTGCAATTTAGCAAAGAATAGTATGCAATTATCATCTTTAATACACTAAGTATGCTTTATGAATGCAGGGTGAAGCAGATGGTAATGCAAACACGAAAAACAACACGGCCTCTGGGTGAAGGATATGAAGCCATTCTTAATCTAAAAAGAACATGCCATTTTGAGTTCTTCCATGGTTCTCGATTTCCATTGCAAGCCACCACTACTACTGAGCGTTGCTTTATCTTTAAGATGTCTACTACTGGACCTGGTTCTGGGATTGACATTGTTCGGCGAATGGACAAGGATGGTAATGGGGATCTTAATCAAGCATGGGTCTGCTTTGATCATGTGCATCGAGGATGGCATACAATGGGAGCACATGTTTATGACCACATGTAAGTTACAAGCGGTAGAGAGCATTGCTTAATTTGTGTCTTTAATATAACTCTGTTTCCATTTGTGGCATGCAGGATTGGTGAGTTATTGACAATAGCAACTTGTGAATTTAGAGAAGAGGATGAGGATGCTCAAGTCATGTTTTGGGAAAATATGAATTTGGTAATGGTGGAGCACACAGGGAAGGTAATGGTGGAGCACACAGGGAAGGTAGCAAATTTTTTTGGGTTTATGGCGGATGAGGCTGGCGCTAACTGGAATGCAGTGAGACGTGTCTTCAACGACGGAAAGGAGATGATTGAAAGGGAAAGGTCATGTTTATGGCATTGGGAAGACAACCTTCGTGTCCACACGCAGAGGTACATCTATAGCCCACATCAAGAAAAGCACAGGGAGATGTGTGAGAAGTGGAGGACTACCCCAAACAAAGAAAGTGCCCTTCAGCAATTTCGCAGGATACGAGCATGGTGGGCAACTGGCAAGGCAGCTGATAGAAACATCCCTAAGCTTCTTAGCTGGTTGAGTTGGTGGCACTATAGGGTTAGTCGATGGGGTCATTTCATTTTAAAGGTAATGTTTGTAAGAGATTATTCATTGTATTACTGTGTGCCTCCTACTTATGTGCACTGCATTGTTTTTAATCAATTTCTACCACTCTCTTGTAGGATGGAGAGCCTATTGTCAATGCTCTTGTCCCAAGGACAAATATGTCAGAGACCAAGCATGCAAGCTGGTTGGCAGGGGAGGGGTATAGGCAAAAGATTAGTCTTTATGATGCTTGTGTGACAGATCTAATCAATGCTTACTTCCAATGTGCCAGACAACTGGCTTTCTTGGAAGGAAAATACACAGGTTGTGGGCCTACATTGGAGCTTTTGGTTGAGAGAGCTCTTTCTCGACAGAAAGCAAGTCCATCCCCAATAGCTACCTCACAAGCAGTGGATGATGCAGTGGCAGGGACCCCTATGTTTTCAAATAGGGTAAAATTCAAGGGTGAGAATAAAACTATTCGAGCCAAAAGGCCACTACACGACTCGACAGAAGAAAACTTTGGCAACTCTAGCCATAGGCCTGAGTTTAACTATGTGACAAGAGAGAGGTTAGAGCCTGCAATAGAGGTCGATGAGCAATGCAAAGTTTTAGAGAGCCTTGAAAGTGATGTGCATGATACAAAGTGGGCCTTGCGAAGGATACCAACAGTGAATCGAGTTGAGTGCAACCACTGGGCATCAAGGAAAAAGTGTAGCTCAAGGTTGCGAGGGGGTGATGTCAGTCCTTGTTTTTGGAGTGATTGTCAACTATCCTCCTGGAAAAAGGAGAAGTATTGTAATACAGATGTTAGGCACACTTGGAAAATTACAAAGACAATATTACATCCACCAGAGGATGTCCCTTGTGTTTGGCCCATTGCTAAAGGTACCAAGTTACAAGTGAAAGAAGCCTGCAAGCTTATTAGAGCAAGATATGACATTGGTATTCCTCTTGAGTTTTTTCTAGAAAAGGAGCTTGCAAAAGGCACTAGCGAGACAAACAAGGAGGTGAAACAATTTCCATATCGACGAGGAATTTCAAAGGCTGCATTTGGTCAAATCACTGCAGCCTTAGATATGCATGCAGAAGTTGTAGGCAGCCATATACATATAGAAGGGGTAAAGGAAACATTTAGTATTAATCCATTGACCAATGGGAGCCAAGACACACCTCTGATAGAGGTCACTATTCAGAAGAATCCAATGTGTTCATGTGTGGAGTTCAGAGATAGAGTGGCCAAGAAAAGACCATATCTTGCATGCAAGCACATATACTTTGTGTTCTGAATGATTCTTGGACAGGATGTGAACAACAATATGCATATTCATCAAGTTTGTATTTCTGAGAGAATTGTAAAAGACATGCTAACTAAGTCTATTAGAAGTCATCCTCAACAGCTTTAGGAACCTGCAACCCACTTTAGTTGAATATATGTATGGGGGTCATGTCATACCAGCTGAACCATAGTACTTGTTTTGGAAATGTTTTGGTTATTTTATAAATTTTCCTGTCTATTGTCTTTTGTTTGCTAATGGCTCTCCAACATTGTGAATACTATAGATTCAACATCTTTTTAGCGAGCCAAGCAATATGGGTTTAATAGTGATTTTTTGTATCTGCACCATTGGTTCGAAAAAAAATTTATTGCAATGGTCATTTTAGAACATTTCATGTCTTCTTTGTTTGATTGCTACAGAATTGCACTGTGGTTCCACTCTTCTCTTTAACATTTCATGCTCGCTTAACATCATACCATGCCCCTACCTGCTCACTTTCACAAGAACATGAGCTCTACTCATTGCTTTGTGCTCGCTGCTCTTGGCTCGCTTTTTGACCACCCCCCAAAAAAGAGAGCTATTTCTCACAAAATCACACACAAATCTTCATATTAACCACATCTTTTTCGTGGGAAACCACTAACCAAGACAATGGGCAATGGGTTTGCGTATAGAGAGCAAACAGTGGCTCGTCCAAACCCCCTTTGAAACACATCCAACAAGAAGATTACCTAATGAACTGCAATTATCATGGGGATCTTTCCATTGGCCGAGCTCGTAACCCTTGAGGTCTCCAAGCTCATAACTCCTTGAGAAGCAATTCCACCGTGCCTCTTGCGACCATTGTCACATCACCGCATTGCACTGCGTGTACTCGTCTCTATCTCACCTCACTTTACTTACACACTCTCACTAGCATGGGTTGGAGAGAGATTAGTAAGAGGATAAGCAAGAGTAAGACTCTATTGCACAATGGGATAGTTTTTTATATTATGAGATATTTTCACTTATATACATGGCTATAAGTGTTCACACTCACTTAAACTATGGCTGGCTAGGCACTTTAGGCTTATAAGAGGCCTAATGCTATTATAATGACTACTCTCATAATATATCCATGAAGTACATCACTTGGGACTTCATCCTAAATTGGTACCATACGCTCTTGAAGCGAAAATCGCTATAAGTATTCTATCGGACCATTACGGGTGCCCATCCAAGTTGTAGATTTGGATACCATTGCTTCATATCTTGAATGTATGACCTTTTGGTATATCTTGACTCCTTGATGTAAGATAATGGCAGTAGCTCTTGCTAACCCTAGAAATGGGTTAGCAAAAACTATGAAGAAAGTACTTGTTCAAATATGTATTTTCCTCTTCAACCCATAGTGAGAAGGATCCATGTTAGATTCACTCAGAAATGTTTTACAAACAAGAGGGAACAAGTGAACAAGAGACAAAAAGTGAGCCACACTAAGTTTATTAAAAACTACGCTAATAGGAACAAGATAACAAGACACAAAAATTGAGCCACATCACTAAGTTCATTAAAAACTACACTACTAGGAATGAGAGAACAGGAAACAAAAATCAAGCCACACTAAGTTCATTAAAAACTACCCTTCACGTGTAGGCAAGAGAAAAATATACATTGCAAGTATTTCACATTTCGTCTCCCATATAGCCTTGCCTATAGCTACATTTAGAAATATCCTACCATATTTAGCCTAGCTTATGGATATGCCTATCAATATTGTACCATAGTAGCTATCACCAAATGCAATCATTACCAACCAGAGTATGATTTTTAAGGGAGGTTGGTGGAGGGAGTTTTTGCTAGCAACTCTTTTCTCTTAAAAATGTGGAGATTTGAAAGTTGCAGGATGATGCAAGCTTCATAATCCACTCCATTGCTTCGCAATGCCTAAGGAACCCGGCTTGTCTCTTATGCAGGTTGGTTGCAAAAGGCAATAGAGTAGGCAGAATGTTTCAAAAACGTGCTGCGAAACAGGGAAAAATTTATCGAATTTTTTTTCGTCTTGAGACAGTGATGGAAAATAGGTTTAAGGACCTCTTCTTCCATCTGGGAAGTTTCTAGCATACGCTTTTCCAGAAAAATATCTCAGGTCATTTCCGTGCATATAACGCCTAAGCTAATTAGGACAAACGTACACCCATTTGATCCAATGAAGAGTACGCCAAGCCTCTTGAGGCTGTAATGGGCTATGGGAAAGTATAAAAAGCAAAAAAAAAAGCTGTGATTGCTCATTAAGGAGCATTTAGGCACTCTGACATGGCCACGATAGAGGGATTGCTAGGGATCACACAAGGACTGAACCCAATGGCTGACATCTTCGATCTATGCCACAAATTCACCTCCCAGTACCATTGGCCATGCCTATAATAACAAGCATGTCATCGGGTTTTACACCCCCTATCGCTTCGATTCCACCAAGCTTTGGTCCCTTGCCTAACATTCCCGCAAATCCTATAAGTACCAACCCTTTCCTGGATGCCCACACCTTGGACATACTAACTAGTCTAGGAAGGGGGGTGGCCCAAGGACTCACTGAGTCTCTTTCGATAAGAGCACTCACATACGGCCTCAGTGACTCATACAGAAATACAACCGTACAAATTTCTAAAATCATGGGCAAATATGACGGAACAACAGACCCTGTTCAATTCATTTAAATGTTTGAACAGAGATGTGAAGCCTTTGGAAATCCCAACTGCCCCACTAAGGTACATGCGTTGAACTTATGCTTAGAGGAAAAAGCTAGTCAATGGTTCATCGCATTGATGTAGGTGATCAAGATCAACTTCAAAACCTTGAAATTAGCCTTTATACATGGCTTTTCTAGACAAGGTGATCGGTGGAGTGCGGTAACAGAACTCTATTCAATTGAGTGTCAATCAAATGAATCCATTAGGGATTTTATCCTTAGGATACAACTCTTGGACTTACGTTGTTGTGAGTCATGGGAAAAATTAAACGATATTCAATTGAAGAGATGTTTCATGATGGGCTTGAAGAATAACAGCTTAAACAACTTGATCATTGTATCCAATCCGGAAACATTCGATCAATGTTGCAAAGAAGCAATACGTTTAGATGACAACATGCTAGAAGATGATCATGCTACGAAGTGTTCCTTATCTAAACCAAGTGAAGCAACGACAAAAGAAAGATTGATCTTAGAATTGACATTCCCAGAATTTTATGCAGCCTTGCTTAAAACCTTACAGCCAACATGTCTAAGAGAGGATGAAAACCTTCAAAACCAGACATCCTTAATGCCTCTAAAAGTGAGGAATGAAATGCCTTGTGTTGAGTGCAATCATCACTACGATCATCCCAATCCAAGGCACCTATTCTTCTATACTGCATATATTGTAAAACCTTTGACCATGATTCTAAACAGTGTCCCGCTTCATCCACAATGGACTCAAAACCTCCATCTCTCATGCACCAAACAGAAACAGTCCAAAGGGTAGAAACTACTGAGGAGGCAGTTAATCGAACACTTCAGTGTTTCTATTGTCGTGGACCTCACAAGGTGGCAGATTGCACAGTTTGGAATACTTTCATGCCCATAGTCATTGACACCTTACGACTAATGTGTGAACGATGTGGCATTGATCACATGTTCCAAGATTGCCAAGACGAGTTGCTTCAATGCAACTTGTCTCACAAAATACAACTCTTAACATCTTAAGTGTACAAAATGGGCAACTAGCCATGGTACCCTTGAATGTGCTTACACGCTTACAAGACAAGGCACAAGAAAAAGGCAAAAGGAACGCAAAAGATATTACCTCAACATGGGTAGCAGAACATGCTTTAAAACATAACCCAAAAGAAAGAGCAAAACCTTCTAAAAACAAGAAAAACAAAGGACAACAAACTGTCGAAACCAAGGGCTAATTAAAAGATAGGGAAAAGGAGTCTGTAGAGGACATAAACCCAAAAAGGGACATAAACACGAAAGAGTCAAAAGACAGGGAAAAGGAGTCTATAGAGGAGTCTACAAGGATCTTTCAGCGAATTGGCTAAAGTGGATCAACCGAGAAGTCAAAAATGTCAAAAATTTATGAAGTAACAGCAGTAAAAAGTTAGAAATGTGATGAAATTCATACAAATTGATATTCAGACTGAAATTCATAACTTAGTAATTGGTTCTTCAGATGTGAAAGTACCGCAATTTCATGGAATCCCTGACTTGCTTGAGGCCTAGACATGATGGTATTTACTTTATAATTCCAAGGATCGTGACTACCCGTATATACCGAGGGTATAAATGCAGCTCTTTACTGGCAGTATATATGAGTAAATCTAAGACCTTGAAATTATCAGCAAAAATGCTATCCAAATGATGAATTCGAATGT
Organism: Cibotium barometz; assembly: GCF_041138505.1. Classification (NCBI taxonomy): domain Eukaryota; kingdom Viridiplantae; phylum Streptophyta; class Polypodiopsida; order Cyatheales; family Cibotiaceae; genus Cibotium; species Cibotium barometz. The sequence continues at coordinate 4,974,832 of NC_141052.1, forward strand.
GGTTGATATGATTTTAAAACTCTGGTTGAGAACTAATGAGTTGATTTGAATTCTGATTGAAAAATGATGATTCTTGAATTTTGGTTAAAAAACGATAAGCTGAGCAAAACCACAATGAGGATGAATGGGACGAGTCCCTGTGATGATGTTCGTAAAATTGGAATGACGATAATGACTTCAGCAAATCACTATGAGATTAGTGGATTGTGCTGACAGATTGCTACTGTTAACACTTGACCCAGTGGATCAAGTTAAGGGATGACAAATTAAAAACTTGTATAATTGAAATTCCCATGGAGGAATGTTCAGATGGAAATCTCGGTCTAATGGGCCATTATTGTGTTAAGGATATGAATGATATGATCTGAATGAATTGTTATCGGATGATGAGTTCTATATAAGGGATCTTTATCCTAGGATTCTGTTGGGTTGACCAGACTATAAGAAACCCCAGAATCAGTTGGATCTTAAGGGAAAGAGTTGTCCTCTAGTTTGCGAGATGAGGACATCTCGCGTTTTTTAAGTGGGGTAGGATGTAAGATTCCTCCCTCCAACTTTTGCGGTGTACAGGTGTAAGAACCTCCCCTTCTGATCTTATAATTATTCCCCTCTTTGAAATAAAAGAAAGATCCTATTTTACCCTGTTTTGGCTTGGAGAGAGAAAATGTCTAGAGGGAGGTAATCCAAAATTGAGATATTTTTGGATATAAAAATCCTCCTAGTGTCTAAAATGGTTTCCCCTAAACAGAAATTCAAAAAGAACTTTCCAATGTGCAATTGGAATTAATTGAAAATAGGTATAAAGGACCTTAGCCTAAGGGTCTAGATTTTCAGAAATTTTTGGATTATGGTCCAATTAAGGTTCCTATGGGCCAATAGGATCAATCCAAGTGTGGGGAGGAGATAAATCCAATTTATAAAAGAAAAATACCCAAAAGTGAGTAAATGCCCACATAAGATGAAGAGTTGACTGAGTATAAGATTTATTATTAAAAAACTATGAATATTACTAAAAAATGAGATATTTTGGGTATAATGATACATTTTTGACACCTTGGTAAGGAGAAGGGGGATCTTCAAGGAGATGCCTATTTCACATGTGTGGAGGAGTTTTAAACTAAAAAATAATAAGATATTTTTATCTCTCCTCTCTCCTGGATCAAACCAAATCAAAAAGGGAGCCAAATTGGTCCAAATCTTATCCAAATTCAGCCAAACTGAACCTGAAAATTTTTAAAAACTAGTTGGACTTGGTTAGAGACGTCCCTCACCTATAAATAGACCCTTAGCCCTTTGTAAAAAAACATGTGAACTATACCATACCAGTATTATACTGAAATAATGATATTTTCTATTATCCTCTAAAAATCCTCTACAATTTGGAGAGAATGAAGTTTCTCTCTCTCCTCAACCTTCTTTGGAGTCTTCATCAACATACTAAACCAACTGATTGATTGGTTGGGGGCCTCTCCTTAGACTAAAGAATCAAGCAAAATAAGAGGTAAAGTATGATTTATAGTCTTTTCTTAATCTCTAAATGTTTCTCACTTCTCACCCCCTCTCAAGCTTGAGAAGTATTCAATTGAATGGCTCTTTAATGCAATTGAAGCTCTCTAATGAATTTTAGTGATAAATCTTATAAAGTTTTCATTTATGCTTAAATTAAAATATTTTTTAAGCATATCTCTCTCTCCCCCAAAGAATGGTCATTCCTATGACCTATTCTATATTCAAATAATACTTCTCATGGGGAAATTCTCTATTCACAAATCAAACTCTAGGCTTGTGAAGCTAGAGGTTTAAGAAAATGGTTTTTATACTTATATGCTTGAAAAATATGGTAATATTATGGGATAAATCCATAAATTGGATTTAATGCTAAAAGATAGGTATACTATCATAATTATTTTACTATGTCTTATTCTTTTCATAAAATTTAAAAATTATCAGTAATAGCAGTGAAGCTATGGTAAATTTTTTAAGAAATTGATGTATAATTCATTCTTATGCATAACGTGAAAAGAGGACTTCCTATCATATTCTAGGATTGAATATCCTAGGTTAAAAGAATGGTTTTTGTCAAGAAAACTAATTTTTAAGTTTATATATAATTAAATAATTAAGAAATAAGAAAATTATGGTAATTATATTTAATGATAAAAGAGGAATTTCTATGACAATTAGAATTCAATCATTTAGATGGGAAAAGAGAAATTCCTAGCATATTAGAATTATTGGATATTTTATTTAAATTCAAAGATAAATTTTAGATAAATTTATTTTATCTATGAGAAATAATTAAATGGTAAAAGAGAAATTCCTATGACATTTGGAATTCAATCATTTAGATGGGAAAAGAGAAATTCCTAGCATATTGAAATTATTAGATATTTTATTTAAATTCAAAGATGAATTTTAGATAAACTTATTTTATCTATGAGAAATAATTAAATGGTAAAAGAGAAATTCCTATGACATTTGGAATTCAATCATTTAGATGGAAAATGAGAAATTCCTAATATATTGAAATTATTGGATATTTTATTTAAATTCAAAGATGATTTTTAGATAAAAGAGAAATTCCTATGACATTTGGAATTCAATCATTTAGATGGGAAAAGAGAAATTCCTATCATATTGAAATTATTGGATATTTTATTTAAATTCAAAGATGAATTTTAGATAAATTTATTTTATCTATGAGAAATAATTAAATGGTAAAAGAGGAATTACTATGACAATTGAAATTCAATCATTTAGATGGAAAAAGAGAAATTCCTAGCATATTGAATCAATGGGTATTTTAATTTAGATGAATTTATTTTATGAGAGCAATGGAGATCAATGGAGTATTAGAGTGTCAAAGTCTTTATGGGATGCGGGAGACACAATTGGATGATCAACCTTGTATTGGAGAGCTTGCCTTGATGCCAATGTTGGGAGCATCACATACCTTACTGAATGCAGATCATAACAAGATATATTATGAGGGCAGCTTGCGTGGCAGCAAAAGGAGAAATATCCGAAAAAATTTCATGAATCCATTCTACATTTCTACTATAGTGTTGTGATATGTTAATCTCTCTCGAGTGATTATTAATTGAGCCATGCTTGTAGGGTTTCATAAATTGTACAAGGGCATTAAGAATTAATCACTCCATCATTTTTCCTAATTTTATTTTAAATATGTAAAAGAGAGATATAGGAATTAGATTATGAGATAGTTTATATGTGATTAAGCTTTGAGGAATTCCGATGACATTGGAATGCAAATAATTAAATGCAAAAAGAGGAATTCCCATGGTATTTGAGATCCATGAAATCAAATGGGAAGAAGAGGAATTTTTAGTATAATTCAATTTATGATTATTCATTAAAAGTGAAAATATGGGTAGAATTGATTTTTGTAAATCCTATGAATTCTTTTATTCAAAAGAAGAATATTGAATATAATTCAATTAAGGAATTAAGAATATGAAAATAGTCATCGAGAAAAAGAATCTTTATCTAAGCCAAGCAATTGGCATAAATTTAGAAAAAGTCCCATTATCGGTATCAAAGTAGAAAAAGCTACTAAATGGGAATAGGATGTGATAAGATGTAAATGGGAATATGATGTGAATGGGATGCGATAGGATGTGATAAGATGTAAATGGGATGCGATAGAATGTGAATGGATGTGATAAGATGAAAATAAGATGCGATAAGATGTGAATGGGATGTGATAGGATGTGGTGTGATGAAAATGAATGGAGATGAGATGTGAAGTAAATGGATGTGGATGAGAATGATGAGGTTAGAATGAGATGAGAGGATATGTGAAAGGGTGGGATGGGAAGTACATGGATGTGGATGTGGATGTGGATGTGGATGTGGATGTAGATAATGGATGTGCATGTGTATGTGAAAGAATGGATGTAGATGTGTATGTGAAAGAAGGGATGTGCATGTGTATGTGAAAGAATGGATGTGGATGTGTATGTGAATGAATGGATGTGGATATGTATGTGAAATAAGGGATGTGCATGTGTATGTGAAAGAATGGATGTGGATGTGTATGTGAAAGAAGGGATGTGGATGTGTAGGTGAAAGAATGTGATGTGATATAAAGAGATGTGATGTGACATGAATATATATGGATGTGAAGTGATATGAATGTATGGATAGATGTGGGTAGTCATACATGTGAATGATTGGATGGATGTGGATGAATGAGATGAGATGTGTATGAATGAGACATGATGTCGATGTGATGTAATGTGGATGGGATGAATGAGATATGATGTGGATAGATGTGATGTGATGTAATGTGGATAGAATGTATGTGATGGGATGGTGATGAGAATGAATGTGATGGATATGAATGAATGTGATGTGATGGATGTGAATGGATGGAGGTGATATGATGTGAAATGGATAGATGTGAGTGAATAAGATGTGAATGAATGAGATGTAATGTCATGTGAATCGGGATGTGAATGAATAAGATGTAATGTCATGTGAATCAGGATGTGAATGGATGAGATGTGATGTGATGTGAATCAAGATGTGAATGAATGAGATGTGATGTGAAATGGATGTGATGTAGATTGGGATAGATGTGAATGGATGATATGTGATGTGAATGAATGTGATGTGATGTGATGTGAAATGGGATAGATATAAATGAATGAGATGTGATGTGAATGGATGAGATGTGATGGGATGTGAATCGGTATAGATGTGAATGAATGAATAAGATGTGATGTGAAATGGATGTGATGTGGATCGGGGTAGATATGAATGGATGAGATGTGAATTAGCATACATGACACTATGATTGGGCATATATATGATGCTAAATCACCCACCAAGGAGGCATGGGACACCTTGGTGAAGCTTGGTGAAGTTGTATGAAACTAACACACTAAGGCACGAAAGATTCAGTTGAAGAATGAGCTTCATACCGTGGGAAAGAAAAATATGTATGTGAATGATTATACCTTGAAGATCAAGGGCATGTGGAATCTCTTGCATCTATTGGATGATGACGATAAGGTGGAAGTATGTCTACATGGTCTCAGGCCACAATACAAGGCATTCAAGATGTCTATTCAGACTCGGGGAAACATTCCCAACTTTACAGATTTGGTGTCAATGCTAAGCATTGAAGAAAAGAGTTTGGGTGAAGACTAGTCTTCACAAAACAAAGGCAATTTGGAGCAACTGGCTTTTTACACAAGTGCAAGTAGAGGACAAGGTTGAGGCCGAGGCCGTGGTGGCGGCCAAGCTGGTGGCCGAAGGTGGTGGCCGAACAGGTAATCATAATTATGGTCAGCAACAGCAACAATCCTAAGATTTACAATAACAACACACAGGTGGAAGAGGCCAGTTTAGAGGTAGGGGGAGTCAAAGAGGTTGTGGTAATTGGCAAAGGCAACATAATGATACACGAGGTTGTTTTTACTATGGTAAGCCTGGACATGTGTAGGAAGATTGCTATAAGAAGCAGAATGACATGCAAAATGAAAAAGTGCAGCAAAATAACTATGCGTCCTCTACCAAAAATAATGAGGATAATGAGAGGTTGTTTGTTATGTAACATGTAGTTAATGTTGTGTCTGGAAATGATGTAGCAGCATGTAAGGATGATGTATGGTATGTTGATTCAGGTGCTTCGAACCACCTGACAAAGTCATGGTGAGTGGTTCAAGGAAATGAAGAGTGTTGAAAGACTAGGTTTTGTTGAAACAGGGAATGACACTACTCATCCGATTGCCCATGTTGGAAATGGGCCATTGTCTATGCAGGATGGTAAGGTGAAGTACCTTACAGATGTACTTCATGTTTTGAACATTATAAAGAATTTGGTTTTTGTTGGCCAGATGATTGAGCAGGGTTTGTAAGTGCAGTTTAACCCTAATGGTTGTTATGTAGAAGATTTTAAAGATAAGTGCAGGTTGCAAAAGGCAACAGAGTGGGCAGAATGTTTACACTAAATGTAAATATGCCTGAAGTGAGTGCTGCAATGTTTGTAAATGGTTCAAGAGTTGTTGTAGATACAGACATTTGGCATAAGAGATTTGGGCATGTAAATGTGCAAAGAATGAAGTCTATGCAGACTAAAGAAATTGTGATAGGGCTGCCTAAGTTCAAGGTTGATGGTATGCAGAAAGTATGTGACGCATGTCAATTTGGAAAGCAGACAAAGCATGTATTTTCACATGACAGAAATATGAGCAAGAATGTACTAGATATGCATTCAGATGTATGGGATCCTGCAACAAAAACTACGTCCATGGGTGGCTGTAGGTATTATGTAACATTCATTGATGAGACCACATGAGGAAAGTGTGGGTGTATTTCATGGAGGAGAAGAGTAAAGTTTTCACTCATTTTCAAGAAAAGCAGACAGGGAAGCGTGTTAAGTGCCTAAGGTCCGAGGGGGAGAGTACTTCTCTAATGAGTTCTCCGATTTCTTGCGAAAGAATGGCATTCAGAGACAGTTTACAAGCATATACACTGCGCAACAAAATGGAGTTATTGAGCAGAAAAATAGACACATTGCAAAGATAGCACGAGCATTAATGACATAGAAGAATATGCCCCATAGCTATTGGGCTGCAGCTGTTTCTACAGTAGTTTATATCATGAATAGGACTCCTACCTGCTGTTGCAGCCATACATGATGTAATGCTAGAGGAGAAATTCAGTGGGCAAGAAACTTGATTTGTCTCACTTGAAAGTTTTTGGATGTATTGTATATGTGCATGTGCCAGATGAGTTGTGTACTAACCTGAATCCAAAGGCAGAAAAATGTGTGTTTATTGGATATTTCCTTCAACAAAAGGGATATAGATGTTATAATCCTGCTACACATGAATTGAGGGTAAGCAGGGATGTTGTATTTGATGAGATGAGTAGCTGGTATGTTGCTGAAAAAGATGTTGTTGGGGTTGATGTAATTGGAAATGTGGTTGCACAGAATGCAAGTCAGCAATCATAGTCATTGAGTGGACCATGAGAGTCCTCATGTAGCGGTTCTGTTGATAGACCATGGATTGGCAGGCTGCGTCATAATGCCAGTTATGGAAATGTAGTTGGTACATCACCTAATAAAGGCAAAGAGAAAGTGGTTGAGTCCCTTGGTGTGACCGGTATTTCTATCGGGCATTCTTTTGTTGACGGAGAGTCTAGTGGCTCAAAGATGAGCCTTGATGAGGATCTTGGGAGTCCAGTAATGAGGACACCTGAAGAAGGCTTTGGAAGCCATGAATGCAAAGTTACAAAGATCTAGAAGAGTCAAAAACCTTGTGTAGAGATTGACTTATGATGGTTATGTGACACATCACTATGTGGCAAAAGTTGTGCAGGTTGTAGAGCCCACATGTTTTGACGACATGTTTTGATGAGGCTATTGGAAATGTGTATTGGGATAAAGCTATGGATGAGGAGATGGATGCATTTTATAGAAATGAGACTTGGGATTTGGTGCCATTGCTTGAAGGCAAGAAAGCTATTGGATGTAAGTGGGTGTATAAGGTGAAATATAACAATGATGGTAGCATAAGCAGGTAAAAGGCTAGATTGGTAGTAGCCAAAGGATATGCACAGACACACGGGACTGATCATGAGAGGAGACATTTTCCCCAGTTGCAAAGATGGCAACTGTGAGAGCTGTGATTGCGATGGCTCCAGCTAAAGGCTGGTTTTTACATCAGATGGATGTAAAAAATGCGTTCTTGCATGGTGACTTACAAGAAGAAGTGTATATGGATCAGCCACCTGGTTTTGAGGATACAGGTCACCCAGAGTATGTATGTAAGCTTCATAAGGCCTTGTATGGGCTGAAGTAAGCTCTATGAGCATGGCATGACAATATTGCTGAGTATGTTGTCGCTATTGGTTTTCATATGGCAGATGTAGATCACTCTTTGTATGTGCGCAAGAGTGATAAGGGTATTGAGATCATCACCATCTATGTAGATGATATATTGTTGGGGGATGACAACGTGGAAGAGATTGAGCATGTGAAAAGTCTTCTCAAAAGGAAGTTTGACATGAACGATTTGATCTGCGCTAATTTTTGGGCATTGAGGTCATTCGCACACCTGATGGTATTTGGTCGTCTCACAGAGACAATATGTATTGGACATGTTGTCCAAGTATGGGATGGTTGGTTGTAAGCCAATCTCGATGCCATTAGATCAAAATGGCAAGCTCACTGGTGCGGATGGAGGTTATGTGTTGGAGGATCCCACTATGTATAGGAAGATTGTGGGGAGTTTGATTTATGTCACTCAACAGGCTAGATTTGAGTTACACTATTGGCACAGAGAGCTAGTTTATGTAGGTTTTGCGCAAACCACATCTTGACAGTGTGCGATGCACACTTTGATATTTGAGGGCCACTGTTGATTATGCATTGTTTTATGTAGCATGTGTACCATTGGAGCTATATGGGTACACAGATGCAGATTGGGTAGGTAGCATCTTAGACAAGAGATCTACTAGTGGATTTATGTTTTCATTGGGAAGTGCTACTGTGACATGGAGTAGCAAGAAGAAGCCCATAGTTGCCTTGTCAAAAACAAAGGCAGAGTATAGAGGAGATACGGTGGCAGCGTGTGAGGTAGCTTGGTTACGCAAGCTACTTGTTGATTTGGGGTTGCATGTGGAGAGAAAGTTATCATATAGTGTGACATTCTTAGTAGTATACAGTTGGCCAGGAACCCAATTTTCCATGTGCAGACAAAACACATTGAGGTACACTACCACTTCATCAGGGAGAGAGTCTTGGCAGGGCGACATCAACTTGGCTTACATCAGCACATAGGATCAGGTCGCTGGTATCTTCACGAAGCCCTTAAGAGCTGAGAAGCTCCGCAGATTTGGAGATATGCTTGGAGATCACGAGCTGGAGTTGATCTTGAGAGGGGGAGTGTTGAGATGTCAAGCTCAACATGAGTTGATACTCACGAGGCACCTACGTGACCGTTCGACATTTACATCACTGGCGGGTTTGGTAGCTGGCATCGACATATCTTCACCAGAGATTCTACAAGTGGACTACACTGACTAGTCCACACCTACCCACTCCACTTTAACGTGTTCACATTATGGATCGCTTGTATATATTCTAGTATGTGTGTTAGTCACTTTATCTCTTTTGTAGACCTCTATTGTTAAAGAAGAAGAAGAATAATTTTCAGCCTCTCATCTTGTGTGTTCTCTTCTAGGGTTTGTGTGAGTGCGTGTGTGCTTGCAAGAGCTCAAGCTCCCTTCTCCCCTGCATCTTTTCAAGAATGATAGGAGTGCATGCTTTATCGGAGCTGCTTAGCCATTGGCTTTACTAGCCCCACCTCCAGCTAGACTGGATGCTACTTGTGTAGTAATAAATCCTACGTCGGCAATAAACCCATATAGAACATTGGATATTCCATCTCTAGTGTTATTGCCATAGGCACTATAGGTAACACTGCCAAAACCATGTCGACGAGACTAACACATTCCAGATGTCTGGAACCTCCTAGCACATCAAAATTTTATGTTGACTATCTAGATTCAATCCATGGAAGCCACCCCATAAGTGAATACCATTCAAGACAACTAGGAATAATGATATGGGATACGCAATAATTGATTACCTTAATGCAAATAGCATCGTGAGCTTACAGATCATGGGACATTAATGGCCCACAAGGAGAGCCCATCTTGCTTGTTTTAGATGTCAATGACCCTAAAGGATGGCTGAATGTCCCTCCATAAAGGTAAATATTGAAGCGGTAACAAAAAATCTCCCACCTTTGGGTAGATGGTGAATCAGATGTGGCATACATCATTTGATCACTAAGTGCTCACATAATCCTATAACTCTAAATCCATCTACCATCACACCGCCTACCTGCAGTAAGTTTTGGGATAGTTAGGGTCATATGCAAGTCTTCTTTAGAAGAAGAATAGGAAGTACCAATAAGGATTGGGACTAGGGTGTAGGCCCAACAAAAGTAGATCATGCTAGTCCTGAGTCTATGACGACCCAAGCATTGAACTTCCAAGAGCGTTTAAAACAAGAAACGAGGCAAGGAGCATAGCTAGGGAAAAGCTACATTTCCCACCTCAAAGCTAAAGAAGTAACCCATCAACAAGGGACCTCCAAAAAGTCCTAGTAGTAATGAGATAAGGGAAGACCAAAAGACCATCTAGGTTATGTTGAGATCAAGGATGTTCTGGATTCAATAAGCCAAATAACCTTGGATAAAGATAAGGGATTAGATTGTCCTAATGGACTTGTCCTAATAGTAGAGAGAACCCCAAAGAAAGATGAAAGAGCTTCACAAGCCCATAGAGAGGAACGAATGAGATTAACGCGCCCGAAACGCGTTTTCAGCCCAAAAATCGTTGTCCAATAGGACGGTATAGTTGCCCTATAACTTTATTCCCGCGAAGAAAGCTCCTTTATCAGAGATCGTTTGTCGGTGCCTCCCGTAGAGCTCCCGATAAGGGTGTAGTTGCCAACACAAATAGGGAAGAGTAGATGAAGCTCTTACCCTTGTACCGCTTCATGTGCTTCTCTTGCTTGCAGCTCAGCCCTTAGCATGAACTAGGCTCTGATACCATGAAAAGATGCAGGGGAGAAGAGAGCTTGAGCTCTTGCAAGCACGCACACACACTCACAAAACCCTAAAAGAGAACACACAAGGTGAGAGGCTGAAAATCTTCTTCTTCATCACACAACACTCAACACACCATATACCAAGATAAGAGTACACACAATATGAAAAGGTACTCAACCAAATACATACTAGGATTCTCTATAGTGTGAACCCAACTAAATGAGCTGGCGCTATAACTATGCCAATCTCTAGAATGGCTATCACACAGCCTGTCATCCCACTGGCCGCATCACCCATGATCTCACCAACCATGCTAGTGGTGTAAGTGTGGGGCCTATCCCCCAAGTGGGTCATCAGTGTCCACCGCCTCACTAAATGAGCTCAATATCTCAACAGGGAATAGGGGGGATGGGGGGTTTCAGGTCATCTACAAAAAACTCATCTACTAGACAATTATGGTTAGGAAAGGTCGGGTTATCAGGGTTAGTGCTCATGGTTGTTGATGAGGTTTCTGAGCTAGATATATATCTATGTTGCCTACATGAACCTGAATGTACATGCCTTACTAGATCTACTTGTAACACAATATTAGTTGCTATGCAGAGAAAACACAACCTCGAGTCTACTTTGTCCTTGCCATACAATGAATAAAATAAAGAGTGAGATCTATGAGAGCTATTTATAAGAAATGACCACTCTATAAGTGACTTATCTAGTAGACCCATTTATAAGTTATTATTAGTACACATCTCCATAACTCTTGACAAAAGTTTAGACCATGGAGTTTATTGGCAACCACTTCTTGCCATGTTAACGTCGTGTTGCAAACCATCGCCTACCGGCCTTCCCGCACATGTGAGTCTAGCCATGTAGAGCTTCTTCACACGAAGTTATGACTTTTTTTACAATAGAAAGTAAGGGGTGTTTTTGTTTTTGTGATTGCATGTGTTTCCTTCCACCCATACTTCTAAAGAACCAATTGAACATCTCATGGAGGGTGTTGCTCTTCCTGATTCCCTCGTTGTGCAAGGTGTTCTTAAAGAAGATTGCTTTTCATGAGGTAATGGGATCGCTCCATTCCTTGTGTGCTCCAAAGGGCTAGTGACCTAGATTTGTCGAGAAAAAAGGGACCATGTACATATAATATATGTTGGAAAACAACAAAAATAAATAAATTTAATTTTGATGTACACGTTAGCAAGATCTTTGTTACCATGTAATGTGTAATACGCATTTCTCCCCATGCATCGACCATGGCAGTAATGAACTTGTCAATCCTCTTCTTGAAGGTGTTCACCCCTTCCTTTGTAACTCTTTCTTTCTCAAGTAGAGGAATAAGAGCACCAAGGCAAACCCATACCTTTGTGCGCTTCAATCCTATTGTAGCCTTATTTCCTATGTGTGTCGTGTAGTCACATATTTTCTTCCACACCTCAAACTTTGTATGGCTTTCAACATTCACATGGTTGGATAGGAGATGCCATACCTTTGAGCCACCCATGCAAATTTTACTAGGCCGATCTTGTGTTTGCCTAGATGTCTTAGCATCCTTTGTGAATTTAACTGATCCTCCATACAAGCCCACTTTTGATAAAAATTTCCTCTAGTTTGGCAATAGACTCCACACATCTCTCTTCTAGCTCCATGTTCCATGCATGGTTGGCATGCAACATCATGAGAAGCTTGTCTAGTTTGGCAATAGACTCGACACGTCTCTCTTCTAGCTCCATGTTCCATGCATGGTTGGCATGCAACATCATGAGAAGCTTGTCTAGTATCCTAAGCCTTGCATGTAGTGTACATGGATGGACACAATGAAGAGGGATATCAAGAATTAGGTCCCAATCTTTATCAATTTCATGTCGATCTGGGGGAAGATTTTTATTGCAGCTCTCGGTGCGTACTTTGCCTTCTCCCAGATTGGTATGAAATTTTTATCAATTTCATGCTGACCATTTGGTGCGTACTTTTCCTTTTCCTTTTGCCTTTGTGTTTTCCTCTTTCTCACCCATGTACTTTACATTCATTCCTTTCTTTTCTTTCTTCTTTGCATCAACTTTATTTTTGCCTTTGTCATGTTCAACTCCAATGTGGCAAACAGTATAGGCATGTGAATTTTGAGTTTTTCCCATGTTTACATTCATGCATGCACTTCAGTGTCTTCAGATCAGATCACCTGCCAAATGCCATTCAATGTTGAATTTGCCGATGCCATCCACCTCTATATCCATCCTTGTAGATTGTTGTTTAATCACATTTGGAATTGAACTCCTTTCAAAGTATCATTTGAGTTTATCATGTTTACATTCATGCATGCACTTCAGTGTCTTTAGATCACCTGCTGCCAAATGCCATTCAATGTTGAATTTGCCGATGCCATCCACCTCTAGATCCATCCTTGTAGATTGTTGTTTAATCACATTTGGAATTGAACTCCTTTCAAAGTATCATTTGAGTTTATCATGTGATTCCATCGGCACCCAAATGTAGCCAGCTCAAATGTTTTTCTCGGATTACACAACCAAAATCTTTCTTCTCTTCCTTCTTCTTTTTTATTTTCTTTGGTACAATACTTGATGTAATTTCATCATCAATTGGAGTTTCTTACAATAACTCATCTTGGTTTGGATCCAATAGTGTCACAATTTCATCTTCAGATGTCTCTTTACCATGTAGTGCTCTATTCATCAATGTCAAGCTTACCCTCTCCAACTTGTGACCCTTGACCACTTGGCAACTTGATGAAAAATAAAACTATTCCATTGCATTTATCCTATGTCAATCCATAACACTTGATCATTGCCCATTGAATCACCACACCAAGTCCAAGTAAACATTATTGCACTTTTTTAATGAAAGAATGTTACATCCGAGGTCGGCATAGAATCTTCAAAATACTGATAATTGCCCTTCATGGCACCTACATTAGAATTCATGGATTGTCTTTCCATGCTAACACTGTAAGGAGTCGGAAAGGGTCTCATTAACCCCTTTCCCCTATGTGCATCTATTGAAGATTCTTTATATTGCTTCATACCCCTGTAGCTAATTCTAACATTGTCACATGCATGTACTAAACTAACAAGATCCTTTAGTTCCTTGGTAAACCTATTGTGTAGCATGTCATGTAAACACATATTATTGGGATCTTCCAGCATCTTGATGATATGTGCATTTTTTTATGGCGTGCTTTAGGAGGCTGTCGGTTCTTGTTTGCTTTGCTCCAATGCCGTATTCCATCATTTGACCAATAGTTGGTTTGTCCAAGGTAAAAAGGTGGTAGCTAAGCCAAGCTATGACTGATTCCATGAATGTTTTGTGACCCAATTAGATGGTGATGCATTGACTCTAGATTCTATTCATGCTTTCATAATCATCAAATTCAATCATTGTACACAAGTTGAGAGTATTGCAACATCTTGCCAATGGTAAGAAAGTTGAAGGGCATGTAAAAAGTGTTTGCCTAAAACATTTGTAGCAATATGATTGGTGTAAGGTGGTTCATGTGCTTTCAATTAGGTTTTATTGTATAGAGGGTGTGAAGCATACGTAGCCTTTCAAGAGATGAATAGGGACATAATGTGAAACATATTCTTGCCCTTTTGATGGATGAGCCACCAAGAGATTAGGCTCAACATCTAGAGGGTCAAGTAGGAAAGGGCCTAATTAAGATATACCCACACATCAAAAAGATATATAATTTTGACAAAGGGCAAGGACTTCCACCTTGAGCATGTGCGACTGTATGAAAACGACTTGTCCATCTTGGTGTGTGGGCTCATTCTCTATGGGTTTTTAGAGGCTAGCCCTTTCCCCTGATGCTTTTTCTACATGGGTGGGGATTGCCCTCGCTACCTGGTCCTCATCATCAACCTTTTCAAAAATGCACAAAGGAGACAACTAATCAGGGCTCTTAGGTGATAACACTTGTGGAATTTTATTGAATGCATGGGGAAAAAAAATCTATGTGGAGCCAACGTGGCACATTGTAAGAGGTTTGCAAAATGTTAATAAGATAAGGCTAGGAAGAGTCCAAAAAATGTGCCACTCAACACCATCCTTGCGAAAACCAACCAAAAGTTGGCAGGTGTATGCACATGTGTGTATGCCTGTCTGTGGTATCACAGCATCATCAGAAGTATGTAATCTTCATCGCTAAATAATATCCTCAAAAGATAAAGGCATTTTCTAGCTAACTTCGCCTCTCTCCTGCTTGTACAGTTTCTTCTCTGTGTCGGTCTCAAATGAGCTCAAATCCAAGTTGTACGCCTGCAGGTTCAGAGTTTTCTTCCCTTCTTATGGTTATGGCTTCCGCTACAGTTTCTGCCTCTAGCCATACAGTACTTTACATGCAATGCCTTAATCTTTTGTTTGTTGTTTGGCTTGTCTGCAGGCGAGCTTTTAAGAGTCAGGGTTTCGCCTGGGCTTAATCTTCAGAGCAGCTCTACTCCGTGCATCTGCAATTCTCAGCTTTTTGGGAAGCTTCCAGTGGACAGCAGGAGGACATCGTCAAATGCAAGCCTGGACTATGGTGCCAGGGTTTATAGCTCTCTGAAGCAGAGGGGAAGCTACCATAATCACCTTATTAACATCAGGAATCAGAAGGGCCGCTTCCCTCCATCTGCTGTGTCAAGAGAGACAGTAGAAGAAAACCTAACAGTAGAAGCTTCAAGCTCAGAAACCAATGGCTTTCAGGGTCTTGTAAACAGTGAATTGAGTGCCTTGGATGCTTACTTCAACAAGCTTCAAGAGAAAGCTCAAGTGAAACAGGAGGTTTCTACATCATCGAATGTAAACCCCAAGGAGGAGATTTCAGGCAGCAAACCTCTTACTGTAGCGGAAGCGAGCAGTACCGCCAATGGCTCATCAAGGGAAGAATCTGCAACAAAAAATGACCTGAGAAGTGTGGAAGTTTACCTGGAGAAATTGGCCCAAGGTATGGTTTTCTGTGTTCTATTCCCACTAATGTTATTTTGATGCATCACCAGCGTTTCCTATGTTCGCTCCATCTTGTTCACTGTTCAAGTCAGAATGGATTTAGTGATAGTTCTCGCCATGTTCATATCAACACTAAAGATGCGGTGATGATTCCATGAGAGTTCTTGCCATGTTCTTATCATCATTAAGGACGCCCTAATGATTGTTGCCATGATTCTTGCCATTGGCAAGGATGCTATGATGATTCTTTCCTTGATTCTAACCATGACAAGGATGCCACTGGCCCTAATGAAGTCCACGGTAAAAATGCCATGGTCAAGGTCATCTGTTAGGGTGCCGTTATCAAGGTCATTGGCAAGGATGCTATGTCGAGATCATTGATGGCAAGTACAACACGATGAAGGCAGGTGTTAACTGCCCTACTAAAGCTAGTCTAGGATGCTCATTCTCATGCCATCTTACTTATTCGAGCTGATTTGTTTGGATGATCAGCTCACTTGGCGGCTTGCCAGTGAACCTTATTTAAGCTTAACGACTGGCCAAGCTACAATTTGTAAGGCTTGTGGCTAACAGGGAATGTTCTTCTCCATTATGACTAGGCCAGTGTTCAGCAAGGCTTGTGTATCATCCTCAAAGATGTGTAACATGCAGGTTATGAATGTCATGTCACATGCTTGTTAGTTGTCCTCTATTTTGACTAACATTCATTGAATCGTGTGTTTTTCCTTTGGTAGAATTGCCATCATTTCCAGTCTTCTGATATGATCTCTGTAATTAGATCACTCTTAGTAATACTTACTCCTTTATATGTATGCCATCTCCTTCTCTAGCAGGGCTATCAGCAGCTATTATCTATCCATTTACACCTGAGTTAAGATTGGTGTGGGTTCTTCATACCAGTAAAGAACCAGGGTTGCATGTACCTCATGTACCTTTTCTTTTTGCCAATGTACCTTTTCTTTTTACCAGAGCTCGTATTTGACCGACTGTTTGACTCCTTTTTCGCTCACCAGGGTCAAATATTAAGCAGCCATCCAGCCCAATTGATGTTCAAGAGTCTGAGCATGAGCTTGAAAATTTGATCAAAGAGATTGCTCCAAGTTTGCACTTGGCTTCATTTCAAGAAACATTGGATGGAGATTCTGAGCTTGAATCTGAAGATCTCACAGGCTCGGCAGGCTCCGAGTCTTACGTTGTGTAAGTACTGAATGTGGCAGATATGGCCCTCAGTTTTTCTTGTGCTGTGGTTTTCGAGGCAGCATATTGTTGTCTTGTTTTATGCTGTTTTTTTGGAATCAAATTCTTTGAATTATGAGGGCAAAGAATTGTGGACTTCTGAAGGTGTTGGTGAGTCTTATATTTGTTCTACAGGTATGTCCTTGCAGCCATCAACATAGCCGTGTACCTCTTTGGACTTGCAAGTCCTGTTGATACAGCAGGCATGGGGACCTCAACTTTGCCTCTTCTCTACGGAGCTAAAGTAAATGAGCTTATTTTAGATGGCGAGTGGTGGAGGCTGATCACCCCTATGTTTCTTGTAAGTCTACTTGCATTTAGGTTCCTAGACGAAGGCCTTGCTTCAGAAGATGCCCACCTATGAGCTATTGGTATTCTTATGGGATCACTTGTTTTTGTGGCAATTTGCAGCACTCTGGATTCCTTCATGTTACACTGAGCTCTTGGGCGCTGCTGTTTTTTGGGCCACAAGTAGAGAATGTCTTTGGAGCACTGGCCTTCTGCATGATATATTTTCTAGGTGGGCTTTGTGGCAACACTTGCAGCTTTTTCTTTACACCAGCTGCCACTGTTGGTGGAACGGTGAGTTCTTGACCAATAGTGTTGTTTCTACTCCTCAACCAGAGAAACCTTAACTGCGTGTGGATTTCGTTAATGCTGGTCAATATTCCTTGACAGGGTCCTATCTTTGCACTCTTTAGTGCATGGGTGGCTTACTTGTGGCAAAATAGGAAGGTGTTAGGTGAAAAATCGGCAGATTATGGGATTAAAGCAACCACTCTAATGGGTGTACTGGTTCTTTGCTTGAGCTGTCTACTCCCAACGGATGAATGGTGTGTACTCCCCTTGATATAAAGTATTCGCATGCATCTGGTACTACTGCTAGTTGCTTTAGATAGTTTCTCGTATGCCAATCCTATTTTGATATGGTATTGCATGCTGCAGGATTCATTTGGGAGCCATTTTCCCTGGAGCTTTGTTCGGTGCTTTCTCATGTCCTTTGCTACAAGTTGCAGTGGATGGTAACGATACCCATGCAAAGAACAGGGAGAATAGAGAGGGTAGTGAGGGGGTTTATGCCATGTATGATAGCCCTTCGATTTTGAGTCTAGCTCTGGCTTTTGTCGTCTGTACAGCTCTGTGTTTTGGTGTATTAAACCTCTTTGCTCCTCTGGTAGCAGAGTCTGAGCTCTTTGAGAATGTTCCTTTCTAACCACCTTTCTATAGCTTGGTTAATATGTAGGCGACAGAGGCCATGAATCGTATAGAAAAACACATACCGTTAGAATCTGTTGGTAGTAGTGTTCTATGATGGTATTCCTTGATTTTCTTAGTATCCAAATAGGTTGTTCAAGAGGCTTCCAGCTAATCATGTGCCACTACACCGACACCACTGGTATAAGTTGCCTCGGCATAAGGCTCGTGGCACATACTCTTGTGAGAAATCTCAATTTTGCAGGCAGTGGCAGTGCTTGGACTGAAAATGCTGGAGTGCTCCTTTGTAAGCGGCGGGCCTATTGACCGGTTGTGCTAAGAAACCTTCGTCTCAAGAGAGTCCGTAGTACTTGGGGCAAGAATGCTGGAGTGCACTACCTTCTAAAATTGACATTGCCCAGTCACAGAAATGGTAGAAAATCGCCTAGGAACTTGCAAATGAAGTTTTCCTGTATTGGGTAGTCTTTGACATTGAGTGCAGTAAAATTGCTTATCAAAGAGACATTGAGTGCAGTTAAATTGCTTATCAAAGAGGCGAGTATATGTAAGTCATACACATCCTTGAACTTCCAGCTATGTAGAGGTACGAAATTGGAGCACTGCATTTTACTTGCAGGTTGAGCAAAGGGGAGAGAAGAAAAATTGTAGATGGAATGCACCTGCAAGAGGATTGAAGCGAGACAGATTTGTTGGCAATTTCTCTTATCTTGTTTAATCAAAGCATGAGAACAGGTTTCAAGTCTTTTTAGTGTCACTTCTGCGGTTATGAATATCTGTGTGCCCAAATCTTAATAAGCAATACGTAATTGCGCTAATCTGGCAATGTCTTTTGAAATGTACGCCTCATCCCCAAAAGAACATTAGACATTTGGAGCCTAAAATGAGCCTCCACACCTATAAATACTCCTTGGAGCCTGTCATGTTCACATATAATGGCAACCTTTCTCCCTTGATTGTTTGGGACCTTGGTGCTTATATCAATTGAACCCACATAACGACTGATTGAGCCGAAGGCTGTATCTTGTGCTCTCCATGGATAAAGGGTCCTAAGGAATGGTGGCAACTAAGGTCTCCAAATGTGATGTGGAATGGAAGGGATGAAGAGTCTTCCCCTTGAAGATGTAGGAGGATGGAGATGGGAACCTCCTCGAAAGTCGATAAGGATAAAGTATCCGCACTCCAGGATCCTAATTGCTAAGAGTGAGTGCTCCATTAATACAATGATGAGTGAGAACCATGTAACATGAGGGCAATGGGTGATGATGGCAGTGGTGCTTGACTTCAAATGGTGGCAAGGAGTCACATGGGTGAAGGGGTGTCTCCAAAAAAGCAGTGTCAGTGGTAGGGGAAAGATCTGTTCGACGATACCCTATTTCAACCCCCCCCCCCCCCCCGGCATGACATGTGGTTCATATATCCTACATTGTGTCGTCTCTCACCTTGGTGCAGGGTTCATATAATACATTGGACTCCCCCCCCAATGTCCCTGTTTTAGGGATGGTGGGCGTTTGTGGGGCTAGGCGGTAGGGGAATGGCACCCCCTTGCACGTGGCCCTTCCTACGACGGCTGCTGCCATTTCCATAATTGGTATCAAAGACTCCGCATTCAGCTGTCAGTGTCCATATTTCAGCATTCCTTCACTGGCATTGGCTCATGCTGGTCCTCACATCGCCCTTGATGCCCTCCACATTGGTGTGGCCTCCTGTTCTATGGCCTTGCGTGGGTATTCGCTTGGAGGGGAGCTAATGAATGAACCCTAGCTCATCCCAATGTAGCCTAACACGTGGCTCATATATCCGACATTGTGTCTTCTCTCACCTTGGCGTAGGGTTCACATACTACATTGGACTCCCCCCCTCCCCCATTGTCCTTGGATCCACCTTTTAAGGAAGGCGGGGGTTTGGGTGGCTAGGCGGTAGGGGAATGGGACCGTCCTACATGTGGCCCTTCCTACGACTGTTGTTGTTCCTATCAAGATCCTTCTCAATCAGAGAAAGAGGGTGCTCGGATACAATGCTTGATGGTGAGGACATGTGATGTATAGGGGGCTCCTCCCAAGGCTCAAGATGTGGTGATACAAAGCTCAATGAGACGTCGCCATAGGGGGCATGTGGAGCTCCTTGCATGATGTGGTCCAAGTGACCTAGGTAACATTGATAAATAACCTTGGAGCAATAGTCCTAGTATGCTATAAAATTCCAAGAACATCAGTACATCATTTCGTAGGGAGATGACCACGGCTTGCTCGACATGATATCAATGAAATCCTCCCAAGCATCCTCAAGGAATGGAAATACACCCCCTCAATCCTCGTACCATCTTCGGATGTGCATGAGGCTCATGGCGTGGGAATTCTCACATGGTGGTGGGATAGTAGTGAGAACACATTTGTTTTTCTTTTTCTTTTTGAAAAACAAGAGTAGAAAGTTAGCAAGTTAGTTACAAAAGGTTAGAGTGAAAAGAGGAAAGGGAGGTAAGAATAAAAATGGTTTTTTTCTTGTAAGCTAAAAATAAAATGCAAAGGGGGTTAGGTAGAAAAATAGAAGGGGGAGAATGTGAAAATATTAATTTTATTTTATTTTTTAAGATATATTTTTGAAAAATAAAAGGGAGGGGTTAGTATAAGAAGCAATATATATACACTTGATATATGAAAAATGAGGGTGATTTTAATGAGGGTGTAAGGGAGTGATAAGGGTGTTAGGATCGACAGTCGATCCATATCATCTAATTGGACCATTTGATCAACAATTAGTCTTTTTTCCATGAGTTGTTTGGGCTTTTTCTTGTCAATTCATGAGTTGATCCATATCATCTAATTGGACCATTTGATCAACAATTAGACTTTTTTCCATTGAGTTTTTTGGGCTTTTTCTTGTCAATTCATGGGTCCCAATAGTTGCATGTGTCATTTACTATAAGACATTGTGCTCATCAGAGGAGGGTTTAGGGCGCATAGAGAAGCTAGGATTTCATATAGAGCTAAATAAGACAATAGTTCTTGGATTTACTTATGAAGCTAAATAAAAGGGTAGATCTTGGATTTACTTCTGAAGATGCTCTTGCTCTTCAACAATCCACGTGTGCTCTATCTTAGCTCTCCCTTTATCTTGCTTCTTAGTCATCCAGACGTGTTTTTGTGCAAATCGCCGATGAATGGTCTTTGAGCATGATGATGATTTTGTTAACCTTTCTTTCCTCACTCTAGGAGGGTTGCTTCTTTGGCACACCTAGATTTGGCTTCTTCCTGGGTAGTATCCTTGGGCTATTAGTCACCTCTGTGTGGTCACCCATCCTTGTGCGGCTGGATCACTGTATGACTTTTGGTTTCTTGTTCGGCTTAGGGATCCACACCAGCTTGTCATCAACTTTCTTCGACATTTTGGGGACTCTTGTGAAATCCACACCTATTTATGCTTTTTGTTTTTGGACTTTGGCTTAGTGGGCTCATGAGTTGGCTTTCTTGATGGCTTCAATACCCACACTTGCTTCATTTGACTCTTTGGGGCTTACTAAGACATTGAGATAGCAAGATTGGAAGTATTGGTTACTAGCCTTTGGTTTTTTCTGGGGTGCCTTCTCCTCCTTTGGTTGGGCTTTTGGCTCCTTAGCTAGCATTTGGCTCTTTCTAAGGTGTCTCATTGGTTTTGGACGAGGCTTCTCCTCCTTTGGTTTGGCTTTTGGCTCCTTAGCTTTTGGTTTTATTGGATGTGATGGTTAATTGGATAAGGCCTTGAGTTTACATGATTGCACTTGTTGGCTCGATGGGACCTACTTGTAGTAATGTCAATCAATTTTTGATCTTATGTTGCAATTGTGTTTGGCGATCACCTTCCAAGGATAATATCTTTTGGCATTATACATGCAGTCATAATGTATGTCCTTGATGCTTCAACTGTCTTTGTAAGCACAGTGCATACGATCTTGTTTGCGCTCTCAACGTGACTTATGGAGAAGACTTGCGGTGTACTACCATTAGTTCTTTTAAGAGAAACTCCACCACGTCACTTGTCCCTCGGTTGCTAAGTAGCTTCAGAGGACATCCAAATCTATTGATGATGTGCTCATAAATGAACTTGGTGGTCATTCTCGTGCGCGCTTTTACTATGGCCTTATCCTCAACCCACTTGGTCACATAATCGATAGCACTTGTGTGCTTTAGCCACAATGATGTATCACGCTTGTGTGCTTTTAGCGGTATGGCTAATGGGTCCAAAAAAGTCTATCATATTTGGCAAAAGGTCTTATGGACATGATTGGCTATAATGGCATTCTATCCTTTTATTTTGGAATGGTAAATGGTGAAGCGATGGCACTCATCTGGCAACATTTGTTGACGTACTCCATTGTATCATGGCCACCATAGTCCTACATACTTTTCTTGCTGTGATATCAAGAATATCAACGTACTCACCTTTGCATACACAGAGTCTTGAGACATCATCTTTCCCTCTCATATAGAGTTATCCGAAAATGAGGGTATACGAGGTTGCTACCTTCACAATGACATGATCTCATCTAAGGAAAGTCCATTGCACAGAGTCTTGAGATATCATCTTTCCTTCAGTGACATGATCTCATCTAAGGGAAGTCCATTGCTCAGATAATCAACAATCTCATAACTCCACCTTGGCACTAAGCATATTTGAAATAGAGACATACCTGGAAGATCGTTCGTGACCCCTGTTGAATTTGAAATTCTAGACAGGTGATCACCTCTGATATGCAAAGTTTCTTTGTGAACTAACACCATGAAATTAAACTCAAGAATAAATAATAGCCACTACGTAATTTACCTTGTGGTGCATGGTTTGTTTACAAGGTAAATCAAAGCCTGATAATCTACAGAAAATACAAATTTGGTTTCCAAAAGATAATGGTGAAACTTCTTTACTACATAAACCATTGCTAAGCCCTTCCTCTCTGTTGTTGTATAATTCTTTTCTAGATTATGGAGTTCATGTTCTTTTTGCCAAGTTGAGCTAGTATGCATTCGATAGCATAAGCTGATGCACCTATGTGTACATGGAAGATAACATTCCACCTTGACTCTCTAAGAAAATCCAAGATATTATCAAGGCCGCCTCAAGCTTATGGAATGACTCTTCACACTCCTCAATCCATACAAAACATACCAACATGGCATATAGCAGTCTAGGAATTTTCACATACATAAATATGAAGCTTCTTTAATAGTATATGTGACTCATGAGTATTTGGATTATCTTTGGTGTTTCGGGTTTTTCGAGTTCTATGATCACTTGAATCTTTTCTTCATCTATGGAGATTCCATTTTTAGATACATGGGTTTGTAACGTCGACATCTTTCCAACACTAGCTGTAGATGGGGTATATGCTCTTGTCTCAACTTTGAGTTCACGCAGAGATCATCCATGAAGATCTCTAAAAACTTCCTTAGGAAATCCTTGTAAGCAATGGCTCATTAGTCTATGAAATGTAGTTGGTGCATTAGTTAAACCAAATAGCATTACTTTATATGCAAATGTTCCCAAATGTTGTTTTGTGGTGCTGGTTCTTTGGGTCTATGGATACTTGGTGGTAATGATCTCTTACACCGTGGTGGCTGCATTTACTTTTTTCAAATTAACACAGATGGATCTTATCATTCTTCTTGGGCACAAGCATGACAAGGGACACCCAATCTATATGCACAATCTCATAAATGAAACCTACATTAATGTCTGTCGACTTCATCTTTAATTGGCATAAGTCCCATTGTATGTGTACGATCTTTGTGTGACCAGCCTAGCACCATCCACCACTAAAGGAATTATGTGTTGGTAAACCTCTAGAGAGGGACTCCTTTGAAATCTGCATAGCTCTAAGCAAACACATCTCTATATTCCTTGAGAACTGCTTCAAGTTCTATCTCCCCCTCTTGGGTTAAATCGGTGGCTATGCACACCAATATGGGTTTCTCCCCAAGCAATGCTAAATCTACTTATTTTTCATCTTCTAGTCTATCTAGGACACTTCTAGTTCCTTGGGTTTTTCCCTTTTTGGTGGTGGAGACACCTTTTGGTTTTCCACTTTGTAGTTCGAGAAAGAACTTGTTTAGAGTCCTCTTCTTGATCACTAGTCGTTGGGCTAATGGCTCAACCTCCTTCTTATCTCTCCCTTCCTTTATGGCTTCATTTCGTTGGGCTAATGGCTCAACCTCCTTCTTATCTCTCCCTTCCTTTATGGCTTCATTTCGTCTTCTTTGTCCAGACTTGGAAGTCTTTTTAGAGTCCACAAAATGTACCATAGTAGTCATGGGGGATAGTACTTCAGCTATCTCACGATCCATTTTCATGGCATTTACACAGGGTCTTTTCCATTAGATCTTTCTAGCTAGAGCAAAACTCCTCGATTACCTTCAAGGCTTCCACATATTGTAAGTATTATTCTTCTACCTTGAGGCTTGGTAGGTCTCTAGCTCTACTTTTTGCTAGCTTTTTAACTCTTTTGAGTAGAGCTTCTCTCTTTTCAAGGAATTCTCAAATAAGGGCCTAGTGTTTAGTGACACTTCTCCTTCTTTGTCTTCACTATCAAAGGATGCTTGTTGGTGCAAGACTTGCACTTAGCCCCTAATTGGTACAGTTTTTGGCTCTTCAAAAGACTTTTTCCTTATTTTTGGTTCCTCCTTCCTTGATGGAACCGATGTCTCAATTTTTGGAAGCATCCTGGTAACAATCCACACTGCAATTATGTTTGGCATACTGTTCTGATCACAAGACTACATTCCCATAAGTGTAGGACATACATCTATCATTGCAAGTGCATCTAATTTTCCTCTTTTTTTTTGTTAATGAAGCTATGGAAGTTTCATCTTCCAACTTGCATCTTTGTCTACTTTGTCTATTGAAGTGGTGCATATGTATTAAGCTGACAGATACTATCCAATCGTCATAGATTGCTTCAAGAAGTAATAGATGCTTGTTGTCCATAGTTCAGGACAGATTTCCAGCGTGTTAAAACCTTCCAAAGCTGAGCATTTGACACTCCAGAACCATGCTCAAATGCATGAGAATAAGGGCATACATTGTTAGGATGAAAGCCACCAGTGCCCTGGAACCACCTGCTGTTTATTGCAGTAAATACCCAAGTCTGCACAGGTCTGTGCTAAATATCTCAAAATTTGTGAAGAATTTGAAAAACTTTCTTCTACAAAGTTGTAGACCACGTCGAAACGGTCAGAAATCGCAGGCCGTTTCTCCAAAATTCATTTCTGTAGCAAGATATGGCTTCTGCAAAAAAAAAAACGGACTGTAGGCACAAATCTCCCCAAACAAGCCACAGCAAGCTCTTGCACAAGCACAAAGCATAAACCCTGATGCATACCTTGACAAAAACAATGGCAGCCTTTCTTCTTCAGCAGAGACTCTTATCTTCAAGCTCCAGATCCAGACTCCTTCAATGCCATGCTCCAGAGAGCCCATTCATGTTGGCTCTCCTTCAATGCCATGCTCCAGAGAGCCCATTCATGTTGGATACCATGTTGAAAGATAAGAGAGACAGAGTGGAGCCAAAGAGTGAGCAGTCAGCTCATCTCATTCATCTTCATTATTCAATCTCTACTAACATGAAAGAGATAGTACAACTAGGTTACCACTAACCATGACTAACTGTGGTTAGGTCAACACCAACTTATTTAATGTCCCACACATGAGTACAACTGGACACAGCTGCAGGTAATGTCGGTCACACACACATACATATGAGCAGTTGAGCTTGAAGTCTCAACACAACGCATGATGCTGAGGGAGAATATCTCGTTAGCCATAGTCCTGTTGAGGTTAAAAGTGATTCATGGTGTTATTCTGTATCACCCCACGCCTCAAGATTTCAGACTTTCCTCCCATATCTATAGACTTCTTAGGTGTTTTATCCCAAGTAGTAAGATAGTAGCTCCTTTGGCAGTGAGGGAACATTTGTATCGGGGCATGTCTGTAGCCGAGTATCGCCGTCATGCATTTCTCGTGGAGGTTTTGACTTTCTGGAGCCGAGATGCTCTATGTACATATTGCAACCTTTATATAAGAGTCCTACCCTTGGGAATCTATGATGGAATCCTTGGAATGGATTGGCTCCATAAGAATCAGGCTGACATTCATTGTCACAATGGAACCATCTCTTTCCTTGACCTTCACGAGAATAAAGTTCAAGGAACTGGAATTTTCGGATCCCCAGTGCTGCAATTAGTTAAGGCTTCTAAATTGTTAAAAGGGCTCAGAAAGAGGCAAGCTGTTTATGTCGTTAAGATGAATCCTGTAGACATAAAATGCAAGGCTAAAGAACCAAAGTGGTTAAGTGAGTATGCAGATGTGTTCCCAAAAGAGCTGACTGAGATGCCTCCGACTCGCGAGGTAGATCATGAGATCAAGTTAACTCCCGGAGCTCAGCTAGTAGCCCAGTGTGCATACAAAATGCCAGTCCCCAAAGCCATAGAACTTAAGGAGTAGTTAAGACAACTGTTAGAGCAGGGATTTGTTAGACCCAGTGTTTCACCTTGGGGGACGCCCATTCTCTTTCTGAAGAAGAAGGATGGAACGTTAAGACACTGTATTGACTACTACAGAGGATTGAATCAGTTAACAATTAAGAATAAGTATCCTATCCCTAGGATCGATGAACTTTTGGATCAATTAAGTGGAACCCATAGATCTCAAGTCCGGGTACTACCAGATCAGAATCAAAGAACAGGACATCCCAAAGACACCATTCAACACTCGCTATGGGCTTTATGAGTTCACAGTCATGCCGTTTGGATTGACTAATGCCTCGGTGACGTTTAATCGTCTTATGCAGCACCAACTCTTTGCAAAAAAGAGCAAGTGTTCTTTCTCTGTTGACCAGGTGGAATACTTGGGATTTAGTGTCTAAAGATGGGATTTCTCGTGACCCTGCAAAGATCCAAGTAGTCGTAGAGTGGCCGGAACCCAAGACGATAAAAGAAGTCAGAGGATTCCTAGGATTAACCGGATGGTATAGGATCTTTATACCTAGGTATGCTCAGATAGCATCCCCTTTAACTAACCTTCTCAAGAAGAGTACCCTATTTCAGTGGTCTGCTATGTGTCAGAGTGCCTTTGATAAGCTAAAGACAGCCTTAGTAACCAACCCTGTTCTTAAATTGCCAGAGTTTTCCTCAAAGAGATCTTCAGATTGCATGGCTTACCTAGGAGAATAGTAAGTAACAAAGATCCCAAGTTCACATCGAAATTCTGGACTACTGCATTCTTCGAAGCAGTAGGAACTTTTGGATCTCAGTACAGCCTATCACCCCGAAACTACTGGCTAGACTGAAGAGTGAATCAGGTAATAGAAGATATCCTTCGGTCATGCTGTGGGGCAGGGAACCCAAGAAGTGGTTAAACCATTTGCACCTGGTTGAATTTGCTTACAATGCTTCTTATCATCGAAGCATTGGAATGAGCCCTTTCAAAGCTCTGTATGGACAAGATTGCCTTATACCATTAACTTGGTCCGACCCATTAATCAAGGTCGAGATATCCAGACAGATGCTTGATGACATGGACCAGCAAATGCAATCAATCCGTAAAGATATTAAGGCTGCCCAGGATAGGCAAAAGCAGTATGCTGATAAAAAGAGATCAGAGAGAGTATTTGAAGAATCAGATATGATCTTCATTCGAGTACGATCCAAAAGAAGTTCCTTATCTTTATTAGGGAAGTACAAGAAGCTCTCTCTCAGATACTGTGGACCGTATGCTATTATAAAGAAAGTAGGCGATCCAGCTTATAAACTTCTTCTGCCTCCCCATCTCAAGGTACATGATGTATTCCATGTTAATTTGCTTAAGAAATATGTACCCAGCCTGAGTCACGTGCTTGATGATGAACAATTGATTTCTCTGACTCAAGGCCAAATGATACTCTAGAGAGAAGAAAAATTCTAGAGAGAGATAATTCAATATTGAGATATTTTTTGATATAAAAATTCTTCTAATGTCTAAAATATAATTCCTTGAGAAAGAAATTCAAAATAAATTCTCTAATGTGCATTAGGAATCAATAAAAAATATGTATTAAAGACCTTAGCCTAAGGATCTAGATTTTTATAAAAAATTGGATGATGGTCCAATTAAGATTCCTATGGACCAACAGGATTAATCCAAGTGTTGGGATGCGATAAATTCAAAGAATAAAAGAAAATACCCAAAAATGAGTAAATGCTCACATAAGATAAAGAGTTGACTGAGTACAAGGTTTATTAGTTAAAAATTAAGAGATATTAGTTAAAAACTGAGCTATTTAGAGGAAATGATGACATTTTGACACCTCAGTAAGGAGATAATGCCACCTCAAGGAGTCACCTTTTTTCTCATGATTACTTGAGTTTTTTAATAGGATATTTTCTCTCTCCTCTCTCTTGAACCAAACTGGATCAAAAAGGAAGCCAAACTGATCCAAATCTCGTCCAAATTGAGTCAAATTGAAGTTGGAAAGCTCTAGAACCCAGTTGGACTTGGTTAGAGGCCTCCCTCACCTATAAATAGACTCTCGTTCCTTTGTATTCTCATCCTTGAGCTATATCAGCCAGTATTACATTAAAATAATCATATTTCTATTATCCCTTAATTTTCCTCTACTTTTGGGGAGCTGGGAGCTTCTCTCCCTCTTCAACAACTCTTGGAGTTCTCTTCTCCTTTACTAACCAATTCATTGGTTGGAGGCTTCACTCCTAAGGAAAGAATCAAGCCAATCTTAGAGATAAGAATGATTTTATGATTTTTTCTAATTTTTCTCAATGACTTTCTTCTTCTCAACCTCTCTCAAGCTTGAGAAGCTCTCTAAATTATTGTTTTAATTCAAATCAAGCTTTCCCTAAGAGTCTTAATATTTAATTAAGAGAAAATTAATCTTTATGCTTATTTGTAATGCTTTCTTTAAGTAAATCTCTCTCTCAAAAAGAATAGTCATCTCTATGGCTAATTCTTTAACAAAAGAATGTTTCTCAAAGATAATCTCTTATTTCAAAAGTAAACTCTAGGCTTGAGGAGCTAGAGATTAAGAAAATGATATTTTCATGATTTTGTGCTATTAAAATAATGATTAATTCTTTTAGATTATTTATGAGTAGTTAAAAAAACTACTTTAACTCATTCTAAATGAGAAAGGAATTATCCTAAAAAATTAAAAAAAGAAAAATGTTAAAATTAGCTTAATCTAGTGAAATAATCATAATTATATTTATAATTATGATTAAAATTATGATTTAAATTCATAGTTTAAATTTAAGCTTAAAAGTAAAACTTCTATCATATTTTCATTACAAGCTTTTATTCTTTTAAGAAATTTAAAAATTATCAATAATAACAGCAAAGCTATAGCAAATTTTTTTGAAAAAAAAATACGTATCTTATTTTTATGTATAATACTAAAAGAGAGACTCCTACCATATTGTAGGTTTAGAAATGTAAAGCAAAAATAATGATTTTGACCATATTTAGGAAAGAATACTTTTTTGTATTTATGCATAATTATTTAATTAAGAAAAAGAAAAATTTATGATAAATTTATGCATAAAAATTTTTAAATAATAAAAAAAAAATTTCCATGACATTTGGAATTCAATCATCTAAATGAAAAAAGAGAAATTATATTCAAAATAATGGATATTTTTATTTAATTTAAAAAATAAATTTTTGATAAATTTATTTTATGCATATAAATTTTTAAATGATAAAAGAGTAATTCTCATGACATTTGAAATTCAATCATTTAAATGCAAAAAGATAAATTTTTAACATATTCAAAAAAATAAATATTTATATTTAATTAAAAAGATAAATTTTTATAGTATTTTAAGTAAAAAAAGATTTAAATTAACTTTGATGACAAAAGAAGAATTTTCACCATAATTTCACCTAAAAAATTAGTGTATTTTAATGTTGATAATTAGATTGGTGAAAAGAATATTCTTAAATATTTTTACGTGGATAAATTACCAAACTGATATATAGCCAAAATTTAATTAATGAAAGAAGAGTATTTTTTGTAAAATTCGGATATTCTCCAAGAGTATAGAACTATTCTTAATCTATTGTGGTTAGGAAGGAATGAAATTCATAATGTTAGAATTTTTCTTACGATTAGAAGTTCAGTAGATTTTTATCTGAAGAAATTCTTAGAAATCAAAGTTAGAAGTAAACCGAATAATTTTGGTTAGACCATGACTGTGAAAAGGACGGCCAGTAAACTACTTGTCCATCTCTCGAATCTGAATCAAGCAAAAACCTCGAGACCAATTCTAATTCTTGACACAAAGAATAGACCACCATTGAATTAGCATAATTTTTCCTTAGCCAAAATCACCAAGAATGTAATTGAAAATTCAGTCAAATGATGAGTAGATTACCCTGATAAGAGATCAATGATTCTCATTAAAAAAATCTAGATTATTACGAGAAAAGGATTTTGTGAAACCAATCTCGAACCAGGAATTCTACTTGCATAGAACCTATGTTTTCTTTTAAAATGACTGTTTTACGCCAGAGTATTGGAGGAAGCATTTGGTCTATGATTAACTAAGGAGAGACTCGTTGCAACAGGCGAAAAGTCGTCGAGGGACGTTGCTCGCGACAAAGCCTGTCGAGATCGTGACCAACCTTGGCATGGTTAAAATGGTGCGCTTCCGTACGATGGACGAGGACCGACGAAGCGACCCTTGAGTGAAGTGCTAGAACACCTAAGTAGGATCCTAGAGGGTTCTGACCAAGTGATGCACGAGCTCGCAGTTGCTAGGACACCCATGCGTACGTCGCAGAAGATATAAACTGAAGAAAATTACTTTTGTGAACTGAATTTTGATATTGGATCTCGTTGGTTGACCAGCTGATCTTCAACGAAGTCCGAATGCTATATTTTTGTAAAACAATGGACTCAATATTTTGGAGGATTATGATCAATAATACTATGATTTCATTGAAAATTTATTTTAAAGACAATCGAATCTGTTAAAATGGTAATTTTATATTGAGTGTGTAAGTGGTATGACTACCTTGAATTTTACTTGAAGCGTCGGCTAGGGAACCTGGAAACTCTTTTTCTCGGTACCTGGATAAAACATAACCAAATTTTTATAAAAGAATCCCATCAATATAGTGGTTAGGCGGTTGGCTAACCCATGGGTCGGTTGGGATTAGGCTAGATCGGGAGATTCTTATGATACAAATAGTTTCAATTAAGTTACTTTAGCTAGATTAAGTCCTAGAAAGACTCTTGTTCTGTGGAAAAAATCGATCGACTGTGCCTCGCTAAAGAAAAAAAAACGATGATTCTATGGACCAAATGCAAGTCTCTTCCTTGATATGACCATGTGACTTTTGGGTTTGGTCGGATCAGTTTAGTTAGTTAAGACTTTGACTCGTTAGATCAATTCTCCCATTAGATGATTTTCCTGGTGGAATTGCCCGTGCCTTCCAGGCGAGAGAAGTTTTTCCAAGTTCAGGCTCGGAGGAACCGTCGGGCTAGTCTTTTGTCCGAATATACATGGGATGAGGCCCCGAGTGTGGATCCTGCCCTGTGTGAGAGACTAACGCTGCTTCCGCTGCTGCCAACACCCTCAGAGGGGAGCATCGCGGAGGGGACGGAGGTCTTACAGGGCGGCTACTTGTTTCATTTCCTCGTGGATATTTTTTCTTTGTTTTTTGTCATGAATGACCCTGAGGGTGATTTTGGTTAGTGGACCATAGTAGTGTTTTAATTACCATTGAAATATCCCACCATTTTGACACAACCGAGTGTCCCTATGCGCACTATGCCTTGTGGAATTATCTCAATGACTAGGAGAGATCCTAAGCCTTTGAGCTTAAGTTTCTTTTTATGGATTTTTATGATAAAAAGAAAGATCATATCACCCTCGTTCATTTGCTTGTCCTTCATCTAGATATCGAACCATTGTTTACACCTTAGCTTTTCTACAATCATGCTACATATAGTTAGAAGACGTGTTTCGTCAAGCTTTTCAAGCTTGAACATGCAATAGTATAGAACATTCGCTGTGAGTTTGTCTTGTATAACAATTCATAAACTTAAAACCAAGAACTCCATTGACATAACTACTTTAGTACCATAGGTCAAACTGAAGGGTGTCGCATTGGTAACAACCTTGTAAGAAGTTCGATAGGCCTAAAGTGTTGTCGACAACTTTTATTCCCAATCGTTTTGCGACGACTGACCTTAACCATTTTGGTGAGAATGTCACATAGAACTTTGTTGGTGCTTTTCGCTTGGCCATTAGCTTGGGGATAATATGGAGAGTATTTCCTATGAGGAACAAAAAATTCTAGTAAGAGAATTGGATTACCTTATAAATAAAGTGTGTTCCATTGTTGCTCACATTCTCAAGGGGACATCCGAAACATGTGATTACTACCTCATATAAGAATTTTGTGGTAGAGCGTGCATCAACTTTACGGGTAGCCCTTGTTCCGACCCATTTCGTGCAGTAGTCTGTGACTGCGATTATATATCAAGCTAGCTACGGGACTAATGGATCCAATGAAACCAATGCCCCACTTTTTGATGAATGGTTGCAACAAGGACACAACAAGGTTCGAGAACATGCTATCCTTAAAGTGGAAAATTGATGCTCGTTGGCATTTATCACACCGCTTGACATATTCTGTTGCATCAGCAATTAAAGTGGACCACCATAACTTGACTGTGAGGACTTTATCGAACACTAATATCTGTGTGGCAAAGTGCCCCCCAACAATAGTAAAGTGAACTTGTTCTAAAAGAAAGACATATTCGTCTTCTCAAACATAGCATTGATAATCTTGTCTTTCCCCTACTTGTATAGTTGGCCTACAATCAGTTGGTAGGGGGTCGCCTGTTTAATGAGGCGTTGTGTACGATCCTTGTTGAGGAGGGGGTCAACTAGTAAGCCATTGGCTAGAAAATGTGCTACCTCCTCTCCCCATTCCAGAATTTAACATAATTAGAACAAGACGGTGTTAGATAATAAGTGTTTCCTCTTCTCAATCTTCACCTCCTCATAGTAGTTGCACACAACAAACAATCTCCAGGGACCACAAAATAATCAAGAGTGTACACATTAAATTAGCACACCATAGCATAGAATAAGAAGACACGTGAAGCTCTAACACTATGGACTCTAATAGTTCATGGGCAGAGCCACCGTTGATTGTAGTGGAGCCCAAGAGAAACAATTGTGTTGGTAATATTTAAGGTAAATGTAATATTGGTGACAATCTATATGCATATATCTACAAAGGGTTTTAAAAAACGGCCATTAAATTATGCACCAATTGAGAGGCATTTAGTAGTTGATGCTGTGATTAAAAAGCAGGCTTCTTTGCAGATTGACCTTTAATTGACATTGGAGACGTCCTGCTGGGAACCTCGAACTATAGCTCCATTTCATATCAATCAGGCTAAAATTGAAACTAACCTAGTTATTCATCATCCAGAGAGACCTGAAAATTAACTGTAAAGGCACCCAATCACTTCCTAAAACCCTACCTATACAAAATACAACAACAAGTACAAGGCTTATGGAAGAGCAAAGACTTGCCACTAATACCTGGTACACAGTGGGCCAACACAGAGCTCACATGTAGAAGAAATACCCAAGAAGACAACAGGCAGGAATAAAGCAAGGAAGAAGATGTGCCCTCAAGTAGTCGAAGAAGAGACATGCAGGGGCAGCAGGGCATGATCCTTCGTGCCTCTCAAGGGCTGTCTGTGCATTGTTGTGGCATCCGCGTATAGCACGAGACCTCACAGGGGGCAACAGGCTGTGCTAATGAGTAGAAGATGCGTGACCATCAAAGCAGGAAGCCCTCAGAGATCCACTTATGCTGTCCACAATATCCCCTCCGCCATTGTTGGCGGAGGGAAAGTTCAGATCTCAAAGATACACCATCACAGGGCTGAGACACTACGAATAGCGACAACGTGCTCTTCCTTCACATTTTCAACAAGATAGCAGACCTTAGGGTTTCCTCTTTTAGGGTCTTCACGAATCACAACGGGTTTCACACCCTGCTCCCCGCCCATTCAAAGGGGCCCAAACGTTGGGCGTCTTAACGAGTTTTTTTCCCGTCTTATAGAGTGTGTGTGTGTGTGTGGGGGGGGGGGGGGATTTGGTGGTGGTTTGGGGGGATCTCGTGTATTCCACATCCAACTTCTCGAGCCAGACCTCTACCACTGAGCTAACTCGCCTGCCCCACATCATCCTTTGAGAGTTTCTGGCTTGCTTTGCCTTAACTATATGGTCCCTAGTTGTGCTTTTCTCGTCGACTAGATTAAATAAACTCAGTTTGGCTTTTGAACCTTAAGTTTATGAAATTTTTATAAAGCTCCAAACCTTAACTTCTATGATTTTTCACCATAGTTCTTATTTCAGCATAATATCTTCCCAATCTCTTTTTATCGCTCGCTCGCTAGGAAGTCACTTTCCTCTCCCATCCCATCAATGCAAACCTTAACTTCTATGATTTTTCACCATAGTTCTTATTTCAGCATAATATCTTCCCAATCTCTTTTTATCGCTCGCTAGGAAGCCACTTTCCTCTCCCATCCCATCAATGCAACTCCGTGACTCTCTCTCTCTCTCTCTCTCTCTCTCTCTCTCTCTCTCTCTCTCTCTCTCTCTCCATCCACATAAATCAGCAACTCTTTCCAAGGCCAGCTTAAAGTGCTTTTGACATTTATTTGTGTGAAAGAAGCCATTCCCCCCCCCAAAAGAAAAATGTGAGTGGCTCCAATCCCTCGCCTGGGTATTTTAATCGAGTACAGTCTCCCCTCCTCCTAATGTGAGTGGCTCCAACTCCCTAACCTAGGTATTTAATCGATTAAAGCAAAAATAAGACAATGAGTCCATGCGAGATTATGTTTCTTGGCTCAAACACTTGAACTCAAGATGTAAAGTGCTCAATGAGTCTTTGCATGCCCTTCCACCAATCCTCAACCAAGCAACACCTCAGTCTCGGTAACCTTGCATTATTCCACCTTAGTCACCTATGCTCATCATCAATGAATCCCAATTTAAATGGTTGATAGTGACTAAACACAAATACACCAATACCACTAATATTAACATGGTTGATAGTGACTAAACACAAATACACAAATACACCAATACCACTAATATTAACATGGGCAACACCCAACAAGAATAAATACCAATAACATTAGCATCGCAAAGTATTTACTATAGCATCACATTCTAGTTGGGTCACCCGAACTAAACCAAATGAGTATCACACCACTTATCATATCCCTCTTACCTTAGGATTTCATTGGGTAAAAATCTCGAAGTGAAAACAAGCTAGGTTAACATTGATTTCTAGCCTCTACAAAGGATCTTTGATGATTCTAAGGAACTAACATATTTACACCTCGTTCATGGGTTATCCGGCAAAACTCTTGAACATTTCAAGAAACTCTAAGAGTTATGGTCCTTTATTCATCTTTTCTCCAACTATCTATTATCACTCTACAGGCTAACATGGTTTCACTCCACCTGACCTACCGTAAGGTCCTTTGCCATCTTACCCGCTTGAACAAGCACTTATCTTTTGTTATCACTCTATAGGCTAACATGGTTTCACTCCACCCGACCTACAGTAAGGTGCTTTGCCATCTTATCCGCTCGAATAAGCACTTATCTTTTGTAAGATGAACTGGAACATATAAAGCGGCCTTAACTTGTGTTTAATGTCAAATAGGGAAAGTATAGGAACTTTGTGTACATACTTGCTTATGACTAGTAATAGAGATCGAACCATTTTTTAGTTTGACTGGCATAGTATGAAAACTATTCATTTATATATGTCATTCTATACTGTAAAGGTGGTAGACTTTGTAGACAAGAATATGCTAAAGGTGAAGGCGGCAACAAACATTAGGGTGTGGAGAGCCTTTGATGAGGCAAAAGAGGGGCGCTCCTCTTTGAGGAGAAGTTGCCACCTTCATCCCAAATTTGGGGTAGTCGGAGTAGTCAATGGTGATAGTTGAGGCCTAATAGTATTATAAGGTCTCAAATGCTTTCTTGTATTGTTGCTTGTGTTCAACATCTCCTTGGTGGTTGTCATAATATGAAAAACTCTTATAACTTTCTTTAAAATATAATGGAAGGTTTATCTTTGATTAGAGAAAAAGGCATGTATCTTGTCTTTGTGTGCTCCTACATCTTTCGATGGTGTATTTTAAGTGTGAGATAATTCATCATTGCTTTGGTAGAGAGAGAGAGAGAGAGAGAGAGAGAGAGAGAGAGAGAGAGAGAGAGTGAAAAGAGAGTAGAGAGAGAAAGAGCTTGCCTTAAAACCAAAAAGCGCTCGCTAAAAGTTGCTATGTATGCTATTGAAAATTTCCTTAATTTATTGGATGCATGAAAAACATGATTGTTTATAGGTTTCTTCTTACATTAGCTTTCTCTTCTTCCCCTACCTATATTATGAGGAGAACCACCATGAAGACCATCTCTATTAGCTTTCATCCAGGGGAGGAGAGCTCTCCTTACTACACCCACCATCAGCAAGGAGCATTCAATTGACAATAAATCGATGACATGACGAACGAGCTAACGTACCCACATGAGAAATTTACAATTGTGGCTTTAAGGTAAAGCCCAATGACATAGGATTCGGCAAAGCTTAAGAAACTATTGACTTTAACATATTTTGTGTTGCTGCTTGGGAATAGCCTAGAACTTATCTCTATTCATCCATCAACATGCATGAGCCTGGAGACATAAGCCATAAGTGTGGACACATGTTGTGAGAGGAGTTAACAAATAAGAGTTAACCAACATGACTCATCAAAATGTGGGTCTAGAGACATACAAACCTAATATTGTGCCAACTAATTATTACTATCCCTAAAGACTTGTAAAGGCATACCTACTCATGTCCTTTAAGGATTTTGTTGTCGTAGAATCTATACTAGCTACAATTTCCAAATAAAATTCTTGTTCTTTGTAATTATATTGACATTAAAGTACAATTATTATCCAATAATTACACACCTACCCTATCATAGACCTATTACATAGACATCGATACCCTAAGTAGATCTGTTCCACAAAAATAACAGACGTGAGATTGAACATGTGAGCCTACATCATAAGCTTGATGCTTGAGTCTCAGGTGTGAACATAGAGATGTGAGTTCTTTAAAGGAAATGTCTAAAAAAACCCCAAACAAAACTCAAAACTAAAAATTAAATAATAAACTGGTTTTTTTATGTTACAATTTTTTTCCCCTTTTTTGTAGCTTAAGCAAAAAAAAACATGTGTGAAGTAACCTTAATTCCACAAGAAAAACTAGTGAACGTTTTGCCGAAGTGAAACCCTTGATACAAACCTAATCTTGATTAAAAAATAATAATACAAACGATTATAATGCATTAAACCACACTTTCTCAAAACCACACAACCTAAGGTCCTAGCAAACAATAGCACTTAATAGAGCGTGCCCCTATTAAGAAGGCAAAACCCCTTCGGATCCACCTCTAATATGATGAGATTTGGGACAAAATAAAAGCTAACTTAACACAAATGTGAACCGAGAAACAACAAAACACTTGAAAACATAAGTTGCCATGGTCCTCCGAGTCCCAACTTCACTAGTTAACTTTGTATAACCAACGTCATAAACTTCATGAGAAAGGCACTAAATCACCCTATTTATGGATGATCCTCCAATGAAAGAGCAAGAGCAAGACCAAGACCAAGAACCTCAAAGTGGTCAAACCATGTTAGACACCATCGTGTTTCAAACATTTGCTATCATCAATGGGATGATCCCATGTGGACTTTGACTCTCCATCCACATAAATCATCAACTCTTTCCAAGGCCAGATTTTAAAGAGTTTTTGACATATATTTGCATGTAAAAGAAGCCATTTGTATTTTATATGGTAGTGCATGCAAGTAGTTTGTAG
This sequence comes from Cibotium barometz, assembly GCF_041138505.1. NCBI lineage: Eukaryota > Viridiplantae > Streptophyta > Polypodiopsida > Cyatheales > Cibotiaceae > Cibotium > Cibotium barometz. The sequence goes on from NC_141052.1 coordinate 5,012,758, forward strand.
CTATTATAAGATTTCTTAATAGCAGAAGAGCTAACTCCATGTAAAAGAAGCCATTTGTATTTTATATGGTAGTGCATGCAAGTAGTTTGTAGCTATTATAAGATTTCTTAATAGCAGAAGAGCTTTATATTTGCATGTAAAAGAAGCCATTTGTATTTTATATGGTAGTGCATGCAAGTAGTTTGTAGCTATTATAAGATTTCTTAATAGCAGAAGAGCTAACTCCATGAGGAGATGGATGAACAAGTGTGAAAAACAATATTGCATGATGTAAAAGAAACCATTGTAAGTGATATGGTAGTGCATGCAAGTAGTTGTAGCTATCATAAGATTTCTTAACGGTGTATCTAGGTAAATCCAAGAGGATATAGATTAGCAAGTGCTAAATACTACCTTCAATTTTGCATGGAAAGCTACAATAAAAGAGCCAAAGTGGGGAGAGAGTACTAGAGAGCCTAGAGAGAGAGAGAGAGAGAGAGAGAGAGAGAGAGAGAGAGAGAGAGAGAGAGAGAGAGAGAGAGAGAGAGAGAGGTGATGAGAGAATCTTGCATGTCATACTTAAGATGAAGAGTGGGGCAGAGAGGACTAGAGAGCCTTGAGGGAGAGAATCTTGCATGTCAAATATAAGAAGAATCTTGAGTGAAAAAAGGGTGGGATTCTAATTTATCATTGGGCTTGCAAGCAAGGAAAGTTGAAAAAACAAAATTGCATTGCATTACCTCTTCACATTTTTGCAATGTCCTTGTGCTTAATGTGACCAACCTATCCAAGCAGGACAACAATGCACCCAGCAAAGAATAAATACCAACAACACTAGCATCACAAAGTATCTACCATAGCATCACCCATAATACCCATGGTACACACACATTCTAGTTGGGTAACCCCAACTAAACAAAATGAGTATCACACCACTTATCACATCCCTCTTACCTGAGGATTACAACTGACCTTAGTTGTGTGTTTGTTGATATGAACTAATGAGGTTGGAAGGCCCAAAAGAATCGCTTAGGAGCATCTTTTCTTTTGATGGTTTTTTAAAGTAAGCATCAACACGTTGAGCTGGTAGATTTGTTGGATGCCTTTACAAGACTATTGCCACATCATCAGCAAAGTTTTTTCCTTTTTTTTCCACATCATAGAGTTTGTGTGTGGGGGGGGGTGTTGTTATTGCACACATAACTTTCGTTATTTTGCAAAGTTTTTTTTTCGACATCTTATTTTGTGTGTGTGTGTTGTTGGGGGGGTGAGGGTGTTATTGCACACCCAACTTCCGAAGCGGGAGTTCTAACACTGAGCTAACTCGTCCACCCCACATTATCCTTTGAGAGTTTTTAGCTTGCTTTTCAAGAATATTTCATTTATTTAAAAATTTCCCCTCTTGCATTAAATATATGGTCCCCAATTGTGCTTGTTTGTGGACCAAATTAATTAAATAAAGGTTTGTTTTTAACCTTAGGTTTAAATTTTTTTTATAAAGCTTCAAACCTTACCTTCTATGATTTTTGTCCATAGTTCTTATTTTAGCATAATATCTTCCCTTTTTTTTAATCGCCCGCTATTAGGAAGTCACATTTCTCTCCCATCCCTTCAATGCTACTCCATGACTCTCTCTCTCTCTCTCTTTCTCTCCCCCACATAAATGAGCAACTCTTTCCAAGGCTAGCTTAAAGTGCTTTTGATATTTATTTGCATGTAAAAGAAGCCATTATATGTGATATGTCAGTGCATGCAAGTATTTTGCAGATCAATTCTACTCTCTAGATGGGATTATTAATGGGTTCATCAGTTAATTAGGGTTTTTAATTAAGGTTTGATTAATTCTATGGATGAATCACAGGAGGGAGGATTAATTATGTCTTAATTATCATCTATGTGCCATATATAAAAGCTAGATTGAGGAATTATTATTGCGTAGATTTTTATGATGAGAATACAACATAAGTAGGAAAGGTTTTAAGTGATATTTAGGACTTAATTAATTAAGGCATGTTTATGGTTGATTTTCATATAAGGAGAGTTGAAAGTAGGTTTAGTTCTAAAAGTAAATTTTTCTTAATCTAGTCTCATGCATAAGAAAAACTAGTGTAGCGTGGTACACTAGGTCGAGAAATAAAAAAAAGTGACATAGTTCAAATCTCTTAGGTCATGACTAAGAGGTGGGATACATGGGTAGATTATAATAAATTGGTTGAAAGTTTTAAAAGTTCATAAATTATGTTAGAAATGAAATTGAATCCTTGGTCTTTGGGAACACATAGATGGATATAAATGCAGTATGGTTGTTAAATGTTCAAGTCTGACATTGTTCATTCTTGTCTAGCCTATGAAGTGATTTTCCCTTTGTCTAAAATTTGGAGATTATGGATACAGATGCGGTATAGTTGTTAATTGTTCAAGTCTTGATGATGATGTTGTTCATTCTTGTATAACCTATGAAGTGATTTCCCCTCTTTATCTAAATGTTGGAGATTATGGATTTATTTATGATTTTTCCCTATCCTTTGTTCATTTGTGGGAAGCTTTTGAGACTATTAGAACTAATTGGGTGAGTTCAATAAGATTAAATAATAAAATTAGACTCCTATAAATGGAATTTCACAAAAGTTAAGGAATCCTCAAGAAAGGAGAAGGCTTAGTTTTCATATCAAGATGTTAAATCCTTGCTAAGAAATGAACTAAGGATAAAATTGGGAAAGATTCATTATGCCTTGCATGAGTCATGAAGGAACATAAGGATGACAATGAAATCTATTGAAAATTCAAGGAAACTCTCTTGGGTTCACAGGAATGTCCATCTAATTCCAAGTGGGAGGGATCTAGTCTCTCATGAGGGTGGTACATAAGAGAGGCTGGGTTGGGCCTCACAAGTGGTATCATGTAAGATGGCAAGGAACAATGGATTTTGTGATGAATGCAGGCCATGGAAGAGGTGGTTCTCAAGGATGCCAAAATTGATAAGAGGAATTGGATGCATTCTCAAGAGCCTACTTAAGAGGATATGTGCCTCTAAGCATAAAGAGAACCCATGAATGGGTTGTAAACCTTGGCCTATTCTCAAGAAAATATCCTTCATCGAGGGTTTCTTGAAAATATCATGCTTTGTAAAAAGTTGGACTAGGAAGGTTCGAGGGTTTCTTGAAAATATCATGCTTTGTAAAAAGTTGGACTAGGAAGGTTTAGTCTCTGATTGTGTCTTGGATACACTCATTGGCTTAACTCTAAATAAATTTAAGCACAAGAAGTGGACATGATAATCAAACTTATTCCCCATAGTAAGATAATCATTCTTGAAGAAACCAAGAGACACTTTAATTGGGATCGAGAGATAGATGAACCTCCTAGAGAGGAGAACTAGAGTACTAAGATAATCATTCTTGAAGAAACCAGGAGACACTTTAATTAGGATCGAGAGATAGATGAACCTCCTAGAGAGGAGAACTAGAGTGTGATTGAAAAGCTATGAAGCTTGTCCTTTTGTATATATTTCTTTACGAGTAAAGAAAGGATAAATGAAGTGTATTAAATTATAGAGATTGATAAGAATTTTTTAAATACTAGTTATACTATGATTTGTCCTTTCCCCCTAGACGAGCATGACCCCATCGATCACATCAAGTTGATGTACTTTGAGATGGTGTGAGAAAGGTTGTTAAAAAAGAGCTTTGACATGAAGCTGCCTAGTAGAATGTGCAACATTACTTCCAGAGGACTGCTGTGTAGTAGAAGGATAGTTCCTACATAATTATGGTCCACCAATCTTTAAATGCCTATGCCTAAAGATTGAAGCTTGTAGTAGTGAGGTGGTTTACCATGTAATAGATGGTCCTACTCCCACAAATGTTGAGTATCATAAAAAATTGAACCATCTTCTAGCCAAGGTTGACATATGTAAAGTTATGATACCCATAGAGATTCCTTTAGCCAAGGATGCAGAGGGGACAATATGTAAAAGAAGTTCTCTTTTGTAAATAAGACGAGGAAATTTCTCTCCCTAAATAAATTAAATAAGATGATCCCCTACAATGTAAAAATTAGTCTAATTTAAATGTTTAAGATACTATTATGGTGTAGGAAATTGAGTGACAACCAAACTTATGTTGTCTTTCAGTGAATTATGGCCTCTTAAGCTATATATCACCACCCTACTAATCATAGTGGTGCAACCATAGATCAATACTTAAAATATCTTCTCCCTAGATCCCAGCCAAGGCCATTCTTGGGGGATAAGTATAACACTAGAGAAAAATTGGAAGAATGGATAGCTACTATAGAAGAATATTTAACCTAGCTAACTATTTAAAGGAAGTCAATAAAATAATAATAGCTCGTCTCAAATTTCAAGAGTTGATATCTTTAACCCACCCATGGCCAAACAAAGATGAATGAGTTCTATATGTAGAGAAATCAACCCATTGAATCTTATCACATGAGGAGTTTATATGACTCTTAAAGTATGTTATGGATATGTTAGAAGTATGCTCTTAAGCTTAACATGAGGAGTTTATATGACTGTCAAAATATGCTCTAAATATGTTAGAAGAGTAGCTCTTGTGAGTAGGTTTATTAATGTTTTAGATAATCCCCTTACTAAGGAGATGGATTCCTTGAAGTATGTTATGGATATGTTAGAAGTATGCTCTTGAAGCTGATCATGAGGAGTTTATATGACTGTCAAAGTATGCTCTGAATATGTTAGAAGTGTAGCTCTTGTGATTAGGTTTATTAATGTTTTAGATAATCCCCTTACTAATAAGGAGATGGAATCCTTGAGGCCAACTTCAATTATGGATATAGTGCTCAGGGAAAAGGCAAAGCTAAAGACTATTCAACTAAGTTAATCTCCCCTAGTTCCCCAGAAAGACAAGAAAATGTCTATTGTGTTAAATAGAAGAGGTCTAGTTCATAAATAATTGACCATTTTAAAGTGGGAATACACATTCTACCATGACCTCTTCAGCCAAAAAGGAGAAGTCTATGCTATCCTCTAAACTAAAGATTAGAGCTGGGGCTAAATGGAAGAGATCTAGTTTTAAATAATCGACCATTTTCAAGTGGGAATGTACATTCCACCATGACCTCTTTCAGCTAGAAAGGAAGATTCTATGATATCCCTTAAACTAAAGATTAGAGTTGGGGCTACATGGAAGAGATCTAGTTTTAAATAATTGACTATTTTCAAGTGGGAATGCACATTCTACCATGACCTCTTTCAGCCAAAAAGGAAGAGTCTATGCTATCCCCTAAACTAAATATTAGAGCCCATGCTAAAGGTAAATGCTTTAAATGTTTTGAAAAGAGTCCTGTTATAACTAAGTGTGGAGAGAACTTACCAATCTCTCGTGCAAGTGATTAACCAATCTCCTTGCCAACTCCAGTCCTCCTAGGAAATCTCAACCAAGGAATAGCAATGCTCATGCAATTACTTATATGGATAAGGAGGAAGAAGAGAAGGGTCATGTGTATACCATTATGGAATCATGAAGATGAAACAGATAATACTCTATGATTGAGGCTCAAGGTTCTTGCCAAGGTATTCTTTTTAAGCTACATATTAATTCAAGAAGTACCCATTCATGAATTATTCCCTTTAAGCTACATATTGATTCAAGAAGTACCAAGGTATTCCCTTTAAGCTACTCATTGATTCAAGAAGTACCAAGGTATTCCCTTTAAAATACTCATTGATCCAAGAAGTAACAAGGTATTCAAGAAGTACCAAGGTATTCCCTTTAAAATACTCATTGATTCAAGAAGTACCAAGGTATTCCCTTTAAGCTACTCATTGATCCAAGAAGTACCAATGTATTCCCTTTACTAATCATTGATTCAAGAAGTATTATCTTTCTTGTGTGGATAAGTTAAGTGTTAAATTAATAAGAACCTCTCATAACCTTAGGGCAAGAAGAACAAGTGGAAGGGAATAATTACTTATTTGTAAGGTTGAAAGTTTAGGTTCTCCCCTAATGGGAATGAGACTTCTCAAGAGTTTAGAATCAAACCCTTGGGACATTATGATGGGATCTAAGGAATGTATTGGTTGATTGAGAACCAATAATATATCAAATGCCATGAGGAATAGTATTCTTTGTGGATGATTCCCTAATCAAGGTTCATCAGGGTATTCATAGTCACTCTCCTTTACATGTAGTAAAGATTGATAAGGTAATCAAGGGCCTCAAAAAAGGGTATGTTAAATTTAAAAAACTTGATAAGGTAATCAAGGGCCTCAAAAAAGGGTATGTTAAATTTAAAAAACTTGAGAACTAGACATGAGGATATAAATTGCAATGGCTGAGAGAATATGCTAATCTTTTCCTAGATGAGCTTACTTTCCTAGGGTGGTAAATTAAGGGTTAATTAAGTTAATTTATTCCATGCTTAATTATCATCTATGTGCTATTCATGCATAGATTTTTATGATAGAAATAGACTATAATCAGGAAAGGTTTTAAGTGATATTTAGGAATTAATTAAGGCATATTTAGGATTGATTTGCATATACACGGAGATCTAAAAGTAGGCTTAGTTCTAAAACTAAATAGGGACATAAGAAACATCAGATTACAGGAGCCTTTTGCCTTCATTTCTTTATGCACGTGACAATTTTTACACACAATGGCGACCTCCCTAAGGCAAAACTAACATCGATCCTGGTACCATGTTTAACACAAAGCATTATCTAGGAATCTATTAGCTCACCTTAGACAAGGTTACCCCCTACAAACCAAGGCATCGGTCTGGAGTAGAATACTCCTCGCCTACCAAGTGTCAATAAGGCAATAGGCCAACATTAGAGCACATAATAGACTTGCATTGCCATTTATTGTAGGCCTTCTTTTTCTTTTTTCTTTTTTTTTAAATTTATTTCTTTTGATCTTTGCTCCTGAACTATAATGTGTTCTTACATCCTTTCGACAAAGGGGTAAAAGCTATGTCCTAGAGGTCAACACACAGATGGCCAGGTGTCAAACATTAAGATGGTTTAACCCTAGACTTAAGACAATCATATTCCAAGGTTAACTAAAGACTACATGCATTCTCAAGAATATATCCAATAAGGTTAAACTCATCAAGGATTTACACTAACACATCAGGCAACTTCAAAAACTAAGTAGTGCTTTGACAAGTTCCATGTGGTCATGCAATTAATTGAACAGTAAAAACGAAAGAGAGTGGGCATGGAAGAATTACACCTGAAATTGGAGATCTCCTTGATTTGATGAGATAGCTTGCAATTGGATGTAGATATATTTTGATAAACATTGCGGCAGTCTCAAGACTTGGAACGAACCCACCTCAAACTTTTTAACCTGTACAATCAACTAACAAGCACTATACCTCGAGAGGCACATTAGTGTGAAAAATTAAAGACTCGTTTAAGGACTCCAAACTAGAAAAAACTTGAAAACACTAACCTATCTACCAGTCACCACACTACTACTGAGGATATGGTAAGAGGATGTTGTAGAGTCGTGGCTCTAACCCTAAGGCTATACCTCTATCCGCATCATCCAAATAAAAATAATCAGCCTCAGTAGTGCCATGAGTTTCATCCGTCCATTCATTGTCGTCAAATATATCGTTTTCGTTTTCCCATCCACATAAACTCATCAAGAATGTAACCATGCGAGGATAGTCATCTTGTGGAAAAGGAAAGTCCGGCTATCGAGGATATGTCCTCTACGGAGTAGGGGTCAGTCATCTCATGGTCAATAGTCGAATTAGCCATTCTAATTTCTCAACATTTTTCTCTCTGGCTAGTACATCTATATGATCCATTTCGGTTTTAATTACAGGATAGCACATGTGAAATATCTGAGAAAGGTACAGATGATACCTCTCACCAAGGTAGGAGTGGATGAAGTGTATGATGATCGGGCATCTGCCATATCTGCAAACACAGATATAGCATTAGTAGGTTTATGACAGGTCAATCTAGTTCCTGATTGTATATACGGATATTTCTCCTCTTATTGTGCTCTTGCTCTTTTTACTATTTTTTATTTTTCTTTTCTTTTCTTTTTTATGTATGAAGCTATATATATACATCCACTTGAATTTGGCAATTACATGGTCAGGGGAGAAGGTTAGGGAGGAAGCATTAGAATGTCGAGCGTGAGTACATGCTCCCCCTTTCCTTGGGTAGATCATATTTTCTGCAATGATGTTGCAGCCTCTTGGAACCAATTTGTCCAGCGGGTCATAAGTGGTGATGTGGGCAGATAGCTTTTGATGACCCTGGTGGCCACATCAAATTGCAGAGATGGTAGTGTACGCTCCCATTGGCGAATGGAGGAAATGGTTTCCGACGATACTTTTACAAAGGGAGACATAGACTCATTGGTCTCTTGTTGGGTGTTGACCAGAGTAGGTGTAGAGCATGAAGAAACTCCTATATCAACGTGTGCCTGGCATGAGGATCTAGAAGCTTCATGTGGCTCCCCCCTTCCTGAGCTAGGTGGTATTGATCGATATCATTTGGGAATCCAAACTAGCTCTGGAAGAAGCGGTGCGGAGCACTCTGTTACCTTTCCCTTACCACGGTCTTGAATTGTTGTTGGGGTGGCAACATTTGGTTTGCAAGGTTTTACAGGCGATGTAGAGGGATTCAGCTTATGTTTAGGGACCCAAATATGGTCATTCCCCTCGTAGTACCCTTGGGCTACTAATAATTTTTTAGGGATCCATCGTGATGTTACATTGCCCTTTTTCGGGTGGGTAACTGCTTTCCTTCTATGAGGCTTCTTGTCTGAACGAGATTGAGCAGGGGAAGTAGCTGTTAACGAAGCTTTTGGGACCCATTTGTATGTACTCTTTGTTGGCATAGTAAGCGGAGCTTTAAAGACCACCCTGCATGTTTCCACACTTGGCGTTGAAGCGTTAGAGGGGTGGCAAACAATCAAAGATGGTTTTGCCACTTAACTTTGTGATTTTTCATTATCTAGCATTTGAGTTGATGACTTAGGTGCGGGATTTTGAGCGGTCAGACCTAGTGTTGGTTCTTACATTGTGACTCGTCTGGTTGCCTAATCGATATTGCACTTGGTGGCCATCATCCATTTGTGCCCTAAGTTTACAGTCCCTTCCATGGTACCCGCAGGCATAACCAAAAAGCTTTGAATTACGGTCCCCTTGTTATAGGCAACCGGAGTATGCAGAATTCCTGAGACAGGGGTTTTCTTTTTGTTGATTCCTTTAACTTAGATAGCACTCTTGGATAAAGGTGATTTTCCAAGTTGACACCACACGCCATATGATAGCAAATTGTGTTGAGCTCCTGTATCCACCAATAATGCATTATACAGCACCTCCCCGTAAGGACTCTGTAACTCAATTGGGTATCTTAGAGGCGGTTCAGATTCCAGTGAATCCTCCTCTGCCTCCTCGAAAAATACTTGCGTAATTCCCAAGTTGGCTTCTCGTTGGCGCCTAGCACACTGTTGACGTTCTTTGGCTTTAATTCTTACTTGTATCTTCTTAAGCTCAGCTTGTTCTTTAGCTGCCTTCTTTTGATGGATTGCATGTAACTCCTCTTGGCTCAGGGGGTCATAGTATCTTTTGAATTAACTCCCATTAAGGAATCTAGTAGTTTCAACTCCGTCGTCGAGAGTCTCCACTCGGATGGTACCTTGCGGGGTGATTTCGCATACTCTATATGGTCCCTTATTAGCTTCTTCTTTTCGTTACGCACTCCATACATCAAGACTTTATCCCCAACCTTGATGTCCTTGTCCTTCAGGTGGCGATCAAACCATTTTTTTCTTCTATCCTTCTCCACAAGGGCATTGTATACAGCCAATTGTCTTTCTTCGTAGACGCTCTACTAAGGGATTACCATCCCAACCCTCTTGAGCAGTAACACGAAGACTAGGAATGACAAATTCCCACGGCATGACCACTTCTTGGCCATATACCATTTTGAATGGTGTGCAATTAATAACCACTTTGTACGCAGTACGATATGCCCATAAAGTTGTTGTAAGCTTTAGATCCCAATCCGTGCGATGAGCTTCAACTGTCTTTGTCAAAACAGAGATTGTCTTGTTGGTACTCTCGGCTTGGCCATTTGCTTGCGAATAGTAAGGAGTAGATTTATGATGGGACATTATGAAATTTGTTGTGAGCTCCTTAATCACTTCATTTATAAAATGTGTACCATTGTCGCTCACAAGTTCAAAAGGACAACCGAAGCGTGTGATTATATTTTCAAAGAGGAACTTGGCTGTTGTCCTTACATCTGCCTTACGTATTGCTTTCGCTTCAGCCCATTTGGCCATATAGTTAGTGGCCACAATAATATAGCGAGATTGTGTGTTTCGGGCTGCTGGGCTAATTGGACCTACAAAGTCTAAACCCCACTTTTCAAATGGTTGGTTTACTTTGATTGGATGTAGGGGCATCTGATCCTTCCGCTAGGGTTTCTTGAATCATTGGCATTCATCGACCCTTCACAAAGAGTGATGTGTATCTTAGAACATAGTGGGCCACCAATACCCTGATTGTAAGATCTTTTGCGCAGTTAAGTCTCCTGAGAAGTGACCACCGGCTACGCCCATATGTGCCTCTTGCAAAATGTATAGATACTCATCCTCTCGAGCACAATGCCTAAGAACGTCATCCTTTCCTCTTTTATAAAGAGTCCCAGCTATCAGGCAATAGGGTTTGCATTCTTTGATTAGCTTTCGAGCTAGATCTTTACGAAGCTCCTTGGGTGGAAAGCCATTAACCAAAAAGTTAACAATCTTCTCACTCCATTCAGGCATTGTCTCCACCATGAACAGGGAAGTGTCAGGTAAGTCATCATCAACTCTTGTAGGAGCCTCACCATTAGGTATGCGAGACAAATGATCAGCCATGACATGTTTTTTGCCAGGTCTCACCACAACAGTGAAATCAAACTCAAGAAGAATCAATAGCCATCGTGTGATTCTTCCTGTGGAGCATGGTTTGTTTACCAGCAGATACAACAATGCTTGATGATCCACATAGAAAACAAACTTGGTGGCAAAACGAAATTTCCTTACTGCATATATCATTGCCAACCCTTCTCGCTCCGTAGTGGTGTAGTTCATCTCAGCATCATTCAACTGGCGACGACTGGCAAAGCTAATGGGGTAGTCTAATTTGTGTTCTCCGGGTTGAGTTAACACACACCCAATAGCAAAGTTTGATGCATCAATATGCACGTGGAAGGTTAAATCCCAGTTAGGCATTCGCAAGATTGGAGCACTCGCCAAGGTCTTCTTTAATAGCTCATATGCACAGTCACAATCTTCAGTCCAAATAAACTCGATGAGAAGCTTATACAATGGTCAAGCTATCTCCGCGAGAATAGAATAAACCTTCGATAATAACCAACATGGCCCATAAAGCGTTGGACTCCCTTATAGTTGGTAGGTGGGGGCAATTCCAAAATGACCTTGATTTTACTCTCGTCAGTGAAAATCCCATTTTTGGACACTATATGCCCTAAGATAACTCCGTGTTTAACCCAGAATTGGCATTTGAAAGGATTCAATGAGATGCGATATAATCTACACCTTTCAAATATTTTTCGTAAACACATCAAGTGCTCGTCCCAAGAGGAATGAACACAAAGATCATCTAAGAAAGCTTCACAGAAGTCCCTTAGATATTCCTTAAAGGCTGTGTTTATCAATCGTTGGAATGTTGCAGGTGCATTGGTCAAGCCAAAGGCCATGACGCGAAAGGCAAACACTCCAAACTCCATGATAAATGCTGTTTTAGCTTGGTCCTCGACTGTAATTATGATCTGATTGTAACCCGAGTACCCATCTAAAAAGCTATATGCCTCCTTGCCTGCCACTCTTTCAAGCACATGTTCAGAATACGGCAAGGGGTAATGATCCCTTCTGGTGGCTACATCAACCTTTTTGAGATCAACGCACACTCTAAGTTTTCCATTCTTCTTTGGTACGATGACTATCGGAGAAACCCATTCTGAGTGCTCAATAGGGTATATGACATTTTACAAGCTTTTCAATTTCCTCTTGTACAATCTTTGCGTACTTAGGATTCATTGGGTAGGGACGTTGCTGGACTGGTTTAGCAGTGCTAATCATTGGAATCGTGTGTTGCACCACCGAGGGTGGAACACCCTTCATATCATGATATGTCCAAGCAAATATGTCCTTGAATTCTTTAAGAAGCTTCTTAAGTGTAGCTTCTTCCGTCTTGGTGAGGTCTTGAGCAATAAAAACTGGTTTAGACTCCTCACCCGGATCTACTAAGTCTATCTCCTTAACTACCGCAAGGCCATCGTAGACAACGCTTCTCCCATTAGTAGGCGTTCGTTGGGGTTTTGTGTAGACCACTTTATGTTCCCATGTGGTAAATGATTTGAAATGCTCGGGTGCGGGGTGTAAGTCTACTGGTTCTTGTTGTGCCAGGCTTTTTTCTTTCAATTCCGCCTCCTTTTGTTGTTGAGCTAACTCTTGGTTTTGCTGCCTTCTTGCAGTACGACTTAGCTTTGGCTTCTCTTCGATTTCTAATTGGGCGACGTCATGAGGTTGCAGAATACATCACATGACACTTTGGAGGTATTGTCCCCAATTATCCGCTATCTTTCGATGAGCGTCAATAGCTCCTACATAACTAAGCCATTCTGCAGTGGATCGCTCTTTGTTTATTGTGGTTCGCACATTAGCTCGATAGCGTTGGCGCTTATGTCTCGTTTTCTTCTTACCAAGTTTTTGATTTTTGTTTCTATCAGATTCAAGCTCACTTGGTCGATCTTCACTTGTGTCCCCCTCACTCTCGGATGAACAGCAGGAGGTCACCGTTTTAGGCCTTGAGCGCCTTGCTTCCACACTTGGGTGAATATTTGATTCATCCCCCCCATCAGGCTCAGAGTCAGTTTCTTCTTGAGATTCAGACGACTCAGAGTTACATTGGTCCGAGTCTTCGCCACTTTCAATGTCAGTAGAGTTTGCCGCTTTCTCGCCATCAGGAGTCAAGTGCATAACACCTATCATGTTTATGGGCACTAACGGTGGCATATCTTGCCCCTCAGGTGTTACCCAACTTGTGCCTCTATTTCCCCATGTGTCTATGATTGCCGCTTCAAGATCAACTCGAATGACAGAGTCCTGGAATTGTAGGTAGACATGGTTTTTCGACCAGTCATACACCATTTGTGCTTCCCTTCATGAAAGGACGTCCTAAGATCATTTGATATGACATAGGATGTTTGGAGAAAATCCATTACAATGAAGGTATGTCTTACCTTGTATCCCAGAGCCTTGATCTTAAGGTCCCTTAACATTCCAATAGGTTTAGCAATAGTTCCATTTGCCATCTTAACCACTATGTTTGTGACTTCAAGGTGAGGTCTTCCCATAGATTCCCAATAGTTTTTAGTCACAATGCTCACTCCAGCACCACCATCAAGGATTCCCTTTAGAGTTAATCCCTTGGTAGTAATGGGGAGGGTTGCATTAGATTCGTCACCTTCAAAGTACTGTCCCAACTTGTTAATAGGTATTTCAACGATCGAGTCTTCATCTAGGTTGGGTTGTAGATCCCAATGTTCCCCTTCATCTTGAAGCGTGTCGGGTCTATCCATATTTGCAAATTGTGGTAATCCCGCCTTTAGTTCTCCATTGAGAAATGCCCTGAAGAGCCAAGAATAGCTCAGGATCTCCGTATAATTTGGATATGATCGTGGTTCTGATTTCAGAGGACATGAAATCCATTAGCTTAGACACATTCAACGGTACTTTTCGAGACATCGCCCCTTGACTAGGGACTGGTGAAGATGGAATCACTTTCTCTTCGATGGGGTCAGGCATTCCCTCACTAAACATTCTTTCCAGCAAGAAGGTTGTTTGCCCACTTCTTGATGTCCTATCCTCACTTTCTTCTCGATGTCCTATCCTCACTTTCTTCTCGAATGATACTAGGTATAGCTAACGGTTTATGGTTCCTGTGAGGTTGAACTTGTGTAGAAAACACTGTGTCAAAAATTTGGATTTTTCTAGGGTTTGGCTCCAGTTCTCTTTGTGTTTCTTCCACCAAACCCCTTAAGTGTTACACTTGTTCAATCTCCTCAACTGGGTTCGGGTAAGTTCCAATCTTTTTCTTGAGGGTCTTTGGCCCACATGGCTTGTCTTGGGGAGTCTTAGTCAGTTTGGGTGGCCGAGAGGGCATTAACTGACTTGGTTGTGGGGTCGAGGAAGTTTCCTTCTGTTTCCCTTTATTTATGTATTCACTTGATTCTCCTTCATTGAGCTCCCGAGTGGGATCCTCCCTTAAGGTAGTGGCTTTGGTCCCCATGGTTTCTATTGAATCGGAATCATCTTCGGGATTATTCATATACACGGGGTCGTCTCCTGTCCCTATGTTAGTCTTTGAACTAGGCTTGGAGCTCGTGGCAATTAAGCGAGCTCTTCCGCCGCGTTTTCTTTTTCTTTGCTTGAGCAATTGATGCAGTATCCCTCTCTTCGAGAATGTAGTTTTGATTTTGAAGCATTGACCCGTGTAACTACATTCGCGAGTACGACAGGTATGGTTCCTCGTGCCTGGTTGGTGACCTCAACCAAATTTAATGGCGTAATCTTGGGTGCATTAGAATTATGTGGACATTGAGCAATCAAATGATATATGCCACAACGATTACATGTAAGTACCAGCATTCCCGATATGCTCCCTTGATTTGGTTGCATCTGAGTAGTGATCTTCTGTAGCCTACAATCGTAGCATTGAAGAGGTGGTCTCCTCGCCAAGGTATTAAGGTTTTGCCCTCTTGTGGCAAGAGCAGCTGCTTGATATACTGGCTTGACTTGCGCGAAATGATCCTCCATGTAGTACTGGGGAGTCATTTCAAACGTATCAATCCCATATGGAGCAGTGGGGTCTATCTCCTCTTCATAATCCCCACATGCACTATGTGACTCACAACCCATCTAGTTTATTGGGGTAATCCTTGGATGTGGAGGTTGTGGTCCTAGCACTGGCGGTGGTAACGACACACACTAGACTACATTCGGATTCCTTGGAACTATGTGCTATGACGGTTGCTCGACAGGTTGTGCAGGCATTAGCGCGGGTACTTGAGGTGTGTTTGACCAGGCTAGTGGTGCCTGATTTGCCAACATTCGCTTAAGTACTAGGCAATCCTTAGATTGATGGCCATACTTACCACATGCATTGCAATTCCTATTGAATTTGACTCTGAATGTGGGACATTCACTCGTGCTATGTGGTTCTAAGCAAACCGAACACCATTGTTGCTCTCTTCTTGGGTACATATGGCTATTTTGAGGAGCTCGATTATCCCTAAAGTATTCTTGGAGAGCCTTAGTAAGGTTGGTCACAGACATTTTGGATATCTTGGGCTCCTTGGCAATAGGTTTTACCGTCATTGGCTCGTGCCCAGATACTTGCGAACTAACGGATTTTGTCTCCGAAGACACCTTTTTACCTGCAACAATCATCAAGTTGTCTTCTAACTGGATTGCATTGGCAGTGACTGCTTCCCACGTTGTAAGACCTCTAATGACTAGGCCATTGTATATGTCCTCGTGGCGCAATCCTCGGATGAATCTATCGAGCAGTTGGTTATTATTGAAGCGCTCATCGTCGGGAGTGCAGCGAGAATTTAGATGCTTCAATCAACTTATAAAGTCTCTCACTGACTCCCCTTCCTCGCGTTCAGCTTTTTGGAGTTGAGATGCTACTCCCCAAAGCACACCCTCACGTATGTATTCTTTCAAGAACAATCTCTTGAGAGTGGGGTAGTGAGTACGCTCTTCATCCCTTAAGGTTCGATACCAATCTCCGGCCTTCCCACTCAAGGTTAAGCCTAAAGCTTTACACTTATGCAGCTCATTGTGCTCTTCCAAGGAATCACACACGTGTTCGAAGACTTCAATGTGCTTCCTAACATCCTCGTTACCACTGAAGTTCTGAGTGAGCTTAGCCACTTGTACCGCCTTGCTTCTGGATTCTCTCAGAGGCATGCCCGCATGTTTTCCGCAATAGATCGTCCGATCATCTGAGCAAACGCTGCGAGATCACCTAGGTGAGCAGGCATAGCTGGTGGAGGCACTTCTAGGATAGCCTGGTTGATAGGAGTTGGCGTTGGTCTTGGTATGTAGGCAGCTGACGTAGGATATGATATGTGACTAGGCCTAGCTCCTCTTGGATAAGGGTTGTGATAAGGCGGTCGTAGAGCATACGCCATTAGCATACTAAGAGGCGTAGGAGCTACATGAGCATGAGTAGCGATAGGTACATATGGTCGATAGGCACTGGCACGCACTGTTGTAGGTACTATTCCACTAGGTAGCGACGTCGTACTAACTACAGCGGTAACAAATACACTTTCTGTTATACTCATCATTGGGGTAGGCATTGTGGATTCCTTAATGGAAAGTTGAGCTAAGGTTGGAAAGCTAAAGTTACTGCTCGTGGGCTCAACCTGCATTGAGACTCCAGGCGCGAAACAACATACGAAGGGTCTATGGGACTCACCGAGGGAGTCTCCAATTGTGATAGGGTTGGTTGTTTGGCCTGGCTTGTATCCAAAAACCTCATAGAGGGCCAGTGGAAACTAGGTTCACTCCCCTATTTTGCCTCTCAAATTGGATAATTCTATGAATAACCTCACATATCATTTGTTGTTGCTCCTCTAGATTAGTGGCGCTAGATGTAGATCGTATGACTTCTAACCAACCTACATGGTATGTGTAACCCGTGTATAGGTCAGTTAGAGTCTCTGTGTGTAAATCATATTCCCAATTTTCATTGAGAAATATCCCATCTAGACTTGGAGTGCCAAACGGTTCCCTTGAAGTGGACACAATGTCACTTCTTATGGATTGGCTTTTAGGGACCTCTACTTTAGGAAGCGCGTCGGAAGGTGGTAGTTCAGTAGGGCCCTCGTTAAACGAAGTGGGTAGAATATCCACATGGACACTCTTTGGGGGGGTAGGGTCCACATGAGATGTGAATGGCGAATCCACTATCCCTCCTTCTTCATTTACTTCGCTTGTCGCATGTTCACAGCGTGTAGCTCTACTAAAGGTCTCTATTAAACGACTAAACATGCTAGATCCAAGTTGTGGGGCCCAAACTGGCATGTTTTGGCTTGTCTCCTCAGGGTTCTTGGTAAGGTGCCCTTCCATGGCTTCTGAGTCAGACGACGAATCACTATCTGCTATTCGTGGATCTTGGGTTGTACTTCCCTGGGTTCCAACTGAAGGCCAAGATGCCAACGTGGAGGGATGGTGTGAGCCTGTGTAAATTGAAACGCTTTCTAGTGGCTCAGGCTCTAGTACCCGACCAGAGCGTAGATGCATGTGACTTGGGTACCCTACGGGCGTTGGTAACTACCCTTGAAGTCCACACAAGTGGTTTCTTAGGTGTTTCACACCCCGTTTTTACTTGTTTTTGTATTGTTTTTAATCCATTTCTAACCCCCTCACTTATGGTCAAACCTGAACTAGGGCGTGTGAAAGCTCGAAATGAGCGTATCGTTTAAAGGGTCCTAGCATGCTTTACAACACCGTGTCCGCCTATCCAGAGCTCCTGTGGTCCTCAAAACAGTCTGTTTCCTTGTGGGGGAAAGGGTGAAGGCCTATTTGCTTGTGGAGGAAAGAGTGAAGGCTTTATCCCACATGCTCACTTCACTCCTTGGGGAGTGGGCTACATATAGGACTCAACTTCCCATAAGCTCTCACTTGAAAGAAAGCTATGGAGGCTTACTCTCCTACATATATATATATCAAAAGATCGAGGTTGGGGTCGGGGTCAATTGGGGGTTTTTCTTTTCAAATTTTTTTTTCTCCAAATAAAAAATCTTTCCTCTCCACACGTTTGGTTTTTTCTTAATAAAAATTAAATTTTTTATTTTCTATTTTTTTAAAATTAATTTTTTCTTTTTTTTGGAATAAGTTTTCTAGGGTTTCTTTCTAGGGTTCAGACTTTGCCACGGCGCAGTTCGCGCACAGCGCAGGCCTGGGGATTCAGAAATCCCCTCCTCACACGCAGAAAACCAGAGAACAGAATGCACGCCCGCACGCGGAGCGGAAAAATAACAAAAGAAACAGAATTGCAGAAACAGATTGCAGAACACGAAAACACCTCAACAACAAACACACAGGCGCCTTTCCTACAGTGTAAATTTCACTTCACGCAACAGCCCGAGCTGCACTGGAGCTTGGTGCAGGCGCCAAAAATGTGCGCTTTTGCCGCACAGGTCGTAGCTGGGGACTTGCCGAACATCGTATGCGAGCCACGAATGGCTTCAAGCATACAACCAGGAAAGCAAGCTCAGACAGAATACAAAGGTGTGTCACTCACCGCTCAAACCGCCGTCGTGAAGGATTCCCGCATCGCAACAGTGAAGGAGGAGCCACCGTCGTCGCTGCTTTACCGCCTCGCCGCCGCCGCCGTGCCGCTACACAGTGCTTGATTGCTCTCTCACTCACTCTCTCTCTCTCTCTCACACGCAAGAGAAGGAAACCAAGGAGATAAGGCAAGAGCACTCTAGTATTCAACACATGAGAATGAGGGTTTTAGGGTTACATTTGACTCTTATAGGTGACTTGGCCGTTCACACATGGGCGCCCATACATGGCCGGCCGATCCTAACCCTTATCCTACTGATATTCAAGGTGAGCCTCTCATCGACGATCACCCAATCCCTTTATCCTTTACATATGGTGCCGACAAGCCCAGCCCATGACTCAGAATACTTAAATTAATTACATAACGTAAAACATGGTACGTCTCAATGTCCGTCTCATAGGTTTAGGATGTCGGTCTCATAGGTTAACAAAACCAATCCACAATTTTAAGGATAGATGTAGGTTATGCTAATGAATCCCCGTGTTAGTGACATAGGGTATGCCATAATGAATCCCATTGGTAGTGGCAAACCACATAGCATAGCACCCTTTGACCCTTGCTCTTTGGCCATCACAATGGAAATCAATGGATCAATCATCGATGTGCTTTCCTTTTAGAGTTGACACATTGGTCATCCATAAAGACTTCAAGAAATTTTGTAGATACTCCTTTTAGGCTATGCATATCAGGCGATGGAAAGTTCCTAGGGCATTGGCAAACGGTATGACACGGTATGTATATGTGCCCCATTCTATGGAAAAAACCATTTTATGTTGATCTTTCGGGGCTATTAGCACTTAGTTGTAGTCCGAAAATCCATCAAGGAAGCTATAGGACTCCTTTCCTGCTACATGCTCCATCACATGGTCTATGAAGGGTAACAGATAGTGGTCCCATATCATGGTTGCATTGACCTTTTTGAGGTCCACGCACACTCTAACCTTTTTATTTCTCTTGCGTACTATCATGATGGGTGATACCCATTCGATGTGCTCTATTTTGTAGATGAATTTGACATCTATGAGTCGATCAATCTCTTCATGGATCATCTTGGAGTATTGAAGATTCATAGGATATGCTCTTTGCTTTACTGGCCTTGCCCCTTCCACCATGGGGATGGTATGTTTGACCACTTCATGAGGTACACCTTTCATCTCAGTGTGCTTCCAAGCAAAGTAGTCTCTCTCTTCCTCTGTGGGAGAGGTCTTTCTCGATATAGATAGGTTTTGGATCCTCACCTGGGCCTGCCAAGTTGATCTACTTAACCCCATCTAGACCATCATAAGATGTTCCAAGCTTTCCATCATGAGATCTTTTAGCCTTCTCATACTGTACAAAGTGGTTTCCCATATTGTATGCTTTGAAATGTTCAGGACCCTGTTTGGTCTCCTTTGCATTAGTGCTTTCATTATCCATTCTTTTTTTGGCTTCTCTCTCAGTTTGTGCTAACTTTTTGTTTTGTGTTCTACAAGTAGAGCGAGAGAGTTTTTGGGTTCTAATTGTTTGCAGTGACTCTTCCCCTTTAGTGATTACCTTGTTTAACTAAAATGGGAAACTCATCAAGCCCCTTTTACCAAACTTCGTAGAAGTTTGAATGTGCATTGACAGCCTCTACATACCTTAGCCAGTGTTATTTAAATTATATTGGGAAGATATAAGCCTCTTCTCCTTTAAAACCTCTAGGGGTCTTACGGATAGGTTTCCCTTGTAAAGGGCCTTACCTCTTCTATGTCACGGGTTCATTTTCCATGGTGTCAAGCATGTATGCGGCACTCAACATGTAGAGAGATGTAATCTCTTGCCCTTCTGTTGTGGCAAATATTGTTCCAATTTGTTTTGGAAGTATATCAAAGGTTACAAGAATGTGCATCAAGTTCTCAAAGTCTTTCGGCTTTAGGAGAGGTGTGAATTCCACACTATCACTTTCATTTTCCAATGGCATAGATTCGTTGATGTAGATCTAGTAGTAGTTATTGAATCTTTTGCTAAGGACCCCCCACTCACATTAGATGGATCTTCTAAGTGTGTAGCTTCACCTTTAGTGTTCAATACTTTTTTTGAATGTAAATTTGATTCGTATCCCAATCATGGATCATTCTAGTCTCTCTCTCATGAAGGGTCATCATAGGATGCAATCATAAGAAACTCATTGTTGCTATACTGGCCAAAGTTCATCACAACAAAGGTGTGTCACAAATTGGTTCCAAGAATTTTAATTTTCAAATCTTGTAGAAGACCCATGGGCTTTATGGTGGCTCCATCAACTAGCTTTACAATCAATGCAGTGTCATCCATAGGAGGTTTGCCCCATTTCTCCCAGCAGTGCTTGGTGATGATGCTCACTCGTGTGCCACCATCTAGGATGGCGGTGACTTGAAGTATCAAAAGCTAAAGTTAACGTTACATTAAGTTCATCTCTTTCAAAATATTACCTTGACGTATTCACTCGTGCTGTGGGTACACCTTTGGTTCCACCTGGCTCTATAGATCCTGGCTCTGGTACGCCTGTGGTTTCGCCTGGCTCTATAGATCCTTCGTCATCTGACTCATCTCGACTCCCTCATTCCAATTTCTCCTCCATTTTAGCTTCAAGCCTCCCCTTAATCCAATCTTTCAAATCCTTCCATAGACTTGGGCTACCTTGAAGTAAGGTGCCAATGGGAATCTAGATTTGTGAAGATAAAAGGGAGGAAATACCAACAAACGTGGATGGACTCATGAGTCCACCCCAATGATCCATGTTCATGCTTGGGCTTCTTAGAGTGTATGGTATAGGGATATGGACATCTGTGTAAAATTTCCTTGGGTAGTCATCCCTTAGTTTCTTAAGATACGTAGTAACCGAATCCACCTGATGTAGAAAAAAGAGTGCAAGTAGGCAAAATGGGTGTTCTCTTGTAGAGGAGTGGTTGTGGGCTTGTTTAAGGATCGTTCACTCAGGGAGGAACAGACATTTTTCTGTGAAAGAATGGGCATTCACTCATAGCTTGACAATTAGGTGTCGTAATGGCACCAAAACGGCGTATCTCTAACAACCGTCTCATCAAATATTCTCTTGACACAATTATCTGTGCAACTTTCATATTCCTTCAATGCTCATTACACCCATATATGGAGTGGATTTGGTAAGATTCTAAATCGAGAAGTGAACAGGCATGGCTATGAAGAGAACGACCGTACCTTTGTGAAGGAGCGGATTTTCACTTCTCATCAGCAGCAGATGTTTTTTTCTTTCTTTTTCTTAATTTCCCCCTTGCTTGATGATTTTTTGTGGTTTTCTTTTTATGCCTAGATTAAGCTAGCCCTAAGCTACTTAATGATGCAAAGAATGCATAGTTTAATATAGTATAAGCTAGTATGCACTTTCCTATCTACTTAAAGTAAAACCAAAAAATCAATGGCAATATTAGAGTACCTACTTGTGGCTCCTGCATTCGATGCAGCCTCCAAAGCTTCTCTTACTCCCCAAGCTCCATTACAAACTCCATTGATCAAAGAATAACAAACATCAAATAAACAAACTCACAATCAAACTCATGCAAAGCTTATATAATTGGTGGATTTACATTCCATCCGGGCAAATATAGGTCTCTAGCTTAGGAAGAAATTATGGAGCACCCTAAGTTAAGTGCTTCCCCGGTAGCGGTGCCAAAGATGTTCACCAAAATTAACACTTACCTTGCACGAGAAGAGAAGATGTAAGGGTTGATCTTTGGGGGCATTCACTTAGCCAATCCCATGAGGGTTAACTTCTCAATGTGAAGCTGCTAAAAAGGGCTCACTCCATCACCATTTGTGTCACTCAAGTGGAGCTTCCATGAGCTAGGTAGAGAGAAAGAGGGAAAGAGATATGGAAAGATTAACCTCTACCTTAATACCTTTGTGTGTGCAAGGAGGGTGAGAGAGAGAGATAGAGGAGAAGGGAATGGACAGCAGATGGAGAGCATAACCTACAAGCACACACACAATCAAGTAAGCTTGCATAAGCAAACAAGCTCACAACCATCACCCGTAGTACAAGAAAGCAAGTGAGAAGAGAAAACTAAAATGTGATAATGGGATTTTGTCTTTTCATATTTCTTCAAGTCACTTATATACATGAGCTCACTTTTTACAATGGCCGGCGGGGCTGCCCATTTGACCAATTGGGGGCCCAAAACTATTTATCTAGCTCTATATACACTTAGGCTTTCTATCTCATGGTTGACATTACACATGTTGTAAGCTCTGCCATCCAATATCTTTTAGATGAAGTGCTTAGTGCAGTTTTACATAAAAATGTGTTATACGAAGTGCAACGACACTTTGGATTAAAAATAGTAGAATTAATGTTAGCCAAAGTGTGGTTAACACACACACACATAGGGGGGGACTCCTTTGTTCTTAGGGTAGGTTCAAATAGCTTCCATCAAAAGTGTCTTATCCATTAGCGTATCAAGTAGGGATTGAAAATTGTGTGAAAAAAACATAAATTCAACAAGTAATAAGAAACTTATTATTCCATTATGCATGTGACCATCTTAAGAAGCTTTAAAAACACAAAATTCTTACATGATATCTATGAACTCTTCCTATCTTCTTTAGGCAAGAAGCATCATGAGGTAATCTTAGCATACATAGGGAAGGACATGTGGAGGAGCATAATACATATCCAGTTTGTTAGCTAGTTTATTAGTAAGGTTGGGATTATGTGAAGATTTGATAAATTATAGAGCTAACAACAAACGAATTTATATTTCTTGACAGCTTCAGGATTGTGTGAAGATGGAACTAACAAGAAACTAATTATTCAAGTATGCATATGTAAGTAAATTATTCAAGTATGCATATGTAAGTAAATTATTGCTTCGTATACTTTATAAGTTTTCAAAAGAACATGAAATTTGTACACAATCTGTATGAACTCTTCCTCTCTTCTTTAGGAAATAAGTGTCAAGAGGAAATATTAATATGTATAGGGAAGGACGTGTAGATGATGGTGCCCAGTTTTTTGGCTACATGGGAAAAATAAGGATAAGAAAATTGACCATGCAGAGAGAGAGAGAGAGAGAGAGAGAGAGAGAGAGAGAGAGAGAGAGAGAGAGAGAGAGAGAGAGAGAGAGAGAGAGAGAGAGAGAGAGAGAGAGAGAGATTTGTTCAGCTATGTTGTGACAACTTTTATCAAAAGCATCTTATTCACTAGTAGGAATTGGGATTGCGTGAAGAAAATATAGATTATTGAGCTAACAAGAAACTAACTCTTAGATAATGCGTATAAAAGTAAATAACTAATTACTATCATTAAGAAGCTTGAAGACAAAAATCTTATATGAACTCTATAAACTCTTTCTATTTTCTTTAGGTAAGAAGTATCAAGAGGTGATCTTACCATGTATAGGGAAGGACATGTGGAGGATGATGCATAGTACATATCCATTTTGTTGCTACATGGACACATCTGAGATTGAGCACTTATCATTTTCTAGTATCATAAGTACATGCCCTCACCAACCCTAGCCAATATCACCAAGCCTTCCACTATGGGCCAGGAAGAGGTACAAAATCCTTGGTCAAGTGAAGAGGGGTGCCACAACATAAGATTCGTGACCTTGACTCCCAAATAAAAGGGATTAAGGGTAAAATATCTCAACCTGTGACTTTAGTAATCCTGTGTACACCTAAAACATTGCCATGTATTCTTAACAATGCTTTGGCTCTTTGCACACTAGGTGTAACAACAGCTAGGATCTAAAACTCCTCATCAAGGCTCTGTTCAAAAAACACACAAAAAAGAGTCAAAGAGAAGCAATGCAAGATGGTGCAAACAACATCAAAGAAAGCAACACAAAGTAGAAAGGAGAAGTGTTTAGAGAATGAGTTGGAGGAAATATCAAGAAGAGAAGGAGCACACACATCGGCACACCATTAGCCCCATGCACATGCATTATTCACTAAGAGCTTAGCACTGCACATACACATCTTACAAAATAAGCACTCACAATCACTTGCATCTGCACCAAAGCCTCATAATGAAAAATCATCCAAAAGCCTCGTAAATCGAAAATTATCCAAGTATGTCTTTGGACGGGGAGGCACAAGCCTGGTCCATGGTATGACCCATCACATGGATTCCCTTCAAATGTATAGTAACCTCCTCCATCTTCAAGAATAATAGCATCTTCCCTCTCAGTTCTCTATTACCCTCTTCTTTAACTCTTTGTTGACTATACCAACCATTGAAAAAATAAGTCTCTACTTCAAAAGCCCTCCATCGTCAAACTATTCTAGAGTAAAGAGAGACAACCTAATCTCTTCAACAACCATGAGATGCAAGTAGAGTATACACAACCATGCCAAATCAACCCAATGTTTATGATGCCTAAAGGCAGTCTTGATGATGTACGTTCCTGCAAATACATAGGAAGGGCCCCTTCTACAACTTTTCTTACTCCTCAAGCCCATGCCACTTACCATAACAGAGATGTGACTTCACATGAAGAAATTTAATGACCAATGCTAAGGTGCAAGACCTAACACAATGGTAGTAGAAACATGCCACTTTTTAAAACTCACATTATACCTACCCTTGAGATGGTGCCTAGGCTAGCTAAGAAAGCCTCGTCTTTGACCTCAATGAAGGGCCAAAATTTTACCAACAGATCCAATTCTATGGCATGGTCAAATTCTTCCACAGCCATAATCACCTTGAGGAGACCAGCATCTAGAAGAGCTTCATAATCATACAAAGGCAGATGGTGGTGGGTTGTCTTTCCCACAAGACATTCATAATTGCCTTCCATGACATTAACATCATTTTTGGTTCCAATGGTTGGTGACGCGAGGAAAGCAATCACCTTTAGGAAGGGGGTATGTTAACCATTCTCGTCAACATGCCCTCACTTATAAGGAGCTTCACCATCTTACCTTTATGTATTGGAAACTTGTCTTTTACAAGACAATGTTAGAATATATAAAGTGACCTTACTCAATGCTTAACACCAAATAGGGAAGTCTATGACTTTGTGTATACACTTGCTTAGGGCTAGACATAGTTGTCATAGGCTATTTTTAAGTCATGGCTGGCCAAATGTGAACACTAGGCACTTATAATATAAGTTAATTTTGAATTATGCAATACACAATCCTGTAAGAATTTTATGTTTTTTAAAAGCTTTTGATGTATAAACCTAACCTAAGAACAAAAGATCTCTCTCTCTCTCTCTCTCTCTCTCTCTCTCTCTCTCTCTCTCTCTCTCTCTCTGCATGTTCCATTTTCTGCCTACTGCCCATGCAACAACAAAATGGATATGTACTGTGCATCATCCTCCGCATGTCCTCATACGTTCTAAGCTTGCCTTTTGATGTTTGTTGCCAAAAGAAAATAGGAAGAGTTCATAGAGATTATGGAAGAATTTTGTGTTTATTTAAAAAAGTTCCTTAAGGATTAGTTTCTTCTTAGCTCAAATAAATTATATTTTCTTTACACAATCCCAATCCCTACAAAATTGAGAAGCTAACATTCATAGAGATTATGTATGAATTTCATGTAAAAAGAAAAACTTTTTATGGAAAGTAAGTAATTATCTACTTTCATAAGGAGAATTGAATAGATATAGGTTATCTTTTGTTTACACAATCTTAATTCTTGCAAAATTGAGGAGCTTAGATGTCCCTACCAGTATGAGCTCTCTTGTAAGCTTGTTATCAAAGAGAACCATACATATTGTGAATAAATTAAGGAGCTTACATATCCCTATCGCTTTGTGAGCTCTCATGTAAGCTTTTTATCAAGAGCAAAGAGAACCATACATATTGTGAATAAATGATTATGATGTATATTGTGAATAAATGATTATGATATATATTTGCAACCATGAATCCCATGCCTCGCTCATGTGCACTAGAAAATCTTGCGCAACTGTTGCCCTTTTACATGCCTACCTCACTTGCCCCACCTATGCCATTACCTATGCATCCCTTCCTCTTCCATACATGCCCCTACACATATCTTGTCTCTCCCACACATTCCCGTGCAAGGATTCCTAAACGTCGAGACACATAGGATTCTCTTACGCTTGAGAGGCAAGGGATGCCCTTGCACATCCCTTGTCTCTCCCACACCTACTCGTACGAGGATTCCTAAACATAGAGACACATATGATTCTCTTCCACTTGAGAGATAAACATAGTGTTTTCTTTATCGTGCGTGTGTGCTCGCTTAGGGCACTAAACACACAGACAACAACCCCTAATGCATGAAACTGTAATATCTAATGCATGCCCAAATATGCTTTTTATGGAAGATTTGTATGGGTTATTTGCTAAAAGAAAGCATGTTATTGAAACCTTATAAGAACATAATTTGATGTTAATGTATGTGTTACTTAAACCTTATAAGAACATAATTTGGTGTTGATGTTAGTGATTAATTGATTTAAAAAAACGTGAGGGGACATATTAGAGGAAAAGTCAATTCCATAAAGAAAGTGTATTACTTAAACCTTATCAAAACATAATTTGATGTTGATCTATGTTGATGTTATTCATTAATTAATGAAAAAGAACGTGAGGGGACATATTAGAGGAAAAATCAATTACATGAGTATGGGTGCTACGGTTGTTTTATTTATTTATTTAATTAATTAACAAAGTATATTGTGTTTCTCTTAGGAGGGCGAAAATGCGTTAGGCTATGAAAGCTTGAAGATGAAGTTGAGGCCAAAAATATGACAATGCAAAAATAAATAGTGTTGTTTTGCAAATGAACAATGAGGGCCATAAACCCAAGAATAATCATAAGCTATCCCTCCCTCTCTACTCAAGCTATCCCTCCCTCTTGAGTCTCAATGTCCTCCTTGGTAGCCTCCATAACAATATTCCCCTTGCCATCCCCTTTTTTCCTTTTCTCGCTGCATCCATCCTTCTCTCTTTCTCATCTACAGAGCTTCATCCCGTCTCTTTTCGAACTAATTGGCTCATTTGTGTGCTTTTGATAGGCGCTATAAGGCTAGTTTATACAATTTATGAGGCTACTGGGTAACTACTGTTGTGAGTCACGATCTAAAGCTGCTTTAGTTCATGAACAAGGCCTGCGAGCTTTAGTAGACCAAGCTTGTGAGTGCCGGAGTAAGAAGGCTGCAAGTTTTCTCGCGAGTGTAGAAGAAAAAGGGATCGCTGTTCCCTATCAAACTTGAGAGCTAGGATTCTAAAGAGGAAAAGGAGCCATTAAGAGCTGTTGTAAGGCTGAAAGGATGTAATGCTTTTTGAATTATATATATATATATATATATATTTATTGGTCCCAATAAAAAAGAAGAAGAAATTAAGAGCCTTATTGATTTTACACGATTAGCCT
Source organism: Cibotium barometz (assembly GCF_041138505.1). Lineage (NCBI taxonomy): Eukaryota > Viridiplantae > Streptophyta > Polypodiopsida > Cyatheales > Cibotiaceae > Cibotium > Cibotium barometz. Next base: position 5,040,467 of record NC_141052.1, read on the forward strand.
TAGCTATATATATCCAATATTTTTTCATAAAAGCACTAAAGGCAATCTAAGCATGTCTAATCAGTCGCTTTTCCCTCGGAAAAGGAGCCATCATTAACTTGATTAGCTTGATCTTACGTGATTAGCCTTAGCTATAACTCAGCAAGCACTACTATAGACAATCAATGTGAAGGAAGTAATTAGCCTTTATGTGTACGAGCTCTTCCGTCAGTTTTCAATAAAAAGCACCACTACACATGGGATTCTGAGCGCTCTTGCAGGTTACGACACGGGTAGCATACTCTGTGGCCCAACAGGTGGTGGTGGTGGTGACTGCAAAGCCTTTCTGAAATCATGGCATCCTCAGAGCCAGATGAACCTGCAACCACAGCAACTCTTCCTTCTCCTCCTTCTTCTAGAATTGAGAACAACATGTCTACACAGAGCCTTCTCAGCAGGGGTGGCTCAGGTGAGTTTCGCTTTTCATGAGGATTTCTCCTGTGCAACCATCTTACTGTGACTTTTTTAGTTTCCAGCATGCCACAATTTACTACAGTCTCTCTTGGCGTAGCTCAAATTTACCTGTAAACGATGTGCATTATGTTTCCATGCTCTTGGCAACCTTAGCCATCGTGTTTAGGCAAACTTGTGATATGTTTACAACACACTTTTTGTGCTGCACTCATGCATCTATGCCTTTCATCGCATCCAACCTGCACTTTTAAGCATCAGAGTAGGGCTTTTTTTTGGGTTTTTAGTATCAGAGTAGCCCTCATTTGGTCCACCAGCTCCGACCAGATGAGGTTGCCTCCCTCATTTTATCATCTTTGTCTAGCAGCACAGCTGGCGGGCACCCATATGAGACAGCCTGTACTCTGGTTGTGAACTGTGTAGGGTATGAAAGCCAGCTCGGAAGCCTGTATGGAAGCTTGTTTGGCAGCCGGTTCAGTCTCACAGATGGATCGGGCATATATGTTTCATCATTGGCTTTGACCATAATCATCTCAGCCATAGCCGTTGTAGCCATTGTTCTAGTCACAGTCATCATTACGCTGGCTGTGATGTTATCAGCATGTGAACAACAGCACCACTCCTCTTTCAATTCCGATTCTCCACGAATGGTGGACAATTACTGTTCGAGCTTCCAATTGAACCTGGAGATGAATAACCTTCAAGGATGGGCAGTTCCTTCCCTGTGTCAACATCATATTTTTGGTTATGTTCATGGAGGACAGTATCTTAAGGACTTTGAAGCTGCAGTTGATTCAGCTAGAAGGTATCTCAATGCTCTGGTGGTAGACTGTGACAAGAAATACACTGTGGTTTTGGACATTGATGAGACAGCACTCTCGAACGTGTTCTACGATGGTAACAGGTACTCTTCTTGCCTTTCTTCCTTTTATAGAAAGGGAAGTAGATTTTAGGAAAGCCAATGTGATGGACTGCACGTGAGGATTCACTTTTGCATGCTATTTATTTAATCTTCAGAGGAAGTTTTATATGCGAGATTGAGAGGGAGCTCAATTGCTTCATGGTGAGTCATGAAGTTTGTTTGAGTGGGTGTTTGGAAGGAGGAAGCATGCTTAACAAGCAACAAATTTCAAACAATGTAAATAAAGAACTAAAAGCCATTGATGTTTGGGATACTGATTGCTATGATTGAATGGGTTGGATTTTGGCAAATGCGTTAAAGATGTGTGATTTGTTTTGCTGCCGAGTAGATTTGATGTTTTATGGATCTATGGATACATATGACTCTTGAAAGAACATTACAATAACAAAGGTGGCATGCGCCCCCCTTCTTTGGGAGGATGAAAAGAGTGCATGTGTGCTTTCTTGAGAAGCAGATTGGGCATTAGGATGATGACTTTGGCAATGGGGATTAAAAAGAAAGAACCCTTTGCAACAATGATAGGGTCTAAGCAGATGATAATGATCTTTTGAGGAAGGGGGATTTGATTATGGCTCTTGACTCTCTATCCTCTATCAATGCAGATCAATTGTATGTTAGAAGCCAAGTGGATGTTAGGAGCCATGCTTTTTAGACATGAATTTTATTATGCAACGTCATGGTGCGTGGATTCGATACAAAGCATGTGATCCATATTGCAGATTGCACATGAGGGTTGCATAGGTGGGAATCTAAAAAGTAGAAAAAAGAAAAGAAAAATCTTAGTTATTGGGAAAACGATATAAAGACATGCCAACGGGCTCTAGTCTAAGTTATAACACCTTGGTTGTAAGGTCTCCACAGACCACACCCAAGGATTATCTGGCCTAGAACCGAAACCGTAACGAAAGTTTCATAGGCCAGACATCGTACGCATTGCATGACCCCACGATGGATTGTGGCTAGCGACTCACCACCCAATTGTAGGTTCAGTGCCTCGAACCACCCCCGAGCTTGAGGTCTAATTACCTCGAGCTTGCTTGGTAGTGATGGCCCCAACCTAGCGTCCCATAGCCAAATGATATTGATACGTGAGGCAGCTTCAAAATTGTAGATGAGAAAGATGAGAAGTTGAGAACTTCTTAGTCTTAGATTGAATGTCTAGACTAGTTGAGGGTTGGACCGTTTGATACTCGAGGGTGGACGTAGTTCCATGGGGTTATTTTGATTCGAGGACTTTGGAGTCATGTGGATTTTCCGCCCGTTCGATGGGGTGTAACCCACGGACATGTTAGAGGTGGAATATGTTATAACCATTGTCCTTTAGGATCTCTCTTAATGGGATTGCGTGGACCTTTGGTTCGTCCCAATTTGGTGGGGTGAAAGTGGCTCATAGCGTTTGCTGTCGTCATGCTGTTTGAGGACATGGGACACACGCAGAAATTGATGGGGAGTTTTATGCTTGCTCTAAAAGTAGACATGAGTATCTACTAATTATGTGTGAAAACACATTCTTAGATGAGGATTGGACAGGGGAGATCTTGTGGTTGGAATATTGTACTGGAAGTACATGGCACTAGGACGTGTTTGTGCATTAAGTGGACTATTATTTGCCGACAACTAATGTAGGATTGCATTTGGTATGGCAGTTGTGTTGTGTTGTGGGTCTCTGCTAGGATTGTTATGGTAGAGTTTGTTGCACTTTAAGACTGGATGTCCTATTGGGATTCAGCTTAGATGAGAGTTGGATTGATAGTAGCGGGGCTACAAGAGGAGTCTTACACTGGCCTAGGCAAGAGGCAGTGGACTTGAGTAGTGGATGTCCAAATTTGGGGATTCGCTTACATAGGCTTGTCTCCTTATTCAATTCACGAGGACGTGAATTGAACAGAAGGGGGGAAGTATGTTACGTCTCGATAGGCCTAGGATTAGGGCTAGGGGCATGTGCTAACTCGGGATTAGGGTTAGGGTTAATCCAAAATTAGGGTTAAGGCTTAGCTAGGACGTGGGGACTTGGAGGGTTCACATGTGGGCTTGGAGCGCTAGCAAAAAGAGGTCTAGATTTACTAAAAGCTTATAATTAATAGCCTAGGGCTAATAATGGCTAAAAGCTTATAAATAAAGCAGGAACCTAATAAATAAAGCAAGGGCCAATAATAGCCGGGTTATTACTACATAAGTGACCTTGGGGTCACTTATTAGACAAGAGGTCAAGTAGTCACGCAATGGCTTGGGGCTCTACCAAGGAAGCGTGTAGGATCTCATGGCCATGGAGCTCCAAGGTGGGTGGTTCGGCCTAGTGGCGTCATGAGAGAGAGTGATGAATCATAAAACTTGTCACCTTGCAAGTGGCAGGCTATAAACTGTTGCAAAGTGTGTTTCGGGTGCAATTCAATGCCCGAACGATAAGCTGGTTGCAATCCGGAGCGAAACTTCCTCTTTCTTTCATCCTTAGTGATTTGCATAAAAGGAGTTACCTCCAGCAACACTTTCCAAAACTTGTTGACATACTGTTGCACACTTTCATTATCTCTTTGCTCAAGTCTATTCCACTTTTGGGTGAGAGTTTGCTCCGCATTTGGTGGCAAAATCTGAGCATATCCTTAAACTCCTTCCAGGTGCAAATGGGGTCTTTGGTGATCTTTTCAGTGATCCACCAATGAGCAGCGGTCCCCTTCAAAAACATGCTAGCATGGCGTACTTTAGACTTCTCAGTGAAGTCCTCATCGCTGAAAGGAATGTCAAACTGTGTCACAAATGCTAACACTTTGGAAGCATCATGCTCTCCATGAAAAACATCAAACTTAATAGACTTGTCACCTGCTTTAAATTCCTTGAGCTTTCTGGCATGAGGCTCATGGTCCTCTCTTTTTCTTTTCCCCTTATCCAACGGGATAGCCCTATCTGCATGGGCTCCATGGGCCTTCATGGAAGTTTCATGAAGCACGGTGGCATGTGCTCCACGAACTTGAGAATCAGATGCATGTGACTTTCCTGCATAAGGCAATGTCTCTCCATGAGACAACTCAGCAGGCAAAACTCTTCTAGTGGCAGACCTGTCACCCCTACCATGGGATACATGTCTTGAATGCATGTGACCTTCATGCCCTCCATGAGCACTAGCATACATATACCTGTCAGGCTTTGTGCCTTGTGGAGAAGATGCATGACGAGAGGTGACTGTCACCTCTTCCTTTTGCATAAATGACCTCAACCTTTGAGATGCGGGATCTCCATGCTTCAAGCGAGGTGGATTTCTGAATTTCAGCTCTCCGTCTTCCCCCTCTTTGATGTCACCTTTGCGGAGGAGGTAAGAAAGTGCCAACTCCCTTGGCTTCTTGCCCACTTCTCGTGCCATGGACTCAAAAGTCATGTCCACCATTGCATCGGCTTTCCTTGCTTCAATGGCACTTTGTACATGGGGATCTTCATGCCAAAATTTCAGCTCTTGCTCTTTTGCCTGCAAAATCTTTCTCATAGGATCCAATTCAGCCCTCATTGCATTAGGCTCCTCTTCTTGCATAACTGTCTTTCCACGAGATGGTTGCCTCCTCAAATCACTATCATTCACCCTCTCAAGGGGCTTGTGCCTTCCCTGCAAAGCATCAGAACCACGCGAGGCACTTGATGGGCCCCTCGAATTAGGCACTTCCAAAGGGTTGCCTTGGCTGTCCATTGTGTTTAGTGTGCTAGAAGCGGGGTGTCCAATACACAGGTTCGTTTCGCCACTAAGAAGAGGGAAATAACCGTGCTCTGATACCAATGAAACCGATCTCGTCAAGTGGGAGAAGACTTCGTTGGACATCCACACGCGTAGCACAACTTAAATATCACAATATAAATGGACAACTCAATAACAACTGAAAAGCTGAAATGAGATGATGATCAATGGACACCAGCACTGGGCCCGGAACGGGCCGACCCCCTCCTCAATATATAATATATTATTGGGAGTATTTAAGTGATACAATGCTCCATGGGTTCAATGAACCAGATGATGTCCATGTACAACTGAAATGAATACAGTTACCAAACAAGAGACTTGAAGTAGACGTTTGAGGAAGGGCGATCCACTTGAAGAAGTTTAGTCCCTACGGTCCCGTGCCTTCACTGGAATCCGCAGAGAGCGCCCCACTGGTGTTCCAGGACCACGCATAAACAGGCGCTCCCGTACTAACGCCTGGCTCTCCCGATCTCGGTACCCATGGACCATGGTTCTCCAAAAGCTTGGACTACTCGGCACCGAACGAGTGTTAGCAGCAGTGAATATCCCTTGTAAGATCTACACCAAAGACCTTTGCTTGAGTCTCAATCGATGTACCTTGTAAAACAATGAATATAGCCTTCAGTAGTACTAGGCACCCACGTATGAAAGGAGAAGTCTCCATTATTGATGTTGCTGCCAGCTTGAGGGACAGAGGATGGATCGCCAGCAGCTACCCGATAGTATGGGGAGCTAGAGTCACCTGTTGTGCAGTCTGCTTGTGCGCAAGCAGGAGAGAAGCCGCCTGCGGGCAAGAGAGAGAGGACTTGTGTGCAGCCGCCTGCAAGGCAAGAGATGGGGGAACCTGTGCGTAGCCGCTTGCAAGGCAAGAGAGATGGTCGGTCCCTGGGCACAGCCGCCTGCGGGCAAGAGTGATGGTCGGTGCCTGGGCACAGCCGCCTGCGGGCAAGAGTGATGGTCGGTGCCTGGGCAAGCGAAGGGAAGGTTACCTGCACGCAAAAGTGGAGAGGGTCGCTTGCGGGCAAAGGTGGCCGACCACGTACAGCTGGCCGACTCACCCTTTGCATGGGGAGCGGCTAGTTGAAGGCTTCCAAAGGGTGGGGGGGGGGGGGGGGTGGTTAGGTGACCATGCACCCACCACCACCCACATACGGTTAAGGGAGGGCTCCCCTCCCCACCATGGTCCAAGAGTGGGTGCCCATAATGAGTGCCCACCCTAGAAAAGGGCACCATGAGATATTGGGGAGGCCGCCCACTCATTAATGAGTGTGGACCTGCAACCTTATAAAAAACAAAGGTTAGAAATAATGCCATAAAATAAACAAATGGAACACACTTACCACCTGTTCTCACACAACAAAACTCGTCAGAAGACAGAGCAAACTTCACGACTCACTGGCAGGCGTCCCCGCTAAGTAAGTGGCACGTCAAACAGGCAAACACAAGAATACAAGTCACACGAAAACAGTTCCAAGCATGCAAAACATGAATGCATGTGCAAACAGTATCATGGACATATCTCCCGTTCATGGAACAAGTACTAAACATTCTTGTCGGACACAGTGATGGCACGACAGAAAGTATAAATCCCGGTCTTCCTATGGAGTGACAGTCCCATAGGTAAGACACAGATCCAGGCACGAGCCTCCCTATGGAGTGACAGTCCCATAGGCAAGACACGGCACAAATACTGGCTCTTCCATGGTGTGACAATCCATGGATAGAAATAGTCCAGGTTATACACGGGTGGCACCAGTCTGGCTCCCGTCCATGTTATGCAAAATATTGGCCCCTTCACATGAGACACCGGCCTGGCCTCAAGTGAACGAGACACAAATCTGGAGATGGACCAAATGGTTGGCCAATTGGTGACACAGACTAGCACTTCTCGTCACATAGTTACCAGAGGTTGACTATGCCAAAGCACAGAGTGTCTGGACTCTGTGGGCTCATGCCCACACCAGATTAGGTGTGGTAGCTTGTGTTTGGGATGAGTTTGTCCGCGACCTTAAGTAGCGGTTTCTATTGCCCCATTACCTTGAGCGACTCAAAGATGAGTTTAGGGGAGCGCGTCAGAATGCGCAATCAGTCTTTCAGTTTGCCAACAAAATTTTGAACTTATGTTTGCAGTTAGGCTTATCTGATACAGACAAGAAAGGGCAATTCCTGTATGGCCTTGACACGCAAATCCAATGGGAGGTGCGTATGTTTATGTTACATGTGGAAGCTCTGGGATGCTTCTTTAGCCCTAAACACCATCTAGAACATGCTGATGCAAAAACGCAGACAGAAGGGAGAGTAGAGAGGGAGAGAGAGAGCTGGAAATTCAGTATTTCATATGGTACAAAAAGGTACATCTATCTTGCAATCATAGGCTGCCTTCCATGAAAAGGTAGATCACCTAAACAAAGCCCTAATTCTATGATCCAACTCAAAGGAGTTGAATGAATGAAACGATGAGCAACCATGCCTATTTATAGGCCTTGAAGTGACTATGTGAACTGGCCGACTGCTGGTCGGCCAATTCTTGGACATAAATAAACATATGTTGCAGCCGACTGGAGTCTCCTCTTGTGTGTACTGGCCGACAGCCCCTATGTCCGCTACTGGTCAACTCTTCTTGCCAAAACAACAACCAATGCTCCAAATCTGTATTTCTAGTGAGTCTTTATCATGTTGCCTCCAGGATTAGCCCTGAGATTAGAATGTACATGTGTGTGCACATGGTAGTTTAGGCCAGCCACCTTCAAAGACGCTGTCTTGCTTGCGTAGAGTGCTGAAATGAAGCACAATGGTGGAAAGCCCGAGACTTCCTAGCCGGCTACTCCCAAGGCTACCACCTTGGGGAGAAAAGGCTAGAACCAGATGGGGTCTTCCCTAGGGGCCTCTGAATCCAGAACTCGACCAATGTGCCCAAGCTTACTCCAGACCAGAAAGCGGAGGCAAGATCGATGGCAAGTTGAGTGCTGAGGAGATTGCTCAGTACAAGGAGGGTAGTTGTTTCTTGTCATACAAAAGTACACACCTCTTGGGAGTGTCCTAAGAAGACTACCGCTCCAAAGACCGCCGCCCCAATCTCCACGGCTTCAGTGGTGAGCCCAGCTCCCACAGACCCCAGTGGCTGTCCCTAGTTTTTCGAATCCAATGCTTCAGTTGGAGCAGTCATTAGCCGGGAGCTTGAAGATAAGTAGAAGGGTGCCCATGACCAGATTATGAGCGCAACGAATTGCTCAAGACCTTTGGCTACATAGGTGGCCAGAGAGTCGTCTTGTTTGACAGCGGCAGCACGGAGGACATGATCATGGAACAGGCCGCTCGGTGTGCTCGTTTCGTCCTGACTTCGGTGGACAAGCCAGTTGAGGGTTTTAGCACATGCATGACGACGAGCATCAAGTATGAAGCTCTTGGTGCTAAGTTAGTTATTCAGGGCACGGAGTTTGTGCGTGATTTTATGGTTGCCTCTCTTGTAGGAGCAGACACAATTTTGGCCAAAGTTCCTTTGTGATGTCAAGTGGGACAAGCACACTTTCTAGATTAGCCGAAATGTCCCAGTGACCATTAAGTGTGAGCCAGGAATCTCGAACTTTCCGCTCATCAGCCACTTGTAGGTTGAGCGATTGGCGGGATCCCTAGGTCCTAGGACCATAGTGTTAGACCGAGATGCCAAGTTTACGAGTCATTTTTGAAGGGCATTGTTTGATAACTTTGGTACTAAATTGAATTTTTCCAGTGCATTTCACTCACAGACGGACGACCAGACAGAAATCTACAACCAGCTGGCCTTTGATGTGGTGAAGTGTTATGTTAACGATTAGCAAGGTAAGTGGGAATCATATTTGCTTTTAGTTCAAGCTGTTTTGAATGATTCTTTTTCTTCAGCTATTGGCAGGACTCCATATGAGGCAGCGTTTGGAAGACCATTCGAGTCGCTATTGACCAAAACCTCGTCTTCAATACGTGAAGCGAAAAGATTGACGGAGTCTTACCAGGAGATTTTGGAGTCAGTGAAATTCAGGTTGGCTAAAGCGCAGGAAGCCTACACTCGACAGGCCAACAAAGATCGAAGGGATATGAAGTTTTCGGAAGGTGATTGGGTGTATCTTCGGATTATGAAGCAAAGGTGGGAAAGCGATGCCCAAAGTTGTCATTGAGGAGCTTCAGACCTTTTCCCATCCAGAGAAAGATTAATGAGGTTTCAATGAAGTTGAAGCTATCTCCGAGTTGGACTATGCACGATGTGTTCCATGTCAGTTGGTTAAAACCATATGTAGGTCCGATCCCTTCAGAAGTGAAAGATAAGGTGGAACTAGATATCATTGATGAAGCTGAAGTGATGGTTCCAGAACAGATCCTTTTGCACCGCTTCAAGCATAGCTCAAGCCGAAGACAAAGACAGTTCCTCACAAAGTTTCAAGACTGAGGGACCCATGAAGCGGTATGGCTTGACAAAGAGTTCTTCGACGACTATCTGACGTTATTGACGGACTATTTGGAGGCTACGCAGCTTCTGTCAAGTTAAGCAGAAGGGAATGTCACGTGCATTCTGCACTTGGATGCCACGTAGACATATCTGTACAAGAAGGTTGTAAAGCTTTTATAGCTTTATTAACATGATTAAGACTTGATTAATGAACATAAGACAAATGTTGCAAGAAAAGACTGAGTGATTGCATTGAGACAGGGGCCTTTCTTAAATAGAGGTCGAAAAGGTACAATTAAAGAGGCACATTCCTATGAAGGGGTGTGGCTCTTGAATCAATAGTTATGTCCTTAGGACTTAGGGTTATGTCTTTAATGAATAGGCATGTCCTTTGATAGTGACCCATGTGTAAGGGTGTGATCCTCATAGGTGTCTTTACAATTAATGAGGAATTAATCAGAATCATCAAGATCTCTCCATTTAACAAAAAATTTCTGTAGTGAGCTTATGTCGTGTTTCTTTTTGTCTGACATCAAGAATTGTCTCTGGAATTAAGAGTATGTGTTCATCTTCAATTTTTGGAACATAATCCAAAACATCTTAAATTGGAAAATCACCGTCCACAAACTTCTTGAGCCAAGAAATATGGAAAGTTGAACGACTTCTACCCCAAGAAGGCAGTAATTCCAACTTATAACTGAGAAGGGTCCATAATATCTTGGGCGAAGCTTTGGAAAGATTGATTTCACTGTCTTGTATCAATGAGGGGCAATATATAATAATACCAAGTCTTCTTCTTAAAATTCAATGTGACGACGATGCTTATTAGCTGTGCGCTGATATTGCTCTTGTACGCTGGCCATCTTATCCTTAATCAAGAGACTTGAATATCGAAGTCCAGAAATGTTCTTTAAACTTTGGATCTCGATCAGAAACTATAGATTTTGGCAACCCATGAAGTTTGAAGATATACTTGTATGAACAATATTGCAATATCCGAAGATTGGGCTGTTGCACGGAATGAAATGTGCCATCTTAGAAAATCTGTCAACCACCACAAGAATCTGTGTATTTCCTTTAAAAGAACGTGGCAATGAAGTGATAAAATCCAGACTCATACTTTCCCAGCGTTCATTGGGAGCTGGAAGTGGTTGAAGAAGACCAGCTAGAACTTGTTTGCTAGCTTTCATACGTTGGCACGAAAGACATGCTGTGACAAACTTAATAACATCTTGCTTCATTTGAGGCCAATAGTATGTAGCCGTCAAAAGACGATACGTCTTGTTGATGCATGGGTGTGCAGCATAAGTGACCTCGTGATGTTCTTTCACTAAGACTCTTCGAACATGAGTATCATGAGGTACACAAATACGATCTTGATAATTTAGTAAACCATCCACTAATGTATATGCTCCATAAATCTTCAATTCGGAAGGAGTTGCATTTTGAGAATTGAGAATTCGAAATGCATTTCCAAAATCACGATCCTTTGAATAACGGTTCTTGAAACTTTGAGGTATATCCATTTCAATTGTAGAAATAGCCAAGACCGAAGCTGGCGGCATACGACTGAGAGCATCCGCAACCACGTTGGTAAGACCAGGAACATACTCAATTGTCATATGAAAATTGGCTAAGAATTCGACCCAACGCGCTTACCTAGCATTCATAACTGGCTGCGTGAAGATGTATTTCAAAGAATGATGATCTGTTTTCACCACTGAATCCGCACCAAGGAGATAATGTTTCCATGCACGATAGACATGAACAATAGCCAAAAATTCCTTGGCATATACTAGGTATCTTGCTTGAATCACAGAGTGCTTATGACTGTCAAATTTAATAGCACGTCCTTGTTGCATCAAGACGGCACCAGTGGCAATATGAGAAGCATCCGTATAAACATCAAAGGGGAGAGTAGGGTCAGGAATAGCCATGATAGGAGTTGTGGTCAAAGTTGTCTTTAAACTTTCAAAAGCTTGAGTTGCGGCTTCAGTCCACTTGAATGTAGGAGTGGACTTTAAAAGTTCTGTGAGAGGAGCAACTATTTTTGAAAATCGATGAACTTTTGTGTGATAGAAGTTGGCAAGTCCCAAGAAAGAACGCTCATCATGGATGTTTGTGGGAGTTGGCCAATTGACAATAACCTGTATTTTCTTTGGATCCACAGAAATACCGTATGCTGGAACAACATGTCCGAGGTACTCCAAGGATGTCTTGAAGAATTCACTTTTGTTTGGATTAATGTAAAGAGCATTGTCACGAAGCACTTGGAAAACGATCTTAAGATGTGCCTTGTGTTCTTCCATATTACGATTGAACACTAGGATGTCATCAAGATAGACAATCGAACTTGTCCAGAAAAGGATGAAAAAGATTGTTCATCAGACTCATAGATTTTGCAGGGGCATTGGTTAACCCGAATGGCATGACCAGGTACTCATAATGACCATATTTTGTGCGAAAAGCTGTCTTACATTCATCACCTTCGCGAATGCGAATCTGATGATATCCAAATTTAAGATCAATTTCGGAGAAGACCTTTGCATGGAGCAATTGATCAAACAATTCATTAATGCGCGGAAGAGGATACTTATTCTTGATAGTCAACTTATTAAGGGCACGATAGTCAATGCATAGGGGCATAGACTTATCCTTCTTTTTCACCAAAAGTACTGGAGCTCCAAAAGGGCTTTTGCTTGGTCGAATATGTCCTTTCTCCAAAAGTTCAGTAAGTTGTCGTTGGATCTCTTGAGATTCCGTAAAAGAAACTCGATATGGAGCACGAGTAGGAGGAGCATTGCCAGGAAGGAGATCAATAGCATGGTCGACTGGTCACCGAGGTGGGAGAACCGCGGGAAGCTCCCGAGGAAAAAGATCCAAGTACGGAGCAAAGAAAGGTTGCTTGAGGTACATCATCTTCGTATCCATGTCCTCGGGAGGATCTTTGGTTGAATAGACCATTAAAAGTGCTGAGGAACAACCACTCCTGCGGACCCACCGTTTTGCTTGGAGAGTTGAAAGCATTGGTGTAGAGAGTTGGTCTCTGATGCCTTCGAGTGCCACAAGCTTATCATTTTGAGCAAATTGTATGGAATGGTTCCGGAAACTGATGAGGGGATCATATTGATACAACCATTCTTGACCAAGAATCATATCATAATGTGCCAAAGACATGACTTGGAAATCCAATTTGTCACGATAGTGCCGAATTCAAAAAGAGAGGTGTTTGGCAATGGTGTTACACAAGGATGTGGAACCATCGGCAAGCTCTACTTCATAAATAACAACACTTAGAGAAGTCTGAATCTTCAATCTCTAGGTCAAGGTGGTTCCCACAAAGTTATGAGAACACCCACTATCGATGAGCACATGAATGGGGTGATTGGAAATAGAACCTTGAAGGACCAAAACCTGAGTAGACCGTTGGGGTAACGGTGAAGAGGTAGATTGAGTTGTGGCGGTAGCGGTGATCACTGAAGCATGTGCAATAGCATGGTGATTAACCGCACACTTTCCTTTGTCAGCAACCGGGGGTTTCTCCTCAAAAGTGGAGGGTTCAACATTAGAATTCTGGCAATGGGTTGGTCTTTTAGGGCACTCAAACCAACGATGAGGTCCATTGCAAATTGTGCACAATCCTGTTTTTTGTTGATTCCGTACAGAAGGAACAGTGGAAGGATGAGGATTGTGAGATTGGTCACGTCCACGATCCGAATTGCGTGGTTGGAAGGACTGAGGACGTCGGGACTGAAAAGAGGACGATCCTTCTGGTCAGCGAGGTTGTTGAGAATTATTCCATTGGGGATTAGGCCGGGAGGTAGAAGTGCCAGAAGATTCTCTTCGACTATCTTGGTTCATACGAGACCCATTGGCTTTCTGAAAGGCATTAGCTCGACTGGAAGAGGCTGAATTTCGAGAATTAATGTCTACAACGCGCTCGGTGTAACGTATGGCATCGGCAAGATCGACAAGATTATATTTTTGAACATCGGCACGTAGTGTGGGGTTAAGATCTTCAACGAAGGCATGGAGTTCGTCCGATGGGGACAAGGAGTCAATCTCCAGTATCAAGTTGGTGAACTGGGAGATATAAGAGGCCAAGGAACCATTTTGGTCCAAATGGCGTAAGCGAGTACATGCTTGGAAATCCGCATTGACAGGTATAAACTGCTTATGGAGGACCCGCTCAAATTTTTTCCACGTTGTAATCGATTTTCTGGCGTGGTGTCATCGTTGCCACCACAATAAAGCAGTGTCTTTGAGGAGGGATATCGCAAAAAATCACCTTTTTGGAATCAGAAAGGGTCATGGTTTCAAAGTATAACCGCAGTTTGTAGAGCCATTGGTCTAAGATACGCTTATCACGCTGACCACCATAAGATTCAAGGGGTTTAATTTCCAATTTCTTTGTTTTATTGGCTTGTAAAAGACGCTACAGAGTTTTAAGGTCGTCACCTTCTACCTCAGAAGGAATGACGTCTTCGTCTGCCGGTACTGTTGTTGAAACATCTGTTGCTGGTACTCAACTTGTGTGGTGGAGCTGCTGGATCTGTGAAGCCAAGGATGCCATGGACTCCTGGAGGTTGCTATTGGAGCTGCTGTTGAAGTTGCTGCAAAGCTTCCTGCCATACTGGAGGAGCCGGTGTGTCAACATGTTTAGCCATGAGAGAAGATGTTGATGTAGAGGCTGCAGGGTGACGAGGCTCTGGGGGTTTTTGCTGCTGACTACGCCGCTGTTCTCTAGTAAGAACCATCGGCTGGAGGGTGCGGCATCTATAAATCCAGTGAGGAGAGGCTGCTACTGGAGAAGAAGGTATAAGGGTAGGGGCAGCTGCTGGTGTCAAAGGTGTATAATCTGGTGTAGAAGGACGCACCGTGAACGAAGATGGATAAATGTTCTAAGAATAGGTGCAATATTCATGAAAAATGATGCTGCGCTCGGGAAGGACAGCGCCCAGATAAGGATGACGCTTGTGTATAAAACAGTAATGATCCAGATCCTGTGCGAAAGTACGAACACGGATCACCCACAGATCGAACTCTCGGAGGTGAGAAGTCGGTGTGGCTATCTGAACACGGTAATGAGTGGGCTGTAAAGAGGGGGGCACACTCACTGGAACAGGGGAAGAGACTGGTGGAGAAACACGGGTAGGAGAGGGCACTATGGATTGTGAGGGTGTATCCTTTAAATAACTGAATTCATAGGTTTCCTCTGCCATAAGCCGTCGGAGAAGAGGTAATGTGAGTCCACGTGATGTGGGAGACCTGTAAAAAGTGATATTGGTCCCTGATGGGTGGAGAGCACGCAAAAGAATGAAGTGACGGGTTTCCGATATTCTAATGCGCCACATTATGTGAGATTTTAATGCCCAAGAAAATGCAAAAATCACACCTGAAAAATATTGCCATAAAAAATGCTGTTGTTGTAGGAGAAGCACTAAGAGAATGTGGCCGTCAATCATATGAGAATCTTCAACGAGAAGCGGCTGGTCCAAGCAGAGGGAGTGGACAGCAAGAAGCACACGGCGAAGGGATGAGGCGGGCTGAAGCCATCAAGGAGGTGACTGCAGGCTGGCGCACGTTGAAACCGGCACGAACAGGTGGCGCCGGGTCGTTATGGCTCACGTATAGTTTTTTTTTTCTTGTATGCATGGCAATTAGACTCGTAACGTTTTGTTTTGGTTGTGTGATGTTTGTTTTTTTTAAAATTAAAAAAAAACATCAATTCGTCGTTTGCTTCTCAAACGGGCTGCTGGTTGGAGGGAATCCACGAGGGGGTGTGGCTATTCGATGGAGGGGTAGGAGGGGTGCCTTTCCATGAAGGGGTACCGGCTGAAGAGGTAAGCTCCCTTATTGCTAGGTTGCATGTTGTCTTGTCTCTATTCAAGACTTTTCTACATATGACTGGCCCAGCATTAATCAGCAAAAATTGGGAGTTTGGGGCTGAATTTGATGGGGCATTCTCTCCTGCTCTTCCATTCAATACTTGCTACACCCAATTTTAGGGTTTAGGCTGACTGATTTTAGGGTTAGGATTAGGTATGACCTTAGGGTTAGGGTTAGGGTTTGCGCATGTCACATGGCGGAAAAAAAGTTTGCTATGATACCACTGTAAAGCTTTTATAGCTTTATTAACATGATTAAGACTTGATTAATGAACATAAGACAAACGCTACAAGAAAAGACTGAGTGATTGCATTGAGACAAGGGCCTTTCTTAAATAGAGGCCGAAAAGGTACAATTGAAGAGGCACATTCCTATGAAGGGGTGTGGCTCTTGAATCAATAGTTATGTCCTTAGGACTTAGGGGTGTGTCTTTAATGAATAGGCATGTCCTTTGATAGTGACCCATGTGCAAGGGTGTGATCCTTCACAGGTGTCTTTACAGTTAATGAGGGATTAAAGAGTAATTAGGGAGAGATTAGGAGAGTTAGTCACAATCGTGACAAAGGTGCAAGACTTAAGGTGGAAAACTAGTCCCACGTGAGCCCAGTCCGAGACGAGTCAGTCAAGGTTCCACTCCATTCGTCCGAGGTCAGGTGTGCATTGTCCTGCACATGCGTCCAAGGTCAGGTGCGCATTGTCCTGCACATGAAACAGTGCCAGTCCGCGCTGTGAGTCTCCCTCTGGAATCATGTCAGTTGCTTTGTGTTTGGTCTGTGGCTAGATGCCAGACTGCCGTGTAGATTGCATGTAGAAGGGGGCATCCATTAGGGCTACCCCAAAAAGGGGATTATACCCCATGTTTGGGTAGGGGGTAGGCCTTAGGCCACCCCTAGGGGCCCATGGCCCTTGCCCACCAGCCCAGGAGGAGCTGGGAAGGCTATCAGCCAGCCCAAGAGGGCTTGGCCAGGCAGCTGGCTAGCCTTGGGCCAGCGCAACCAGTTGGCTAGCCCATTGGGCAGCCTGGACTGCAGGCGGCCAGAGCCCAGAAGGCTGTCCAGCAGCCTGCGCAAGTGGCCAGGCAGCCCAGGTATGAACACGCATGAATATTAGCATTTAATGCTACTTTTAACCAGTCGTGGGCCTTTTTTCAGTCAGCCGACTGGGGTAAAACCAGCCGACCAGCATTAGAGAAGGGTATAAATACCCATAGCATAAATCAGTCCTCCCCATCTCATATTTCACCAAGTGCTGAAGCCAATCAAGGGGCCAGGACAGCCAAGGAGAAGCTAACGCAAAGGGGTGAAGGATTGAAGGTCAAGGGCAGAGGATTCTCCTCAGCCAAGAAGGTTCAGGTTCAGTCTTTTATTTCAGATTTGCATCATTCTAATAAAAGCAAATACACCATCCGTGGTGGGGGCCCTACAGAGGGTATTCGGGACCCAATACTGTGTCCTCTTCTCCCTCCCTCCCTCCCTCTCTCTCTCTCTCTCTATTTTTCTGCACATCTATATTCAGTTTTGTACGTTATTTTCATCGCGATAAGTGTGCTGATTTTTGAGCATTGAAGTTACCAATCTCCCCCGAAGCTTCCGCATGTTACACAAGTATAAGCAACAACTCATAGAAGAGGACCGTCGGCGACACGAGAAAGAAGCACGTCAAGTAAAGCTTCACGAAGAGGCACGTCAAGCCCAGCTTTTGTATGAGCAAAGTTGGGCACACATCAGGGAAACATGGGCACAATTCTTGGTAGCATCTGTAAACGCCAAGGAGGAATCACCTAGGGCTGTGAAGCAACCCAATACTGAGAGCGTTGACCCAAGAAAGGGAGAGCTTTTAAGACAGGAGTTCTCGAGAGACGTGATCACAGAAGGATGTGTTTTCAAGTAGGTGCAATTACCCGGGAGCGGGAGCTGGAGAATCTGTCCATTCCTTCCACTTCTAGGTGTCACCTAGAAGAGCTAGGGCCAGATTAATAAGGGCGGTGACCACACCACGATTGTGTCTACATCTACTCTTGCCTCCTCCTCACTCTTGATTCTATCTCCACTAGCCGACGGTTATTCCATCCACCTTGGAGTCTTTCGGAGCAAGTGCTCACGATCCAAGGATAAATACAGGATCTGGGGTCCGTAGACTTACTTGTCTATGTTTAGAGACTTAGATGGAGTAGTATCTTTGTAATATTTCTTATTTTGTTGATAATAGTTATTTGTGGCCAATTTATCCATGAATATGTTTACACTAGTAAACTCAATGGGTACAATTCTAGGCGTTGGATATGTTTTACACTAGTAGGCTGAAGTGGTATGATCCCTGAAGTCTAGGTGTGTTAGCTCAAGTCATGGGCTAGTGTTAGCTCGAGTGGTGAGTTAGAGGCTCAAGCAGTACTATTCCTGGAGCCAAGTGGTAAGATCAAGTTGTAACCAAACTGGGCTGGGGGGCACTAAGGTCTTCGACACACTTTGCATGACCATCAATCTGAACTGGCCACATCCATTAAACATAATCACACATGCTGAAAAATAAAATCATATGCACAGGACACCACACTGGGACCGGAACGATCGGCCTCCCTTCTACAAAATTCTCTATTTTTCATGAGTAATCTTTCAAACAAAGTATGCGGGTGCCAAACACCGGAATTTTCCAAGTACACAAGATTTCCAATCAAAGAGTGCCACAAACTCATAAAGTTCTACACTTGTAACAACCCAAGGCTAGGTTTTCGAGGAGTCTACGCTTGTAACCCAAGGCTAGGTCTTCAAGAGATCTTGCAAAACAAGCATCTTCTCGCGATGAAACTTTCCAGAATCACTCTGTGGGGCACCGTCTATGCATCACCATGAAAACATCCTTGGCACCCAAAAGCATGCATAATGAGTCACATCTATTGTGATAAACCATGCTGTCCAGTTCTGAAATTTCTGTTTTCAGCCCAAAAACACTTGCAAGAAGAGCTTGTGCGTATATATCAGGGCAAGATAAAAGGAAAAGCCCATGCTCATGCCAGATGTATGCACATATGCAATTGACCAGCTGAAATTACCCCCTTCATCAAGTCGGCCAGCTGAAAGTAGCTCCCTCGCCTTCTTTTACAAGTCAACCAGCTCAAAATAACTTCTAGGCTCTTTTTAGCAACTCGTGGAGCTATTTGTAGCTTCTTCTAGGCTCCCAAACTTGTGTTTTGTCCATAATTCATTAAAATAGTCCACCTCTGGTGTGTATTCACTTACAAGTTATTAATTGTTGGCCACCTAAACTTCAGTGAGTGTGTACACATATACTTATAAACCTTAAAAACCATATAAATGAATAAAATTGCTTGAAACTGTGAGAATATGTGAATATGAAGCGGAAGCAAATAGAGATCACACAAGAGAGAGTAGACAGCCAAGAGAGATCCAACACTTGAGCCAAGAATTGAAAAATATTGAATGAATTATGAAGGCACAATGGCCATGCTTATATACATCTTATGTAGAGCAGTCGGCCAGTAGGATTGGAGGACAAATGTCCACGACTTATAAAAATGCCTAAAATAGCCTTAAGAAATATGGGAGAAATCCCTAAAAATATCAGATAAATATGGGGATAGAAAGGGGCATAAAATGGAGTAAAAGAGAGCTGGAGATGACATGTCCAACAAAAACTTATGCTTTGTGGCCATCTTTTAGGCATATCCAAGCGAGTTAAACCTCTGTTAAAGGCTCCATATCAAATCTTGACTTCTGCAGGTGTCTTCTACCATGTAAAATGTCCATATCTCATAAATTATGAGCTTGTACTTGTGCATATCATACCATGTATATGTGAAACCATAGTCCACATGAGATCTAGTTCCTGGCAACCGATCATACCTTGGAAAAGTTCCCCATTCACATCCTTTGTAAACATAAGTTCGGGATCACTGGACAATGTCCAAATCATAAGGGTGGACCAAATGGTGACATTCTCCCCTTCTCATAAACAATTGTCCGCAACTGAGAAAATAACAATAGTTCATAGGAAATTTCAGTTTTGAGTAGCATATCTCATAATGTTAGATCCATCCAAATCAAAATTCTTGTCAAGCACATGCATAAGAGCCAACTGTGCTTTTCCATAGAATAAGAGATTAGCTACCAAAAAATTGAAGTCAACCGTATTTCTGAAATCCATGAATCCATACTAGTCATCCCAACAATTGCTTATCAGGGTTCCACCTTGTTCATGAGTCTTTCAACTCTTCTGCCATGCCATTGAACTCCATATGATCACCGCCCATACGATCCATACGCATGCACAAGCCATTCTGCTACGTTCTTGGACTCCATATGGGCACCCACCCATATGATCCATATACATTCGCAGACCATCATAAATCTTTTCATAGGTTCATATGCCTTGTATAAGAGTCAGACAGGTATTAGTCATACGAGCCTCGCTCGTCCAATTAGGAGTACCACTCCTATTTGTAGCATCCCGCCATAGCCATGAATGAGAGCACCAAGTTAAAGAATACTCCCACCAGTGGCTTATGGAGTCACCATGCACCGCTCGATCTATTTGAGGCTTCATGAGCACTCAATCTTGTAGGCACTTCCTCGAGGGACCACCCTCTATGGGTTCAGTCCGAGTCATCAGTATTCATCAAGATAGATACGAAAGAAGTCTAGAAGACATAAAGTCCAGAAGAATCGAATTTTCGTTGATATGGAATGATCCAAATTTCAAATAAAAACTCTTTTGCTTAGGTGTAGGAGGTATTTCAACCCAAAAGAAAGCTAGTTATAGACATTGCGGCCATTCCATTGACATATTCAAAATGGTTCCGTAAACCAAGAATTTTTCAAAGATAAACTTTTTAGCGATAAGTGTCTTCTTGAAACAAATTCAAGGAAAACAACACTCGTCTCCTTGCACATGCATCCCAAAATGTGCCTAGAAGCATTGCCGCTCAAGTAAGTTCAAGGCTGCATATCCCCGTGTCACTCTGGCATGTGCTGTGGGAACCATGGTGAAGGGTGGGCCACTGAAAGTGACATCAAGGTAGACATAGGATGAGACAATCTCCACAACATCCCCCTTTATATGTGAAGCTCAATTTGGATGTGAAGGGGCAGGTGGTATTGAAGACCATTACCTTGGTTTTACCAAGGTCAATTGTTGAGGTCCCGTTGAGTGCAAAAATCTTGTAAGGCATCCAAATGTCTCTAAAGCCCCTTGGCTGAATCTGAAAGGAGGACGATGTCATCTGCATAGAGTAGTAGGGGGGATCAATACGCCTGCCTATTTTTTGTTTCTGATTTTTTGGGATTTTTCTTTGCAGGCCAAAATTGAGAGTAAATCAGAGTGGGATTTGAATGTCTGATTTCGGCAGGGATCAAAAAGGCGGCAGAACGGAGAAGATGAAAACGAAAGGCAAAATCGATTTTCCCCAAAATTGGGGGAAAATCAGAGAGGGAGCCTAATCGATGGAGAGAAGGGAAAAAAGGGAAAAGGGAGCAAAGAGAAAAATCAAATTTTGCAGATTAAAAAAAATCGATTTGAGGGTTTTGCAGGTCGGCAGAAGTGGGAGCGGGTGTGCTATGCGAAGGGGAGTTGTGTTTGGTGTTTGTGTGAAGAGAAAAAAGGGCTATACAAAGAGGTGAAAAGGCGTGTGCAGCCAGGTCACCACGTGTGCGTAGCGGGAAGGGAGGCTTTAGGCCATATTGACATATGCGACTTATGCGATGGCAAGCAGCAGGCAAAAAGCTTGTGCACAGGTCACCTCACACCATCGCTGGGAGAGGAGAGAGCTGCGCAGGTCACCTCATGCCAGGGGTACAGGAGCCGATGTACACGCCATAGCTGAGAGAGAGAGAGAGAGAGAGAGAGAGAGAGAGAGAGAGAGAGAGATTGCTTAGATCTGACTTTCTTGAAATGCATGTTTCAGTATTGAGAATTTTGTGGATCCCATCTGGAGTGTCTCTCTGAACAGATCCAAATCTTTTCCAATGGTTGCATTGTTAAATTTTTATCGTGAACTTCGTATTGCAAATTGGAGCATTGTCTTTCTTTCTGAAAGACCAGATAGTGCTTGGAATGCTACTGTGCAGAATTTGGTAGCAGCTGGTTATGACAGTTGGACGTCGTTGATTTTAAGGTATGGTCTCAAACTACAACAAGTGAGAGGCTCGCTATAGGCTGCCTTTGCTAATCATATCAGTGCTAATAAACTACATCTATTTCACTTGTTTAATTACATGTGTCATGCTAATGTAAGATGTGTATAATATTGAGTGGCGGACTGATTAAGAGAGTTAGAGGACCTCTACTTGCCATGAGCGCCCCTCCCCATCCACCCCACCCCCCCCCCCCCCCTTCCTTCTCTCTCCCCCCTCCACCCCCGTGTTTCTGCTCCCTGCTCACTGTGCTCCCCTGCGTGTCGGACCTCTACTTGCCATGAGTGCCCCCCCACCCCCGTGTTTCTGTTCCCTGCTTACTGTGCTCCCCGCCGTGTTGGACCTCTACTTGCCGTGAGTGCTCCTCCACCCCCGTGTTTCTGTTCCCTGCTCCCCCTCCCCTACTCCCCAAGCGCATTCCTTCCTCCCCTCCCGTTTTTGTACTGACATCCCCAGCCTGCCTCCATTCCTGCTTTCGTCCCCACCCCTACCTCCGTATTTTGTCCCTGTTAGCGCCAGTTCTTCACGTGTTAGTTGCGAGTACCACTTTGGCCTTTTTCCCTTCAGAGGTCTCCATGGCAGCGGTTCCGTGTTCCTTGATCGTCAATTGCCAATTTTCTAATGCAGACCTCCAGTTCTTGTCCTCTTTTGTGGCTTTCCTTGGAGACTACTACCACCTTGGTTTGCAAGTTCGTTGGCAGTAGACCTGCGTGTGGCCAGATTTGAGACCTCCTGCAATCCGCCCGATTTCTCGGTGGATTTGAGACCTTGTTGACATCCAGTTTCTTGGCAATGGGTACATCTGGATTGAGTTCCACTCAGCCTCCCTCATAGAGAAGACCATGTCACTGAGCACAGGGCTACTCGTGTACTTCACTAGGTGGAGACACGGCTTCTCTCTAGACTTCGAAGTTTGACCTGCTGGTTGGAACGACTTGCTTCTTGGTCACAGTCTACTTCCCGAGCCTACCCAAGGAATATTTTGAGCTTCTCGAGGGCTCTATTGTCCTCCTCCCCCCACCCCTCCCCCAAAAAAGGGGTTGAAGACTATCGCCCAAGCAAAGTAGGACTCCCTACCTTTGAATGCTCATAGCCTCTCTGAAGAACCTCACTTGACACTTCGCGATCCCATTGCTGGACAGTTCCCATTTTCTCAAGGGATCAAGTAGGGCCACATCACGTGCTTCTACCCACGTCGCCATTCGGGCCTTGAGCAGCTGCCACCAGACCAGCAGCTCCTATTTGCTCTTGGAGTTGCTGAGACGCCAATGTGGCGCTCACACAATCCTTGATGTCAATGAACCATGTTCTCTCAAAACCACTCGTGGTTAACAAATATGGGGAGCATGAAGAGTCTGACATCTAGATCACCGCTTAACCATAGAGCCCATGTGGTTCACCTGTGAGCTGAGGTTAGAAGCATCTAGAGACTTGGCTCTTGTCACCATTTGGCCACCCAATTGGTCCACCCGTGCTTTCTTATCATGTATGTACATTGGACTGGTGTCCATGGCAGTTGTTTATGCCGGGGATTGATGCCACTCATGTGATACTGTAGACTTGGCTTTCCGTTGGGACCTGTGCCTCCGTGTACATGCCCGAAAATGCTTGGTGGATTGGTGTTCCATTGGGTCTGGTACCTCGTGTACTTGCCTGGAGCACGTCTATTTTGTTATAGTCTCATGAACGGGGATTGTCCATACCAATGCTGCATTGCATAGCATCTTTATGTGCTTGCCTGCAAATGAAATTGCATGCTGTTTTCATGTCTGCATGACCTATGTGTAGTTTCGGGCTAGGAGACGCCCGCTTGTGAACCGTGTGTGTGAAACTGTCTACTGACATGGTTGTGTGGCATGTGAACAGGTGGTAAGTATTACCCAATCTAGGCTCAAATAGCCCTTAGGACTTAGCCAATATTTATAAGTGAGTGCGTTCCCACTTCATTAAAGTTTGGGTGCCCAAAAGTCACTTATAGATTATGATCGCTTCCAAGTTCACACTCACTGAAGTCCCGAGGCAGACAAGACTCAATGTCCAAGACCTGATTCTCCCCTTTTACTCATAAATGGGCATCTCCCCATGTCCCTTCACCTGATTGGACCCCAATGTTTTTCCAACATTTCTCTCCATTTCCAAGCTCTCCATAGCCATACCCAACTTGCTTGGGTGTTTTCCAAGCTTCCAAGAGTGTTTCCAAATGCTAATCACTGTCCTACACACTCCCAATGATTGAAATTCAGCAGAACAGCTCTCTTTATTGTTGTAATTTTTGGTCTTTTTGCTGAAAACCCTAATTTCAGCTCTCCTTTCTCTAAGTTGAACCATAGGGGAAGCTTTCCCAAGGTTCCCTTCATCCTCTTGAAGACTTTTGTCGCAAAGAAAGGCGACAAATCAAAGATCTCAACACTCCAAGGGACTTCCATCGCGAAGACTTCTGCTGTCATCGACTCTACTTGCTATTGGTAAGCTTTTATGCTTAAATATGGGAGCAAGTAGCAGGAGGGAGGAATCGGATTACAAGATCACATACCTTGTGTAGTGTTCTCTTGTCCTACGTGCTCTCTTGCAGATTGTTGCTACCATGTGTTGGTGAAACAATAGAGAGCAGATGGTAGGGAACATGGGCACTTGAGAGGGTAGTGTAGGTTGCAAGTCTACATCGACAACCACTTGTTTGCAATACTGTATTCATATGCATTGGTATGGAAATCTGGTTAGAAATGCCCATGACACTATGTACTTGATTCTCCCAAGATCAATATACTTTATTTGAGGGAGGGGTCGGCCGTTTCGGCTCATTGTGTGTCTCTTGTCAATTCAGCAATTTACTTCTTGTATTTTTGAGCAAGTGTCCATCAAATCTTAGTGTATTTAAGTGTATTGATTAGCATTGTGTTCAACCAAGTTACAGCTCCATGCGCAAACCTTGGCGTTCATACGACCACCCCTCCGTTGCAAGCACGAAGTAGTCTCATGTTACAACCCCACGAATCTCCTAAAAACACAAGCGATGTTACAACCCCATGAATCTCCTAAAAACACAGCTGATTAGTACAAACCCCCTAAGCGGGGTGCAGGCTAGCGCACCTCCCAACCTTGTTCTATGCTTTGAACCACCCCCAAGCCAGGGGCCAAAGTATGACTCCCACAGATCCATGCGAGTCTGTCCCATAGAGGCCCTAGGTATGCCAATCTATGCTCTGCCACATGTGTGGCCGGAGTCTTGGTCAAACTCTGACCAATAGTGAGGTTATGACAATAATAATCCACGTTTCACTTATATAGTACCCACTATTGCTATAAATAACCATCCTATTATTAACCACTAATCTCGAGGATTAGCACTAGGTATGTAACATACTTTCCTCCTCAGACGTTTCCACTCTTGGAAACAAAATCTTTCTAAGAAAGAAAACTGGGAAACCCCAATTCGAGTCCTCCTCTATCCTATCTTTCCTCTTAATTTTATACTCAGGGATCAACTTATTTCTAAGTTGCCTTTCCCTGAAATCAATCACCGTTTCCGGTTCATGTGGAACATAAGACAAATCCTGTCACAAACGGGTGCGTGGTTATACAGAATTTAGTACTGAAATCACAAGATTATCATCCTTGATCACTACCATATCCTACATATATAGCCATAACGATAGATTATACAATGTGGAAGTATTGAAAAGAAACGATACTGCACTAGGGACCAGAAGATGGGCTCGTCCCTCCCCCCCGCCCCCCCCCCTTCTTCTTGAAGGATATGTATTGCCTTAAGGGAGTAAGAATTTTACAAGTACATAAAATAGGTAGCTTGGCCCAGTCATACACCATTGTTTCTTCCAAAATTATTGAACATGAAAACAACTTACAAAAACTATATTTGCTCACAAGTAGCCCAGCTACAAGCTAGCAATATGGTGCCCATCACCCTTCACCAAGATTGCGCAGCAATCCCGATTTCTACAAATGTAGCTTTGACTTCAATGAGATCAACCATCTAGTGGCTGAAACTCAGTCTTAGGAGAATGCCCAACACTTCCCAAGGGTTCTCCCGCATAGAACTTGTAGCAACCAGAGCCAAGATGATTCTTCCACAGCTTCAATCTTTAGAAATAGTCTTCTTCTTCTTCCTCTAGCTTGAATGGAGACTTTCAATTCTGGAAATCAGAATTCAGCCAGCTTCTAAGTGTTTTGGAGAGGTAAAAACACTATGGTTGTTGGTCATGTCTACTCCCGGCTAGTTGAGGTGTGAACCCAGCTTACTCACGGGCACTTTTTTCGTGTGACCGGACACAGGTTTTTTCCCGTGTGAACACACTTATGTGTGTTGAGCACTTTGCCCTAGGCCTTTTAGTACTCACTTGTACTTTCATTTCATATCATTATTGAGTACATCTTTTCTAGCACTCGCACGTTTCTCTGTGCTTGAGGTTGTGTGTGTGTGTGTGTGTGTGTGTGTGCGCGCGCGCGCAGGCTAGCTTCCCTCCCACCCAACATTGGTATCAGAGCCTGGTTAGGGTTAGGGTTAGCATTAGGGTTTGCCTCCTTGCTACCCTTTAGAGCTTGAGCTTTGAAGCCTATTGGCATTAGGGTTTGCAGCATTAAGGTTTTTGATGTTTAGGATTAGGGTTTTGCCCTCAGCCACCGTCGCCGTCGCCCTCAGGTGGCATCGCCTCTTAGATCCGCCGCCGTACAGCGCCGCATGTATCGTACTGCCGCCCCTGCCTCGACTGTACCTACGCTGGTCCTCTGTCCTGCGCCTGTACGGTGCTGATCTGCTTTGTGCCGCCCTGATCTGCTTCGCTTGTCCTCTGCGTAGTGCCTTTCGCCTTGTGCGCCGCCACCTCTGTCGTCACCCTCATGGGCAGCCGCCGCCCACGCCGTCTTCGCCTGCGCCGCTATACGACGCCTTGCTGTCGCCGCCCTGTACCGTCGTACGATCGTACTTGTGCCTTGTACCGACTGTACGTGCTCTGGTCAAACTGTATAGAACCTGATCTGCCCAAAGCAACTTCAAATCTCAGATCTGCAAGGTTTGTGAAATTTGCAAGCCTGAAATTGCACATTTTGCTTGTTAAAAATTGGAGCTTTTCACCATTGAGCTTGCAATTGCAACATTGGCACACTTTGGCATTGATATCAGCAGATTTGGTGCATAATTGCACTAGAAATTTGGGGATTTTGTAGAAATTGGCACTATTTGCAGGCAATTTTGGGTATTACAGGCACATTTGGTTGGCATTGGGGCATTTCTTCCAATTTTTGGGCATTATAGCATTTGGTACAGGTGACAATCACATTAGCAGATTTACAGGATTTGCGCACTTGCAGCTCTTACAGGTGTCAGCTGATTGTGTTTTTCACGGCACATGTATACATTTGTGGTTTGCTGCAGTATATGTATGCCATTGTGGACACTGATAGATTTGCATCATCATGCAGTACACTTGCAGATTTGGGACATGCATATGTATTTCTCGTGGTGAAGGAGTTCCCTTTCAGTCCATTGGTTATCTTGCTATTTATCTCCCGCATTCTTACGGTTTTGCTGGGACAGATTTGTGACAGATTTGCTGTGCTATCATGGCCAACAGTAATAATGACCTCTTTGGAATGCTATCTCAAGAGGACAAGCTCAATGGGGACAACTACCCTATGTGGGCTTATATGATGCGTCATGTTTTGGTTGCCAAGAATGTATGGCTATATGTGGATGGCACTGAGGAGCGTCCTCTTGCACCTACTCCAGCGAAAGGTGAAGTGATTCCCGCTCACCCTCCTGTAGGTCCACCTCCTCATCTTCCTCCTACTCAGCAGCAGCGTACTTGGGATGCTAGGGATGCTCAGGTCCATGCATTGATTGCTCTCTCGTGCCGCAAGCATATCATTCCGCACATTCGTTCTTGCACCACTGCAAAGGGTGCTTGGGATACCTTGGCGGCGTTGTATTCAGGTAGCAATGAGGCTCGTGTAGCTTACCTTCGGGGCAAGCTTGAGACTGACCGCATGCTCGAAGGTGACTCTATCGATCAGTACCTTATGCACGTGAAAGACCTACGAGAGCAGGTCATTAACATTAATGAGGTCTTGACAGATAGCTATCTTGTTCAGACAGTTTTGCGTAATTTGCCTGACTCTTTTTTTTTTTTT
The DNA here is from genome assembly GCF_041138505.1 of Cibotium barometz. Taxonomy (NCBI): domain Eukaryota; kingdom Viridiplantae; phylum Streptophyta; class Polypodiopsida; order Cyatheales; family Cibotiaceae; genus Cibotium; species Cibotium barometz. The sequence continues at coordinate 5,068,162 of NC_141052.1, forward strand.
TTTTTTTTCCGGAAAAAAGATCCTTCTATTAGTTAATGAGAAAACGCCATATGGCTACAAAGCTCACCTCGCAAGGAGGGATAAAACACAATGAACACCTGAGCTCCCCCCCGTGGCTGGCCGCTCTCTGGGGGGGGCTACCTAGTAATACATGAAGGAGGTGAGAAAAGCCAAACTGGCGGCCGATAGTGCCAAATGACATCCTCGTCCCTCGCGGTGAGGAAAGGGCCAGGCTGCCAAGTGCGGAGGAAAGCCTTGCGGCGCCCTCTCATGCGATCCGAGTCTCCCTGGAGTTTCCCCCAGTGTCCTCTCAAGGTGTGGATGATGTCCACCCAGAGGGCCTGTATGACCTCCGCCGGTGGAGTCGTCTGGTGGTCAATGGCCTCCCTGCATCGGGCTCTCCATATGTGCCAGGCCGTCATGCTGCTGATCAACTCCCATCTCTGCCCGACCCCCTCCTGAGAGGCTGCCGAGGAGAAGTCTGGCGTCGGAACCACCGCCATCGCCCTGTCAGAGACCTGGATGGTCACACTGCCAGGAGCGTCCTCATATCCAAGTGCAGGGCCGCTATCCGTGGCCCAAGCTACCGCACCCCATGTCACCAACATCTCCCCTGGAGAACCTGCAAAAACCATCCTGAGAGCGCGCTGCCAGACCTGCTGTGCCTGTGGGCAATCCCATAAGCAGTGCCGCTGTGACTCCTGTGCATGATCGCACCGAGGGCAGGACGCTGGGTGTCTACCAAAAGCAAGCCAAGCCCCCACAGCCAATCCTCTATGCGCTGTGAGCCAGAGAAAAAGTGTCACCTTCCGGGGACGGAAGCTGGCCCAAAGGCGCTGCCAGAAGTCCCTAAGAAAGGCAGGGGAGAGCCCCTGTCGCCGCCAATGCTCGGCCGCTGCCGGGGTGCTCTCTATCCTGTGTCTCTGAATCCGCCGCCCCAGCCTCGCTGTGTACTGAAAAAAGGGAATGGCAGGGCTGGTAGGGGCCGAGTAGGGATCTCGCCAAAACCACTCCCCTGGGTCCCACTGAAGGCGAACAAGAGGCTTGCTGTCCCAAGCCCAGAGTCTCCAAGAACAATCCTCCCCTATCGAGGCCGGTGAGGGGTCTACATACCACTGTCTCTGATGAAAGCCGACCACCCGAACCCTCTGAAGGATACAACCCTGGAACCCATCCAAATCTAGTCGTGACCTCTGAAGCTGGCCACCCTCTCCCACTTCGAAAGTGAGTGGGGCGACTCTCTCCGCTGTGCCGCAGACCGCTAGGAGGATCTCATGCCGAGTAAAGACACCCATCCACTGTGGAGGTGAAGGGTCCTGTACTGGGGTCCGCCACTCCCGGGGGATGGCCGCCTCAATATCCTGTCTCATCAACTCTCTGCCCCTCATCCCACTGAGTCTCCTCTCCTGAGCCTCTGGAGGCAGCTGCTGAAAACATATCCAGTCGTCTAGGGACTGGGCTGGGCCGGAGCTCAACGGGCCCCACGACACGTGAGACCGCGAGCCAACCATATGGCCACTGGGGAGACGAATCAAGGGGTTCCAGATCAATGGCTGCCTCAGGCGCTCCTCATCGGTGCCCGGGGGAGTCTGGAAGAGTGCCGGCCTCAGATGCGCCCAGGCCCTCAGAAGGCTGGCTGCAAAACGCTCCTCGAAGCCAAGGCCCACTCCTCTGGAGCGCTGCTCCGTAAAGATCCACCTGATGCTGGGGTTCCAGGGGCCGCTAAGAGACGGAGTGCGGCTGAGCATCCTGGAAACAAGAAGCTCCTTCCACGGCTCAACACCTGGCAGGAGACCACGAACTACCAGCTTGCCAAGCAAAGCTCGGCTTTGGCAAATAGGATCTACAATGCCCAGGCCGCCTCTCTCCCTCGGCTGAGTGATCACAGCCCATGCCACCTTTGCCCTAGCGGGTCGCCCATCGCCTCCGGACCAAAGAAAGTTCCTGATGAGCCTCTGCACCTGGCCAATGCACGCCCGAGAGAAGGCCCAGCAGGAAGTGATGTACCACATGGTAGCGAGCAGAACCTGGTTGGCCACCACTACGCGGCCAGCCAGAGATAAACGAGCAGTACTCCAATACAGAAGCTTCTTCCGAATGCTCAGAAGAAGGGGGGCTATCTGCTGCTCCGGAGATATATCAATGCCCACATAGCAGCCCAAATAACGCACTGTAGTGCCGGGGGGCAGCCACTGAAAACCATCAACTGGCCTCCAAGTCGGGGGGGGCATAGAACTGACCCACAGCCCACACGACTTGTGCCAGTTGATCAAAGCGCCCGAGGCTCTGCAAAACCTGTCCATGGCTGAGGCGAAGCGGCGGAGGTTCTCCTCACCTCCCTGAAGATAGACAGCAGTGTCATCCGCAAACTCCGAGTCTAGGAGCTCCTCCGAGGTGCGGATGGGAAGCTGGAGGCCCCTCAAACCTGTATCCTGTGCCGTCAAGAAGGTGCTCATGGCCTCCGCTACAAAAAGAAAAAGAAAGGGCGCCAAGGGGCACCCCTGCCGCACCGAGCGCGAAAGCTGGAACCTCTCTCCGCACACACCCTGTATCAGCACCTGGCTATGAGCCGAAGTGTAGAGTGCAGATACCCCACGGATCCATTGAGGGGGGAAGCCCATCCTCTCCATAGTGCCTTCCAAGAAGGCCCAGTCCACCCGATCATATGCCTTCTCGAAGTCGAGAAGGAGCACCGCCAAATCCTCCTGCCGAAGTCTAGCCAAGGCCGTAGCCTCCCAGAAAGAGAAAATGTTATCCAGAATGCTCCGATCCTGGATGAAGCCTGTCTGCGTGGAGTGGATGATGTCCGGAAGGTGAGGCTGAAGCCGCCTGCTGATCGCCTTAGCTAGGACCTTGTAGGCCGTGCCTAGCAAGGTGATCGGTCTCCACTGTCTAATCTCCAGTCTGTCTCCGCCCTCTTTGGGGATCAAGTGAATCAACCCCTCTGCAATGCTGTCCGGCATGACTCCCGTCTCCATAATCTCCTGGAATGCCAATCTGAAACCCCTATGAAGGAGGCCCCAGTACCTCTGGAAGAAAGCCACTGAAAGACCGTCCTCTCCTGGGCATTTGCCCCGCGGTAATGCCAGAAGAGCCTCCTCCAGCTCCGTATCCGAGAAGGGGGAGAGAAGGGAGTGCTGTAGATGGGCCGGCACAACCGGTCTCGTGAAGCTCCAGACTGCCTCCCTAGCCTCTCTCACCCTGTCGTCTGCCGGCTCAGCAGAGAGAAGAACCCTGTAAAAATCTGTGGCTATCGCCCGCACCCTGGGGGGATCCACCACAACCTGGCCATCAGCCTGACGAAGCCGCCTGAGACCCTCTCGTTTGAAGCGAGGCCCAGTCGCCTCAAAGAAATCCCGAGTCACTCTATCTCCAGCCTGAGTCCAAAAAGAAGACCGAGAATGGAATCGGAACTCCACCCGCCTCTCCTCGATGGATCTGATCTCAGTGCGAGCTGTCTCCATCTGCTCAGAGATCCAAGGGCTCAGAGGATCTCTCTCCTGGAGTCTCTGGAGGGACGCTAAACTCCTCCGAAGGCTCCTCTCCTGCTCCCTGAAGGCCTCCAGACGGTCCAAGGCAGCCAGTCTGAGCATCCGACTAATCTCCTGCAAGCCACTGGCAAGATCACTGGCTGCCGAGCCTCTCCTGAACTGTAGCTCCTGCCAGACCTGCTCAACTCTGAGTGCGATGTCAGGCTCCTCTATGAGACAATCAGGAATCCGGACGCTCTGGCCCCGCTCTCCTCTCGTAGGGTCCTCAATCTGGAGAAGCACTGGGAAATGGTCTGAAAAGGAGGAGCCAGCAAGTATGCCCACAGTGCCGCCTCTATCACAGGCCCACTCATCAATGTAGAATCTGTCGATGCGGGAAAGGTTAACGCCTGTGGCTCGTCTATCCGAGCGCGAGAAAGATAGACTCCCCTGCAACCTGCCAAACTCCGGGAGAGTCCACGGATCCTGGCCTCTCACCTGTAGCACTAGCTCCTCCCAGGCAGCTAGCTCTGGCCCATGAATGGTCTCCTGGCTGCCCCCCATCCTATCCTCTGCGTCCTCCAGCATGTTGCAATCCCCTCCTAGGCACCAGTGGTCTGCCAAGGGGAGGGACTGCCTGATGGTGCTCCAGAACTCGGCTCTCCCGGACGCCCCGTTAGGGGCGTAGAAGTTGAGGAAGCCAATGCGGTCTTCCCCAACCCGAAGGATGACCCACTGCGCTCGACCCTGAACCAAAGTGCCAGAGTCCACAACCTCAGAAAGAAGCTGCTCGCTGACTGAGATGCATACTCCGCCCTGGTTCCCCTGGGGGCCATATGCCGGGGACCAAAAAGTGTGACTCCTGCCTGGCAAGATCTTCCCGCAGATGCGGGTACGCCCGGCAGAAAGGTGGTGCTCCTGGATGAAAAGAATATCTATGGGTCCTCCAACGAGAGCCCTCTGGATCTCCTGACGAAGTCTGCCCCGACCAATGTGGCAGCGATGTCCACCGAGACCCTGGATGTTCCATGAGAGGATCCTCATGGATGAGCTGAGGCAAGTGAAGAAGCCGCCACTGGCTCACCCCTCTCAGCCGGCCCGGATGATCTGCCCTCCACTCTAGGAGTCTTGGGCGCCGGCTTGGAGGGAGAATAATCACTGTCTGTCCGGGTGCGGAGTCTCTCCAGAAAGAGGGTGACCTGTGTCTGAGTCCAGCCCCACTCCGCCTTCGCCCTATCCAGAGCATAGGCGTGAGACCAATCCTCTGCATATAAGTACCTAAAGGAAGGCTGCACCCTCGGGGCGGCATGGAGGAGAATCAGTAGCACCGCCTCAACTGATGTGTGGACCGGATCCACCCGCCAATCTCCTATACCAAACAGGCTCATGCGGGCTGAGTGAAGTCGGGTCTGCAGTAGATCCGTGAGCCCCAGGTCGCTGAAGTGGTGAGAAAACTCCAGTATCTGGTCACGCAGAACTTCCTCTACAGAGCTGCAATCCCAGGCTGTGTCTGGGGCAACGCTGAGAGGAAAGGAGAAGGCCACCATGCTGCTCACCACTGAAGGAGAACGCGAGGGATGGCACACCACGCAAACTCGCAGGGGCGCGACCAGAGTCTCGAATGGGCCAGCATCCAGCTGGAGGCACCTGAAAAAACTGTAATCCACTGGTAGCCCCATCACTCGCGGGGGCCCCCCAGGGGAGGCTGGGGCGAACTCTGTGGCGGGTGAAGCGAGGATCGCCATCTCCACCGGCCCGGAGTGGCGGTGAAACAGCCGCTGGACTGAACTCTGGCCTACCCAGCTGCGCTGCCCCGGGGCAGCGGGTGGTCTGGCGAAGTATCCTGGAGAGGCTGAAGGAGGGATGGGGGCGCGCGGCGAGGAGGGGGGAGAGCGAGGGGAGGATGGAAAGGCATCTGCCAGAGGATAGGAGTCAGGGGGGGCCGCCGGGGGAGGAGGGAGGGGGGGGGCGGGGGGGGGAGGGGGGGAGGAGGGAAGAGTGCTCTCCGGGTGGGGGGGCGGGGAGCCGGGGGTCGCAGAGTGCGGCCGGGGATCCTCAGGGAACTGCTCCAAGGAGGGGGCGGGGCCCCCCGCGGGGGGAGGCGGGAGTGGGGTCTCCACGTGGGAGACTCCTCCATCGGCCTCAGCAACGGGCACTGAGACTGAATCCTCGTCCATCGGGGTGGGACCTACCGGCCGCCTATCCCTGACTGGAGCATAAATACGGGTAGGTGCCTGTGGGCCAGCCGGAGTCGCCCGTCCACCATCCTGTCCGCCAGCCTGCGCTGCCTGCTGGCGTCTGCGACGGTCCCTGCGAGCCGGGCGTTTCCGCCGGCGAACCTCCTGCCAGCCTCCAGCCTCCTGAGTCTGTGCGGTGTCCTCCGCCGGAGCCTGCTCGTCCGATGGTGGCGCCTGCTGTGACGAGCCAGAGATGTCCGGTCTCGGAGGTGGATGGCCACCTCTCGGGTCTCCCGCAGGGGGTCCAGAGGCAGCAAAGCGTGAAGGATTAGCCCCCTTGCGGGGACAGGAGCGTGCGAGATGGCCCATCTCCCGACATATGAAGCACTGACCGGGGAGGCCCGAATACTCCACGCGCTGAATCAGATGTCCTCCAGAAAGACAAGGGAGGAGGATCGTCTTCGGGAGGGACTCCGGTGACGAAACAACAACACGAATGGCCGGGAGTCCTGCTGCCCGAGCAACCACTGAAGCCGCGGTCTGTGGCACCTCCACCACCTGCCCGATAGCCTTGCCTATGGCCGGCAGGAGGGGCAAGTACTCCCTTCGGAGACCTGGAAAGCAGACGGTGATGGGGAATCCAGTCGCGCCTGCCAGTGGATCAGACGATGGGTCGAAACCGTGTGTCCATCGCGCCAAGAACGCCCGAGAGGAGCGTAGGGCAATGGGGCTCCGAGCCAGCACCCTCTGAGCTGCTGGTGGGGACTCGAACTCCACCTGGTAGTAGCCGCGGCCTAAAAAATCCACGCTGACGATTCTGGCAGTCTCGCCGATGAGGCTACCCTGAAGTAGGTCGCGTAACTCTCTCCGCATTGGGCGGCTACCCACCACCTTGCAAACCAAGGAGGAGGCCTCCAAAGAAGAAACGGAGGACGCGAGAAGCTGCTGCTCTGCATCTGAGAAGTCTAGTCGAAGACCTGTATCGGTCGGGGCTGACGGAGAGGCTGCCATGGAGTCCTCCTAGGGGAAAAAGACCAGGTACTGGCTGAATCGACGAGACGAACCCAAGAAAGACCACGCCACTCCGCTGAAGACGCCGAAAAAAACAAAAAAGGGGGGGGGGGGGGGATGGGGGGGGCTGAGGCAGGGAGAAAGGGAGACGCAGGGACGGGGGGCGGAGAAGCCGACGACGCAGGGAGGGGGGGGAAAAGAGGTGGAAAAAGGCGGGCGGGGGGCAGGGAGAGAGGCGGAGGAAGAAAGATGGCGAGGGGGGGGCTGCGCAGAGAAGGCGAGAAAAAAGGGGGGGGAAGTGGAGGGCGGCGCGGAAGAGGAAGGCCAGGGGCGGAAGGGTCTGGCTCAGGCGGGGGGCAGAGGGGGGCAGGCGGAATGAAGGCGGAGGGGAGGAAGGGCTGCGGGGACAGGCGGGTGAAGGCGGAGGGGAGGAAGGGCTGCGGGGACAGGCGGGTGAAGGAGGAGGGGGAGGAGGCGGCGGCGACTGCGAAGGGGGAGGCGCAGGGGGCAGCGGGCTACACGCGCTGCATCGTAATTCGTATATTAGTAATTTGCCTGACTCTTATCAGACATTTGGTACCACTTTGCAGTTGTTGGTTGGCAATGCACCTAATGCGGTCACTTTTGACAACCTTGTGACTCTCTTGCTCAGTGAAGAGTAATCTCGTTCCAATAGGAACAACATGATGTCTGCTGAGTCAGCAATGGCTGCTCCCTTTTGTGGGAATAGTTTTGGGCCTAAATCTAGCCCATCGGATCCTCCCAAGACAGAGGACAAGCCTGAAAAGAAAAAGCGCTGTAACTACGAGGAAAAGTTTACTTTGCATCCTTTTCTTTTGAGTTAACTAGCTTGCATCCTTTTCTTTTGAGTTAACTAGCTTGCATGACTCTTTTGGAAAAAAGTGAGCTTGCATGCTTTACTTTTAAGAAAAGTAAGCTTTCATGGCACATTTTTAGGTGCATGAAAAGATAAAGCATTGCATGATGCATGCATGTAGCTGAAAAAGCTTGCATGTCGCATGCATGGGGGTTTCTGGCCATGCATGTTGCATGCATGAGGATTTTTGGCCATGCATGTCGGTTTCTAGCTATGTGTGTCACATGCATGAGGGTTTTTGACCATGCATTTTCATGCATGGAGGTTTCTCATCATGGAGAAGAAGTTTATCAACCATACTTAGCTAGACTGTCATGCATGCATGCATGCATGGAATAGAAAACCCGCATAAGAGTGGGCTGCTTTCAAAATGTCAATTATTCTCCTACAAATCCATCAATACAAGTTATTTGAAGACAGGTTATGCAACCATGGGTGCAATCCAGGCATCCCCAGATCCATGAGCATTGTCCAGGCAAACAAAACAATACACGCAAATAAAAATAAGCCATGCACCACAAATGTATGCATTTAAACACATATTTTGGAGGAAACCCCTGCTATTCATATGTACTTGATATTTACAAGGGCTATGGTATTTGGCTCTCCAAGATCCATCAAATATCCATGGCATTATTTATTGCATTTGGTTCTCCAAGATCCATCAAATGCGTAACATGCTTCTATGCAGCCAGGATCTCGTAGATACAACTAGCATACACATACATGGGAAGCTTAACCATAAACATTCCATGGCTACATGTGTCCAACACCCATGTCTATGAATAATAGAGAATTTACTATATGAATCCCAAGAAATTAGGGAGTAGTTACATTCCCCCGACTTCTAAACAGTTGTCCTCAACTAAAAAGCTTCAATAGTTGTTGAGGAGATTGGGATATTCTTTAAGATCTTGTTCTTGTATCCACTTTGAATCCATAGGGGAATAGTTTTTGAATTTAACCAAATACTTGCGTATGACCTTGCCTCCCTTAAGCTTACGCTCTTGATGGAAGACAAGCTGTTCAGGTTGTAGCACCTCCTCTAAATCATCCACTTCTGGTGGATCTTCTGTAATTGGTTGAGAAGGTGAAGTTCCAATATATGGTTTCAACAGGCTCTTGTGGAAAGCATTATGTATTTTCCAATGAGTGAGCAAAGCCAACCTAAAAGCCACATCATTAATCTTTTGAGTAACCTGAAATGGACCATAATACCTGTTGGCAAGTTTGAGAGCTTTGCCTTCTTGCCCTGGTCTCTTGCAGAGACGTGTCTTTTCAAACTTGAGAAGAACCTAATCCTGCTCTTTGATGTCCATATGACGTCGATGCCGATTGGCAGCTTTCTTGTGCTTTGCTTGAGAGCATTGTATGGTTGCCCAAACTCGTGCATAGGTGGTATCCAGATCTCTAACATATTCATCAACAGCAAAAATCTCATCCTTAGTGCGAAGAATGGGTGGAAGTATTACCTTGCCATAGATAACCTCAAATGGAGCTTTGCCAGTGGAGGAATGGACTGTATTGTTGTATGCAAACTCAACCAAGGGTAAATACTTCTCCCATGTTGCCTTTTGATCAGAAACATAGCATTGGAGTAGATCGAGGACCACTGAATTTGCTATTTCACTTTGCCCATGAGTTTGGGGATGATAGGCAGAAGAGAAATTGAGCTTAGTACCCATATTGTCAAAGAGAGCTCTCCAAAATAAGCTCGTAGTCCTTGGATCTCTGTCATCCACAGTGGACTTTAGGCATTCCATGATGTTTGAAAACATGAAAAAGAAAGAGTCGAGCCATATGATTGGGCTTGATAGTCTTTCTTACGGGAATAAAATGAGCTTGCTTACTAAAGCGATCAATAATAGTCCAAACAGAATTATTACCATAAGTAGATCGAGGAAGATCTGTGATAAAATCCATTACTGGTGCTTGAGGGATAGGCAAAGATTGAAGTAAACTAGGCAACTTATGCCTATTATACTTAACTTTCTAGCATACCACACACTCACGAACATATTTTTCTATATCAGTAGAAGGCCAATAGAAATATCTTTCCAAAGCTTGACTAGTAGTGGACAAAATACCTCTATGGCCTGCATAGGGAGGGTGCATGTGCTTCATCCATGACCTTTTGACGAAGGTGCTTGACCACACAAATGGCTTGATGGTGATATAAATAATCATTCTTGATGGAGAAAGGATAGACTGATTTTACAGCCTATAAATCAGCCCATATCTCTTTGAAATCTTCATCAATATTATACATTTGAGGCATAGATGAAAGGTCCTCATGATAGGCAGTGGTGATAGCATTCACCTTGGGCCTACGAGATAATGCATCAGCTATTGAGTTATTCTTTCCAGAAGTGTGAAGAATCTGAAAATGAAACATGGAAAGAAAATTAGCCCACTGCATTTGCTTCTCTGAGAGTTTTCAGATTCTTCACACTTCTGGAAAGTACCGGAGACTCTGATGATCTGTTTTGACCATAAATTCAGCACCTAAGAGATAGTGCTTCCATATGGTTAAAGCATGAATCACAGCCATTAATTCTTTCTCATGGATGGTACTATGCGTCTCTGCATCTTGCAATCTTTGACTTTCAAAAGCCACAGCATGGCCTTCTTGATTTAACACTGCTCCTATGCAATCACCACTTGCATCACATTCCACAACAAAAGGTTTATGTGTGTGAGAAAGTACCGGAGACTCTGATGATCTGTTTTGACCATAAATTCAGCACCTAAGAGATAGTGCTTCCATATGGTTAAAGCATGAATCACAGCCATTAATTCTTTCTCATGGATGGTACTATGCGTCTCTGCATCTTGCAATCTTTGACTTTCAAAAGCCACAGCATGGCCTTCTTGATTTAACACTGCTCCTATGCAATCACCACTTGCATCACATCCCACAACAAAAGGTTTATGCAAATCTAGCACAACAAGAACTGGTCGTTGACTAATGGCATCTTTTAGCTTCTGGAAAGCTATCTTTTGTCTAATACCCCAAACAAAAGCAATCTTCTTCTTTGTGGGATCATGCAATGGATTAGCCAAAAGAGCAAAATGCTTAATGAACTTGCGATAATATGAGCATAAACCAAGAAAGCTCCTAACTTCATGTACAGAAGTCAAGTCAAGCCAATCAACAATAGCTTGTATGTTGGCAGGGTCCATGTGTACACCGTCCTTAGAAACAATATGGCCAAAATAATGAATTTCAGCCAAGGAAAATTCACTCTTTTTGGGATTGATATAAAGTTTATGCTTGCGGAGCTCTTCAAAAACAATAGCCAAATGGTGCTTGTGTTCCTCCTCGGACTTGGAGAAAACTAGCACATCATCAAAGAAAACTCCTGTAAACATTCTGTGATTTCTGAAAATACGATCCATTGTGCGATTAAAAGTAGCAGGAGCATTACTAAGACCAAAAGGCATCACTAAAAACTAATACAATCCAAATGTATCTTGACAGCTGTCTTGTGTACATCTTGAGGAGCTACTCTTATTTGGTGATAATCACTCCAGTCTTATCTAGATATGACATGCTTTCATCTTTAGACTTAATTTGCTCTTTGACAAAAACCAAGTATGAACAAATAGACTTCTTTATTTGCTTTTTAATGGCAATATGGCCTACAGCGGGAATAGTTGCACCAGTAGTGCCTGCATGAATACAATGCTGCTTGCCCTTATGAGTAAAGGTAAGCGTCTTCTTTTCAAAGTCTGGAACTGGAAGCATGTGAAAATGCCAAGGCATGCCAAGTAAAACATCATATTTTGAAGAAGTGGGACATATGAGCAACTCCTCATAATCACCATAGTTGCCAATTTAAATTCGAAGCTTGAGCGTTACATGTGCATTCAATCCTTCAAAAGCAGACTCTGCATGCAAACTCAAACCCAACTGCTCAAGATGCAATTTAAGTGCTTTTGCCATCTCAATAGAAATGAAATTGTCAGTAGAACCCGGATCAAACTAAAACAAAGCATTTTTGTAGCAACCGGAGCCAAGATGATTCTTCCACTGCCTCAATCTTTAGAAATAGTCTTCTTCTTCTTCCTTTAGCTTGAACAGAGACTTTCAATTTTGGAAATCAGAATTCAGCCAGCTTCTAAGTGTTTTGGAGAGGTAAAAACACTATGGTATGGCTGGAAAAATACCGTATGATAAGTGCATTAGATAGAGCAATAAACAAAGGCCAAGAAGCGTCTTGAATGAGGCGGGAAATCTGAATTTATAGAGCCTAGAAGGAGGCGCCTACAAGAAGAGAAGGGGTGGATGTGGTAGAGAGAGATTTGTGCAAGTCTTTTGATCACAAAGGATGGCTATTAGCAAAGTAGCAACTCGTGTAGCTAAGGAAGGAGGAAAAGTTTACTTTGCATCCTTTTCTTTTGAGTTAACTAGCTTGCATGACTCTTTTGGAGAAAGGTGAGCTTGCATGCTTTACTTTTTAAGAAAAGTAAGCTTGCATGGCACATTTTTAGGTGCATGAAAAGATAAAGCATTGCATGATGCATGCATGTAGCTGAAAGGCCATGCATGTCGCATGTATGGGGGTTTCTAGCTATGCATGTCACATGCATGAGGGGTTTTGACCATGCATGTCACATGCATGGAGGTTTCTCATCATGGAGAAGAAGTTTATCAACCATACTTAGCTAGACTGTCATGCATGCATGCATGCATGCGTGGAGATAGAAAACCCGCATAAGAGTGGCTGCTTTCAAAATGTCAATTATTCTTGTACAAATCCATCAATACAAGTTAATTGAAGACAGGTAATGCAACCATGGGTGCAATCTAGTTGCCCCAGATCCATGAGCTTCTCATGCAATAAAATCCAAGCATTGTCCAGACAAACAAAACAATACTCGAAAAAAAAAATAAGCCATGCACACAAATATATGCATTTAAACACATATTTTGGAGGAAACCCCATCTATTCATATGTACTTGATATTGTCAAGGGCTATGGTATTTGGCTCTCCAAGATCCATCAAATATCCATGGCATTATGTATTGCATTTGGTTCTCAAAGATCCATTAAATGCTTAACATGCTTCTATGCAACCAAGATCTCGTAGATATAGCTAGCATACAAATACATGGGAAGCTTAACCATAAACATTCCATGGCTACATGTAGTGTCCCAACACCCATGTCCATGGATAATAGAGAATTTACAATATGAATCCCAAGAAATTAGGGAGTAGTTACAAGTCCTCAACCTCAACAAGCTCTTGCGACGAGTCACAATGCTATCTTCAGCTTCGAGCATCTCTTTTAGTCTACTGACATGAAAGATTGGACTTCCCCTCCTATGACATTCCCTCTGTTGGTAATAAACAGGGGAAACTTAAACTACATTTGACAACATAGTTGCACCCGGTTCGCGCACTGCCGTCAGAGTTTGATTCGGTACGGTTCAATTCGATCCGGTACGGTTTAGTTCGATATGGATCTCAGGCAGGCGATCGTTTGTTTTTGCCCGTTTTTTTCGCCGTTTTTGGACCGTTTTCTTCACCATTTTTTTGGCGGTTTATGACCGTTTGGAGAGCTGTTTGTTGGGCGTTTTTTGGGGTTGTTCATTCCTTAGCTCTTGCTTGCTTGCCTTGAGACTTGGCAAGTTGGTCCTTTGGTTGCCAACTTGCCTTTGCTCGAGGCTTGATCCTTGAGCTTCTCCCTATTATCTATATAATAGGCCCTCTCTCGACCCCATCCTCACAAGTTCTCATTGCTCAACCCTCCTCTCACAAGTGCTCATTGCTCAAGTCTAGACTCTATCCTCTCCCTTGAGTCCCCTCTAGGCTCTCTCCCTCTTCCTCAAGGCTCAAGCCTCCCCCTCAAGGCCCAAGCCTCTCCCTCTTCCTCAACTTTCAAGCCTCTAGGCTCTCCCTCTTGAGTCTTCCTCAAGCCTCTCCCTCCCTCTCCCTCTCCCTCTATACATCCTCTTCATTCTTCTCCGCATCCTTCTCCCTCTTCACCAACTTCAACCCCTCATCAAAGAGACCAAGTGAGTTTAAGCTTCCACACAAGAGGCAAGCCACTCTTGGAGGCTCCATTGGAGCAAATGTGGCCTCTCTCTCTTGGGTCCAAGCAAAGCAACAAGACGCAAATGTGGAGATTGCACGCACGGTCATTGAGTGCAATCTCGCATTTCGTGTCCTTAAAACTTCTCAATGGCAAAGGATGGTGAGGGCCATTGCCGAAGTAGGACCATGCCATGGCCCTTGGCATGGTATCACTTACAACGACATGCCACGAAGGCACTTGATGAAGAAAAGGAGAGAATCAACAAGACCCTCGACCCGTCGGAGCGAGATGGGTAAAGTATGGGTGTTCCATCCTCTCTGACGGATGGACCGATAGAAAGAAGAGGGGCATCCTCAACATTCTAGTATCTTGCCCTCTTGGCACGTACTTCTTGCAGGAGGCCGTGGATGCCGGAAAGACGGGGAAGAAAACCTTGGGTGAGTTCATCTATCGCCACATTTGACAAGCCATAATCGAGGTGAGATACAGTTTTAATTTTTGAGTTTGAAGCTTAAAAGTTTAGCCTTTGCCTTTTACTCAACTTTCAAGTCTTATTTATTTTTCTTTTTCGTGCATCCATCATCCTTGTAGGTTGGTCCCGAAAATGTGATTCAAGTGGTTATGGACAATTCGTCCAATTCCCGCAAGATGGGCCGCTTAATTGAGGAGGAGTTTAAGTCCATAGTATGGACTCCTTGTGGGGTGAAAGCATGAATAGGTGGCTCAATAGCTGGTGTCCATGGACACTTAGGTATAGAGCTATTTGGCACTTCATACTAGTAATTTAAAGGGTGCCTCAATCTTAAAAAAAGACTTTAAAGAAACATTTTAAAAAAAGTGAAGTCAACTGAAAAAAGTGGAGCCAACTGAAACGTCTTCACGACTTCACTCCTCTAAAAAAAGACTTTAAAGAAACATTTAAAAAAAAGTGAAGCCAACTGAAAAAAGTGGAGCCAATTGAAACGTCTTCATGACTCCACTCCTCTAAGAGTAGTGGTCGTGAGATACTCTCTCTGTGTATCAGATCCACCAATTGTTGTAACCTTTTTGGTCTCATAGGTCATTTTGGCCTTTTGAAGACGTTAATATATCATTTCATTTCTCTCTCTCTCTCTCTCTCTCTCTCTCTCTCTCTCTCTCTCACTCTCAATTCTAATCTCTGTGTGCAAGAGAGAATTCATTAGTGTTGGAGCTCTCTCTCTCTCTCCAAGGTTATGATCTTCCACACTTCACCTGCAGTCAGGAGCCACACTACTCTCACATTAGCAGGAGGGCGGGTCGAGGTGGTGAGCTCTTATGTTTACCTTGGCATCACATTTACTAGCTCAGCTGGACGCTTCTCCATGGCTCAGGCAGTCCGAGACAGAGTGATCCGGGGGTATGCAGCTCTTGCTGGCCTTGAGCGTCAGTGTCATCAGGCACATTTTCAGGAACCCCGCACGAAGGGTGGCTCTTTGATACATTAGTGACACCAGCCTTGATGTATGCAGCAGCGGTTTGGGCACCAGGGCTTGCAGCCTCCACATGGGTACAGCTGGAGAGACCACAGATCTTGATGCTCTCGAGGATGATACGCAGCAAACCATCCGTCCCGCACGACATTGTTCGAGCTGAGTTTGCTGCACCACCTATGGCAGTGGAGGCATTGTTCCAGACGATCTCCTTTATATACAGGATGAGGGAGATGCCATGGAAAGATTATCCCGCCGAGCTTTTGAGGCATCCAGCTGGCCGAGGCTGGACACATTGGATCTTGGTATGCACAGATGCTACAGTGGTTCTCACATCATGGTATAGACATTGAGCGGTTGCCACCTTTTCAGTATGATCAGTCTGCTCCACGGGGTTACCTCTCTCTCAATGAGAGGAACAGAGTGATGAGACAGGACATATGGCAGCACTACATACAGGAGACATGGACAGCACCAGAGAGCCCACTACCACCGAAGATGCTGTATTACAGAGACCACTTTATGAGCATCTCAAGGGATGGGTTTATACATTGATCGCGGTACATGGATGTATACATGCCACACAGCTCTCGCGTTGCTATTGGACAGCTACGAGTCTCATCACATCAGCTAGAGATAGAGGCTAGGAGAGCGGCACGGGTTTCTAGAGCTGAGCGGATATGCAGATTGTGCCACGAGGAGGTGGGGACTGAGGATCACTTTGTATGTAGATGTGGAGCCCACCAGGGGGTCAGAGATAGATATGCAGGATTGTTTGAGGAGCACTCTCCACTACATCAGTTGATGGAGGCCTCGGACCAGCGACAGCTTGGCAGACTACTACTAGAGCTTCATAGTTCTCGAGAGAGACTCCTCCAGACACCCGCTCCCACTAGGGGTGGGAGACAGTCCCAGCTCACAGATTTCTTCCAGAGAGCTATTCCAGTGCCAGCTGATGTACCACGTGGGGTGACCGCACAGAGAGCAGAGGAATTGAGAGCCAGGAGGAGACCTAGACAAACCGGACATAGAGCACCCCGACTCCGTCACCGAGAGATAGCAGCTATCCGAATGAGACACCAGATGGAGACACAAGAGAGGCTAGCTCGCTTTCATTCAGACTCAGGGTACATGTTCATGCCATTCACAGCCTCAGCATCGGCGATGTATGATATCTTATATCCCTCTTATGGCACTGGGGATGGAGTTAGACATAGATCTGCATAGCATGCTTGTACTACCCCTTCAGCATATAGAGATGCATCTTGCCTTAGCACTCCATCCACATCCCCACCCCCCTTATATTGTTTGTATATGGGCTCCACCGATCCATGATGATTCACAGTTGTATCCAGACACATGCACACTTTTTCTTTTGTTTCTTTTCTTCCGATGACCGGAAGAACACAGTAGTATTATTTTTTTTCTCATAGGCCGACTTTGGCCTCTCGTAGACGTTAATCTCTCTCTCTCTCTCTCTCTATGGAAGGCCCACAATCGATGCATGGCAAGTTAGATGATGAGGTGAAGGAGCTAGTTGTCAAGTTTTGGACAGAGCAGACCAAGGTTTCTCCAAACAAGAAAGACATCGTTCGACGACGTACTGGCCGCAAGCAATACATTGAGCATCCAGTGCACTTGCTAGATGAATCTCAGGTAATAAGGAGTCACAGTCCTAACTTTCGTTGCTATTGTCTATTACTATGTGTTATGTAATGCATCCCACTTGCATTTGTGCTATTGCATGCAAAATAGCAATCAAAAGCATATGTGCTATTTTGTGCTATATAGCACTAGGTTTCTATTTGATTTTTTCTGCTTGTTTGTGTTAACTAATGTATAGCGCTTGTATGTCTGCTATAGTCCTCAATGTGTGCTATATACTGCATTTCAGTAGAATGGGGTAACTGTCTCAATATTGTGCCTTTCCTCTGAGCTTCTCATGGCCTGTTCTGCAAATGGATCCCATGCAATAGTGTAAATCTCCTTCGTTGGACCTGTCGTGGCAGCGGGGCTCTCCACCACAAAGGCCTTTGCAAATAGTTGGCCCGCTTCATACATAAATGGACCCTCTTGATAGACATCCCAGTGACGATGCACGAGCTTCTCTGCAAACTCTGGTCTAACGTGGTAAGCCTTAACCTTCTTATTGCTCCCCTGAAGTGGCATCGGGCACGTAAACACTGCATCCCACTCCTCCTCCAGAATGCCTTTGTTTCCAGACAGTGTACGGGGATCTATACCGCTGAGTGACAGCCCGCGCTCCTGATGGAACTTGTCAGCATAGCGATAGAACTTCGTTTGTTTAGGAGGCACCACTTTCTTGATGATGGAGTTGTCAGATACCAGCCTTGATGAAGAAGCTTTCACCATCCTACACAAAGCAACCATGACCTCCACATTGAAGCAGTTCTAAGCGCTCTCTCTCTCTCTCTCTCTCTCTCTATGCACCTTGATGTTGAAGAGCTAGAAGTGCTTCTAGAGGCTAGAAATGCTTCTCTCTCTTTCTCTCTCTCTCTCTCTCTCTCTCTCTCTCTCTAACCATGAAAGTGCCCTCTGTGGACATGCATGTAAGTTACCTGACAACTTGGAGCCCTAGACGTCAAACGTGAAGCCAAATAGGACAGGGATGGCAGAAGAGAGAATAAGGAATGGCAACTTGGCTATGGAGGACAGGGAGAATGAGGCAGAATAGAGGGAAACTCTGGCAAGGGAAAGGGGAGAGTCGTTCGTGCGCAAAAGACACCACTCCTAGAAATAATTTTACCAGTCCCAAATTTGAATATGTTTTAAGTCTTAAAAGATCATTTTAAAATAAAGATTCTTTTCAATTCTCACCTTAGGTATGCTATGAGATGGAGCTATATAACTCAAATACTATTCCACCTATTCATGCTTTCACCCTATGCCTCTCACTGCCTTGACTTGCTTATGGAGGACATAGGCAAGTTAGAGTGGGTGAAGAGTGTGGTGACACAAGCCACTCAAATTGTCACTATTTTCAGTCAAAAAGTCAAGGCCCTTGCTATCTTCCGCCATCACGACGACTTAGAGATGAAGAGGCCATCCTCGACGCGCTTTGCCTACATGTGGCTTCTTCTAGAGCGCCTTTATGATGTCATGCCTAAGCTCCAAGTAACAGTGGTTTCACCGGAGTGGCAAGAATGGATACAAGGTGAGATATCTTCGCGTGTCGATGAGGCAAGAGCCATTCAACGGCTATGCTTGAGAGAGGAGTTTTGGCGTCAGGTCCACGCCCTAGTCATTGCGGTTACTCCCTTGTATAGGGTTTTACGCATGACAGACATGGAGGGAGCTACTATGGGGCTCCTCACTCACTTTATGAGAGAGGCCATTGCCGTTATTACCCGCACCACAGTCCTCGATGAGCTTGATCCAGAGTATATGCTAACAAGGTAAATAATATTCAAGAATAAGTAATAAACTAAAATAGAATGTTGAATCTAAATACTTGTTCTTTCGTTTTTATCATATAAGATATTCTTTCTTTATTTTAAAATTCACAGTGATCCCCTTGAGGTTGCTCCTCGACGCGATGCTATCTTGGCACTCGTAGAGAGGAGATGGAAGTGGATGAAGAGGCCTATTCATGGCCTTGCTGCTTTGTTGCATCCTACCTACAAAGCACTCTCACTTTTCACTGATTAAGAGTTGCTTTCAGCTAGGGATGCTTTCTTACCGAAAGCATTACCCGATGATGAGAATGGACAATTTCAGTTCTTACAGGAGCTCATCAACTATAATGATCAGAGGGGCCCCGCATTCGCCAATGCAATATGTTGGAGGAGGGATTCTATGGTGAAGCTTCTCTTTTGGTGCTTGCCAACAACCTCATCTACAAAGAGTGGCTTTGAGGATTCTAGCGTAGGTAACCACTAACCACTTGGCACCAAGTTACTAAATTATGTGTAGATACTAGAATCTTGAACATTGTTTATTTTTATTGTGGATTAGGATTGCTCTTCAGGTACATGTGAGAGGAACTGGAGTTTCTACTCACTTATACACACAAAGTTACGCAATCGATTGAGCACGAGACAGTTAGAGCGGCTGGTCTATTGCCGCAATAACTTGCGCATGGTGTGTGCAATGCACGATATGAGTCAAGCTAGACAGGTATATTGTTATGTAACATGTTAGACTTACCTAACTTTCAATCTTTTATTATTTAGCCCCTAATCAATTATAAAACTTGTAGATACACGTCAACGAATTCAAGTTGATGGTGGACAATCTTAAAAGTGTCCACAAGGAGCGTAATGTAGAGGAGGAGGCCATATACGCAGAGCTCTACAAAGAGCTAGAGGAGA
This sequence comes from Cibotium barometz, assembly GCF_041138505.1. NCBI lineage: Eukaryota > Viridiplantae > Streptophyta > Polypodiopsida > Cyatheales > Cibotiaceae > Cibotium > Cibotium barometz. The sequence goes on from NC_141052.1 coordinate 5,087,522, forward strand.
TTGATAGACGAGTCTCTCGCACTCGTCGTGGCCGCCGAGCTAGAGGTGGAGTACAGGTTCGGCCTATTCTTACTTTTGGCTCCCGAGGCTCTGATCGCCCAGTTGCTACCTGCGTCAGACGTGGCTCCACGAGTCGGAGCTCTACCCCCGCAGCGATTAGAGTTGAGGATGCTTCCATTGCTGAGTCTTCTTCGGCAGTTCATGGTGATATTAGGGAGCCCGAATATGATGATGAGGGCAATGTTCTTGGGATTTTGGTGGGAGCTCTAATGCTCAAGAGGGGGTGGTGAGGAGAGGAGAAGAAATGGCCCAGCTGCTGTACCACTGTACAACCTGAGCAAATGAGAGAAGAACCCGCCCAACCACTGTACCATTGTACGGCTTGCACTTCAGGAGCGAGAGCGAGAGCGAGAGCGAGAGCGAGAGCGAGAGCGAGAGCGAGAGCGAGAGAGAGAATGTCAAACTGCTGCCCGCTAGTCGCCCAGAAGAGGGAGAAGGTGGCTGTTCATGCTGTACGGTGCTGCTGTACCTGCTGTACAGCACTTCTGCACCTACTGTACGGCTTGTACCAGCGCAAGAGAGAGAAGGTGAGCTGGCCGGTCTTCTGTCCACAGTACAACCATCGCGAGAGAAGGGAGAAGAGCTCGCCGGCTTGCTGTCTTCAGTATGGCCAGCACAGAATAGAAGGGGAAAGAGGCTGCCCAGCTTGCTGTAGAAAGAGAGAGAAGACACCGACTCTGGCCTGGATAGAGAGAGAAGCTGCTGCTGCCCACCACCTCTGCCTTATGCGCATCCTGCACCTTCTGTTTTTAAAGGAGTCGACCAGCCCCTGAAATAGGTGTGCGTTTCCCCTTTTTGACCAAAAGTGCTGAATATGCCTAAAATGCTTTTTCCCAAACTTGTTGGTCAAGTTTCCATAGGCGCCTCCTTTTTTCCACATATACCTGCCCAAAATAATAATAAGCCCGCCCACACTTAGATGGTGTGAACCCATTGACTCATAAATCCTTTAAGTCACTTTATAGGATAAAAATCCCATATTGCTCAGGTCCTGTAGCCATCTTCTCAGGCAAAACTTTGCCAGTACTTGCTGCAGTTTTCTTCTGTGGAAAATCCCCACTCGCACCTTGGTTCCGGACAATGTGTGAAACACTATTCAAGACTGGTGAGAGGACCAGATTGGTGACAACTGCTCCCACTATGGCGACCCCAAAAAAGAGTACTGTTCTCTGTTGAAATCCGCCTACAGAAGGGATTGACGTACTGTACTCAAGAAGGTGGCTCTGCCTGCAGCTGTGGACGTTTGACGCATATACGTTCAGATAGCCCACTGAGTCCTCTCCAATCGTGATGTCACCCATTGAGCTCATCCAGTGACCTTGGTGCTTGAGTCAACCACTACCGGCAATAGCTGCTCACTGACGGAAATGCATGCTCCACCCTATGTCCCGGAGGACCAAAAGATGTGATTCCTACCGTGCAAGATCTTCACGCAGCGGCGGGTATGCCTCTCTGAAAGATGATGCTCCTAGATGAAGAGAATGTCAATGGGTCCACCAATTGCTGTTGTGTGAAGCTCCTCTCTAAGGACACCACACCTCTGAAAGCATTGTGGACCCCCCAAACCTTGAATGTTCCATGAGACAATATGCATAACTAAGATCTATGGGAGGCAGAACTGTCGGAACTGCCCTCCACTCGAAGAGTCTTGGGCGTGGGTTTCGACGGAGAGTAGTCACTGTTGGTCCTAGGGCGAAGGTGCACCAGATGGACATGAATTCTGCCCTCCATGTGGAGCCACTCTGTCCAAGCCGTAGAATATGCATACTCTAGACTCCACCTGTCGTAGAATATGCATACTCTAGACTCCACTTGTCGTAGTGCATGTATCTATAGGAGGGGGGAAGGGGTATTGCCACTGAAACATGAAACACAAAAAGAAGCACCTCCAAGCTAGAGGAGGACACCATCTCCCCTTCCTAATCTCTGTGGCCCGAGCCACCCAACTCCATCCGAGCCAAGGACCAGAGTTGGGTAAGCACGTCAATGATCTGCAGATCATGCAAATGGTGTTGCCTGCCCGTGAATAGCGGCTGACACCGACTCCATGTTCCAATCCGTCCTCAATGTGAAACACTCTCTGGGGTGGAAGGCCTGGAGTGATTAACACCACACATATACAAATGGGAGCCACCGTCTCCTTGAACATACGAGCTCCTTCGACGACGGGAAGGCATTGGAAGAAGGTGTAGTCAACTGGCTGCCACTCTCGTGCACCAGGGATCGATCGAGGCCAGGTCCTTGTGCTTGGGGGTTGGTATCCCTCCACCCCCTTGATGAGGATCTAAAGTGGGAAGGGAGAGGCGGCGGGGGGGGGAGGGGGGGTGGTTGGATACTGGAGGCGCCCTCCTAGACTGATGGCGAGGACAAGCTCTAACGAGGTGTCCCATCTATTGGAAGATGAAACATTGGCTTGGGAGGCCAAAGTACTCAACTCTCTGCAAAATAGAGTCTCCCTTGAGGCAAGGAAGCCATATGGCATGAGGCACTGACTCCGGAGAGGCTATGCAAATACGAAGGGATGGAATCCCGGCCGTTCGAGCAAGAACTGAAGTGGTGGGGGGGGGGGTTTCCATCACTCTCGATAGCACCACCTATCATCGGGAGGAGAGGAAGGTATTCCTTCGTAATACCAGGAAAGCATACTGTCACGGGAAAGCCTGAGATGCTAGCCAAAGGGTCTGAAGCTGGGTCGAAGTTGTGATGTCACCCCACAAAGAAGGCTTGGCCGTACGCAGTGCGACGAGGCTCAGCTGCATGACTCTATTTGAAGCTGCAGGTGAATCAAACTCAACCTAGTAGTAGCCATGCCCCAAGGGATGAATATCAGTGATCTTTCCTGGTGCACCAAGAAGGCTTGCCTGTAACAAATCCCCGAGCTTTCCACCTACGCCAAGCGGCTACCCACAATCTTGCATACCAAGGTGGAGGCCTCCAACGATGCAACTGTCAAAGCAAGGAGCTGGAGGCCCACTTCCAAAAAGGAGAGGCAAGGGATGGCAGCCTTGGTCGGGGATCACGAAGCGGCATGGAGCCCTCCTGGGGGTTTAGAGACCAGAGGTGCCAAAACTTGCCGAAATGGAGACTGCCCAAAAGCTGGAAACACCTGCCTAGGGAGATCAAGACGAGGGGGGGGGTTGCATGGCGATGATGTCTCTCTAGACTAGAATCATGGTGATGCATGCTTTCACAAAGCCTCTCTGGATTGTAGTCAGAAAGATGTTTACTTGCCCAGCAGTATCGAGAAGAATTTCATGACGATGGGCATGACAATCTTGCGAATGTCCCTCATGTCGACCGTTGTGGCAACTTTACTTTTTGTATCCATGTGAACAACTGGTATAACCAGTGATGCAAGAGAAGGATGGTGAGGGTTGCATACCCTTAGCACTAAGGAAGGGTGGGTGGGACAAGGGAGCAGCCCTACACCAGAATTACTAGAAAGAACCCAAATAGTGACTTTTACCAAACCCAACCTTGTGCACTCTTTGAATTTAGGGTCTATATCATGTACAAGGAAAAAATAATACAACTGAATCTCCGGTACAAAAGATGTCTATGAATGAAGATGTCAAATCACAGCCTAAGCCTGCTGAAGTTCTCCTGGCCAGCCCACACAGGTAGAGAAAGGCTCTTGTGGAAGACTAGCACTCAGAGTTCGCAGATGATCATGACAATTTTCCAATATACGTGTATTTTTTTGGGGGGGGGGGGGGCTGTGCATCGGCCTGCTCTCCTACTGCTGTTGGCTTGCTGTGAGGACAAGCCCACAACCTGTTTATGATTTGGCCGACTATTGTGCTGGTTTATTTGATGCCTGGCTGCCTCTAATACCTGCGCTTGCTGCCTTCTACTGCTGCCCGACTTGCACGCCTGGCTATAGGGGTGTGTTACAGCTACGATTTCAGGCATCTGAACTCTTCTGCTTGAGTTGCATTGGGGTCAATTCCTCAGCAATGCATAATTTTGTGCCTTTTAGATTTGTTGGCTTGCTAGAGAGAGGCTTTTTGGCATCGCAGTGATAATTAGTAATGTTTTCTATAGTGTAAAAATTATGTACAAAGGCTGAAAGCTTTCATTGGGTTCTCTTTTGTAGATCAAGTGAAGAAGCTGGTTTGACTGTTCAGGAGTACAAGTCAAGCAAAAGAGTTCAGCTTGAAAAGCAAGGATATGAAATAAAGAGTGTCTTGGGGGACCAGTGGAGTGACATTATTGGCCCAGCAACGGGTGCCCGGACATTCAAACTTCCAAATCCAATGTACCAGATGCTTTGAACAGTATGGATCTGAATTTGTGCCTTCCTTATCATCGCCAGCATCATCAATTCACATTCTTTTGGTGTTAAGAATCCATCAGCTAGCTACATATTGAGATCTAGATTGCCTAGTTATTGAGAGAGCTTCCTTTTTTTTTTTTTTTTTTTGGGGGGGGGGGGGGGGGTGGGTTATTTGAAAGTGAGCTTTGGTAAATGACTTGATCATTTGGTCAGCATTCATTGGCTTTGAGGCAGGAGATTTCTCTTGGACTGCAGAGCAATGGCAACTGCAGTTTTTGACGTATACTAGATCATATATAATACATATGGGAAAGGCATGCAACTTATTAGTGCAAAAACTGACTAGGTGCATGATTATATAGGCAGTTGTAGTCATGTACAAGTGTTATGATTCCTTGCACACACAAGTACGTACACACGCTCAGGTTTCAATGTTTTTTGCTCTTAATTGAATTTTTAGATTTTAATAATTAGAGCAAGAGGCTTATGGCTTGGTTAGTGTGTTTTGAGTTATAGAGAGGGATCTTTGGCATAGCTTGCACCAAAATGCATGTTAAAAGAATGGTGCGAATCTCTCACAAGAATGTTGTCATGAGCTTATGCTTGATAACTTCACTACTTCCTAGTTTTAAGCAAAGGCCCTATTGGCATGGATACACAATTTTGGGTTCATAAAAGCCAAAAAAGAAGAGGACAAAAATACGTGTCCAGGCTCAATACCTGCTATTTGTTTGCACTACGGAAATCTTGGAATTGCGAGCAATTTTTTAAAAATGGCAAGTGGAAAGTTAAATGAAGAATTGGCAAGTTAATGTTGATCATGTGGATTATGTGGAAATATGCCCAGTCTTCTCAAGTACTCATCAATTTGTGTACAATATACAATCTCACAACCAGGGTAGTTCATGGGCTCAATTTTCTCAAATTTCATTGAGTATGACTAAGGTATGACTTTTTCACCAAGAAAAGATCTTTAAGGGAAGAAAAATGCATAGGAGAATCTAAATTATAAACCCCCAAATGGTGTGAGCTATGACACCAAATACACAACTTGAAAAGCATGAAGATCTTGAGCCAAATTTGTGGTCCAACATGCAAAAACACCCAAAGAAAGAAAGAAAAGAACCCTACTAATCAACTAAGTTAGCTATGGATCCAAGTATCAAATACATACATTCATGTCAACTAAAAGAAAATTGGTTTTGCTTTAGGTTTTGGATTAGTTTTTGGAAATCCTAATAAAGTGTTCCCACTCTCATGATAGATTGCTCATTTGCCTTGCTTGTTTAATAATTGGATTCTTATGCTTGCTTGCTTGTTTAATAATTGAATTCTCATTCAACCCACACTGATGGATGGTTGTCAAAATTGTTAGAGAGCATCGATTTATGTTTGCATTATTTGGTATACGCTCAGACCGATGCTTATATATTTTTTATATGGGTTCAAGCAACATTGCAAGATGCTATGAGTGATAGACGTTGGGATCTTTGGGTGGGAAAGAATCCAAAGCATGCTATGGCCACTCTGAAACTAATTCACTAAGTCAAAATTTTGGCAAAATGTTGAGAGAATAGTTGGTTTTGTTAAGCCCTTTGTTATGTTGGTTGCAAGTAGGGGGTGCATACAAGTTTATATTTGGAAAGTGTATTTGAACATGTCTGAGGCCATCCATAATGTAATAGAGAGCATCGACATATTGTTGCTCAAGCCAAGATCTGATGTGATCAATTGCATACTTCTTTCCATGGTGTGGCACCTTTGCTTTGGAACCAAGATTTCAAATACAGAGATTAGTTCTAATTTCTAAGTAGTATGTAGTTAAATATTACCAGGGGATCAGCAAAGGAAGGCCTTTCATCAATGTGTGAAATTCGCTAATAGAGAAAGGTGCATTTGATGTTGGATGCATTTGAGAGAGAATCAGCACTAGTTTGGTGGAAAGAGTATAGTGGTGAGATGCAGTATCTATTGTTTCTACAAGAGACTTCATTCACAAAAAGCATCAAAATAGATTAAAGGCTTCACGAGTTGCTAATTTGGTGCTATATTTTTTGCAATGTGAGTTGCCTCCTCAGTTGGCAAATGATGCAATGATTGCAATTGAAGATGAAGATTAGAGAGAATTTTCATTCATTCTTTAAAGATGGATGAAGTAGATGATTTGGCTCTTGTCTTAGTGTAAGAGTAATAATCATGAATCTATTTTGTGTACTTGAGATTTTGACATTATAATAGAGATAAACTACTAGTTGAACTATTACTGCTTTCATATACATTCAACTTAAAAAAAAGCTTACAAGATATTCTGACAAGAGTAGCCCAACACATTACATTGATAATATTTTGTCACGCACAGACAAGAGTTCTTTTATGTTTCAATGGCACTTTCCTCTTGTGTCACATTTCAAATGGGAGCTTGAGGAACTTTGTCTAATATATCAAGGGATCTGATGACTTTGAGAGCACACAAAATGCTGCCTCGTATTGATCAAGGTCACCGTTTAGATGTGTGACCTCAGCCTCCTTCAAGGAGTCCCACTCTCTCTCTCTAGAGATGACAGATATAATCAATGGCACTCTTTGCTATGTGTCACATCCTGTCAGGACTATGGTCCTACGGAAGTCGAACCCTAGCATAAGTTAATAGCTTTCGGAGTCTCGAGAGTATTATTAGTGCTAGCGGGGTTCAGGGGTTAATGGGCGTTAGGGTTTGGTCCATGTGTGTACACATCTAAGTTAGCACGGCTCTTAAGTAAGATGGGCGGCCGGGCTAGGAGGTGTGGACACAGGCCAGGGTTTTGGTATAAAACCCAACGAGAAACCCTAACTCGTCATTATATGGTTGGGAGGTGAACCGACTTCCACCCTCTCTTCTTCTCCACGCCTAGGCTATGGCGGCTTGAGGAAGACGCAGTCGTAGCGGAGGCGTTACACTGGTATCAGAGCTAGCGGCGACCGGAGTGACCTGCACGAGAAAAAGAGCTAAACGCTGCAGCAAAAGAAACGAGCGCCGCCGCCCGTACGGTGACCTGCACGAGCGCAGCCTACACGCGCCCGCGTGAACAGCCCATAGCGAGCGCCGCCACCTACCCGTCGTCCGTACGGCCCTTGCAGACGGCCACCACAGCGGACGCCTAAGGCGGCGACCAAGGCAGACCGGCAGTCCTCGAAGGCGATCGGTGAGCACGCTTTTTACTGAATTTATGGCACGTTTTGCAAGTGGATCGGCGGCAAGTGGAGGGCCTATTCCGATAGTTATGCCTCCTCTTGTTCCAAATCCTATAGTAGAATCTATTGCACCATCTGCAACGCAGGAAGGGGCTATGTTGAAAAACGTGAAGCCGCCTGTGTTTAAGGGAGAGGAGCGCGATCGTAACAAGGATGCGGTCCATACATTTTTACACAAGTGGACGGACTTGCATCGCTTACGCCGCACTCCCGCTGCTGTTATGGTCACTGAGACGAGTCTCACACTTGAAGGTAAAGCCTACAAGTGGTGGATGAGTCTACCTATTGAAACTCGCCCTAAGACTTGGGAGGAGTTTGCGACAGCATTTAAAAAGGAGTTCTTACCACAAAACGAGAAAGATCGGAGTTGGACAGCCTGGGACAAGTGCAAGATGGAAGGTCTTACACTTAATCAGTATGTGTCCAAATACCGTGAAGTCATTCTCAAGCTAGATGGTTTGGACGACTTTCAAAAGGTTCGTGGGTTTGTTAGAGGCCTTGATAAAGAATATCAGGCAAAGGTTAAAACCCAATATCCTAAAACTTTGGAAGCGGCTATCCAAAGTGCCCTTATCTTTGATGACACCATGGATAAGAAGGGCATGGATAGACCGGCCAAATTCAATGGCTCGCAATTTAATGCTAATAAGCGTAAACTTGCCAGCAATTCTACTGAAAACACAAAGAAGTCTAAAGGGTCAAGTGGTCCGTTGTCTTCACAAGACTTTGAACGGGCCAAGAAGGAGAAACTATGTTCTCATTGCTTAGGTAGTGATCATGAGAAGAAAAATTGTCCACAGTTGCCTCGCAAGAATAAGGATAAGGAGAAGGTCAAGGAGAAGGCTGTACACATGGTGCAAACACTTCCCTTGGATGCTGATCCTAAGTATTCTGCGGTAGAGGTTTCGCACACTGCCGAGATGCATGAGTGTAATCTCACTGCATCTATGTGGCAAGAGAAAGTTGGACCACATGATTTGGTCCGTATGCATGGCTCCATTTATGGTCATCGAGTACGTATTCTCATTGATGATGGTGCCACGCATAATTTTTTGAACTATGCATTAGTTAAGAAATTAAAGTTGCCGGAGACAAAGCGTTCTCATCGTTATGTGGTGTCCACCATTCAGGGGGATGATCACGATGTGTGGGATACTCTAGTACGGCAAGTGCCTGTGTTTGTGCAAGAACACACTATGGTTCTTGACTTCCAAGTGATGAATATGTCTCGTGCAGATGTCATCTTAGGACGGGAGTGGTTATATGGGTTAGGGTCATCACTCAAAAGGAGTTATGAACATAATACGTTTACGTTTGAGGCCAATGGTAAGCATGTTTTACTTATTGGGGAACGTGATGTACCCCCAACACCACTCATATGTAATGCCGAACTCTCTTTTTTGGAGCATAGTAATCAAATAGAAGAAGTCTATTTTTGTTATTCTGTGTCTCAAACTAGTGGGTTTGATGTGCATGATGTTTCTTCTTCAAATGAATCTTCCTCAGCGATGCCTTCTTTCTCTTTACCTTCTTCTAAAATCTCTTTAAATAATCTTAAGCAACCAGTTAATGCTTTGTCTTTGCAACAACTGTTACAAGAATTTAAAGATATTTTTCCTAATGAATTACCAGAGGGTTTGCCACCCGAACGAGCTTTGCCTCATCGCATTGATGTCGTTCCGGGCACCAAACCAATTAGTAAGCCATCGTACAGGCTTAGTGCGACTGAAGCAGCTGAGGTGGAACGTCAGCTTGCTGACTACCTTAGTAAGGGCTTCATTCGCCATAGTGCTTCACCATGGGCATCGCCCATTCTTTTGGTGAAGAAAAAGGATGGATCCATGCGCATGTGTGTGGATTATCGCTCCTTGAATGCGGTAACCATTAAGAACAAATACCCGCTACCTAAGATAGATGAGTTGTTTGATCAACTCAACGGTGCGAAGTATTTTTCTAAAATTGATTTACGTTCAGGATATCATCAAGTGCGTATTAACACTGATGATATAACCAAGACTGCGTTCCGAACTCGCTTTGGACACTATGAGTTTTTGGTTATGCCGTTTGGGCTTACTAATGCCCCGGCAACGTTTATGACGCTTATGGATAGCGTACTAAGGCCGTACTTAGGCAAATTTGTCATTGTCTTTCTTGATGACATTTTGGTCTATAGTTCGACTTTAGAAGAGCATTTGGAACACTTACGAAAAGTTTTTCAGTTACTACGCGAGAATGCACTTTACGCGAAAGAAAGTAAGTGTGAATTTCTCAAGGATAGCATACAATACCTAGGTCATGTAATTTCTGCAGACGGAATTGCTATGGATGCTAGTAAGGTTGATGCTATTATGCGATGGCCAACACCTCGAAGTAAGGAAGAACTTCAAATCTTCTTGGGAATGGCAGGATTTTATCGCAAATATGTGAACGGTTATGCAAAGATTGCCGCTCCCATGACTGATCAATTGAAAGGTGCGGCAATTACCTTTCAATGGCGTGAGGAGCAACAACGTAGCTTTGATAAGCTTAAAGTTGCTTTGGCTACAGCTCCCATCTTGGCAATTGTGGATCCTCAAAAACCATTTGTGATTGAAACGGATGCCAGTGCTAAGGCAGTGGGTGCGGTTCTCATTCAAGATGGTCATCCTGTTGCCTATGAGAGCAAGAAGCTCAATCGTGCTCAACAAAACTACTCAGCTTACGAGCGTGAGCTCTTTGCCATCATATATGCCTTACGAAAATGGCGACATTACTTATATGGTGCACAATTCGAGCTTGTTTTTGATCACGAAAGCATAAAGTGGTTTATGAACCAAACAGATTTGCAGGGTCGAAAGGCCAGATGGGCTGAGATCCTTCAGGAGTATGATTGCAAACTACGCTATCGCAAAGGACGTTACAATATTGTAGCTGATGCCTTGAGTCGTATGCCGGAGATTAATTCGCTGCTATTCACAGAGTTGAAAAGCGAATTGTTAGAATCTTTACGAGGCAAATGCAAGCAGGATTCAACATACTCAAAGGTGTGGAATCATGTTCAAATGAGGGGTCCCTCTCACTCAAACGGTAGTGTTTCCAGTTCTTCCACACATGGTTCTTCTTTATCACAAGATGAACTACAGCGATGGAAAAACTTTTCCATCGATGATGGATACTTACTCCACAAGGGGAGAGTTTGTGTTCCATTGGACTTAGACACTAGGCGCCAAATTCTTTTTGAGTGTCATGATAGTCCAAGTGCAGGTCATGCGGGCATTCGCAAAACGTATGCTCTCGTAAGAAAGCATTTCTATTGGCCTGGACTTCACAAGGATGTTACTGACTATGTTCTGCAGTGTCAGAAGTGTCAAGTGAACAAAGCAGAACGTCTTAAAGCTGGCGGGTTACTGCATCCATTAGAGATTCCTGACGGAAAGTGGGAAAGTATCTCTATGGATTTTATAACGGGCTTGTCCACAACGAATCGTGGACATGATGCCATTTGGGTAATCGTGGATCGATTAACCAAGCTTTGTCGGTTTGTGCCTACTAAGAAAACAGTTACAACTCCAGAATTGGGACGCCTTTTCGTGGAGAATGTTTACCGACTTTATGGCTTACCATCCAATATTGTCAGTGATCGCGATCGCAAGTTTAACAGCCATTTTTGGCGAGCAGTATTCAGTAAGTTGGGTACTATGTTGAACCTTAGTACAGCTGATCATCCGCAGACAGATGGTCAGACTGAACGGGTTAATCAAGTGCTGGAAGATATGCTTCGGGCATATGTCAGCAAAAAACAATCTGATTGGGAGTCTTATTTGCCTATTCTTGAGTTTGCTTACAATAGTGCAAAGCATGTCTCGACAGGCTTTAGCCCTTTCATGTTGATGTATGGTTTTCAGCCACGTTCACCAGTGTCGGTGGGACTGGCGAATGAGAAAATCAGTCAGGTTAAGGATTTTATCCAAGACCATATGGATATGTTGCGCCTTGCACGATTAAATGTTCGTCAAGCGCAAGATCGTTACAAGAAGTTTGCGGACCAGAAACGTAGGCCACTTCACTTTCAAGAAGCTGATTGGGTGTTTCTGAAGGTACCAGAAAACTCCATCAGTTTAAAAACGGGTCCCGTACCAAAATTGTCGCCCCGATTTTGTGGACCGTTTAAGATACTCAAGAAGGTGGGCCCAGTAGCCTATAAACTTGAGTTACCAGCACATTCCAAGGTTCATCCTATCTTTCACGTAAGCCGTTTGAGGAAACGCCTTATGGGTCATGAAAGGCCGGTGGATGATTCTTTCTTGGTCGAATATGTGGAACCCCCAATACTGCCTCATGAACCAGAAAGAGTATTGGATTATCACATGTTACGTACTCGCCACCAAGTTCGGAAACAAGCTCTTATCAAGTGGAAGGACCGTCCAGAGGAAGGCTCCACTTGGGAAAACATTAGTGTGATGAGGAAACGTTTCCCCACTTTTGTTTTCGAGGACGAAAACTCTTTTCGAAGGGGGGAGTAATGTCAGGACTATGGTCCTACGGAAGTCGAACCCTAGCATAAGTTAATAGCTTTCGGAGTCTCGAGAGTATTATTAGTGCTAGCGGGGTTCAGGGGTTAATGGGCGTTAGGGTTTGGTCCATGTGTGTACACATCTAAGTTAGCACGGCTCTTAAGTAAGATGGGCGGCCGGGCTAGGAGGTGTGGACACAGGCCAGGGTTTTGGTATAAAACCCAACGAGAAACCCTAACTCGTCATTATATGGTTGGGAGGTGAACCGACTTCCACCCTCTCTTCTTCTCCACGCCTAGGCTATGGCGGCTTGAGGAAGACGCAGTCGTAGCGGAGGCGTTACACATCCTCTCTCTACAACACCAACCTGACTAGCCAAAGTCACAATTGTATCATGTGGTTTAGAAGTTATAGGCCTTGATCACTGAATGGGTTAGTTCTCACATGAAGCAAAGATTCTTTCTTTCTTTCTTATGTTGTTGAAAATATCCATATTACATGGTAGCTCTTCACTAAAGTATACTATTTTTACCATCAATGTTTGTCGAAGATGCTTTTTTTCTAGTTCATGCAATTGGTAATGTAAGGATTCAAAAAGTATTAACATATTCAAGTTTTGAGGATTCAAGCTTGGCATTGGTTCACATGAAACTCCGTAACTTTTTTTTGTGCGATAATGGTTATAAAACTTTGTGATGGTGAATAGAGAAATAATCTCGAATTCTAGGTTCACTCGTCTTCTTGACACTTTCAATAAGAAATTTACAATTTTGTACGTAGAATCATCTAGGGATGCCCTAGCAAACACTCTCTCGGTTCTATCTTTCCTTTATATTTGGAGGCAATACTTTTCACACTTGAAAATTCCCAAAAAGACCAAGATGGGTGTATGTCAGATTTGTGCAGAATTAAAGGCAACGTGAGAGAACCAAAAGACCAAAGAGGAGAGAGGTAAGCTATAATGATTTAGAATGATTTTAACATTTGTATTCATATTTAGTATGTGAAGATTTTTTTTTTTGTAGATGCCATTTAACATGCTTTGAAGATTCATCAAGAACAACAAAGCATAGGGCAGCAAAAACTTGCAAAAAGTGTTGATCAAATGTTCAGTAGATTTTCTATTAAATTTGCAAAGAAAAGTGCTTTTGATCTTCCAACTGTCAGGTTTTAAAAGAATCTTATGTTCCTAATTCCCATATTTGAAATCCTTGAGGAAACTTATCATTTTTCGCTCTTTTGCACAACAACAAGCGCAACCACATGTGTCTCCACATTTGCACAGCTTAATGATCTTAGCTTTCAACATCAATTCACATTGAGAACAAAATGATTCTAGCAAGACACTAATTTGGACAAAGAAGTACTCAAACTCTGAACTATGGCATCCTAGTGAAGGTTTGAAGTTTCAGATTTAAGAAATTTTTCAATGCTTTATCTCAACCTCTCTATCATGTATGTTAATAGTAGTAAAAAAAAAAGATTCTCCTCTCCATCGTGTAGGTTAATGGTAATAAAAAAGTGAGATTTCAGTGTGGTTTCTCAAATTATGTTAGGTGGGTCACTCGTGAATGCATGGAGGGAACCATCGATAAGAGAATGGCACTTTTCGAGGGCATAAACACAGATATGAGTATGAGACTCTAAAATTTATAGTTGACATTGAGTAATTGACTCTAGGACTAATATTAAGTACATCGGGGGAGTATTGGGACTTAAAGGTTTCTACCAAACTATGGATGTTGAAAGCTATCATCAAGTTAGAGAACATGTATGATTTGCTAAAGAGTTCTAGAGAAGTCAAATACTTGGGGTAATCCAAATAAGCCCAAAGGATGGTTACGCTATTGAGATTGGAACACTATTGTTAGGTTTGATATCTCAACACAAAGATTCCCTAGTGCATCTATGGACTTTGGATTTTGAATGAGTCATGGATGGATGGATCCATCCAGTTGACTTCACTCTTTTTTCGAGGTTGAGCTCTTAATGGGGGAAATTATGTTACATCCCTCACACATGGACATGGACATGGACATGGATTGATGTCCATGTGCCAATTGGCTTTTGAGAGAGGATAAAAATAGCACCAAATACCTATATAACAATTGAAGACGGCTCATGACTTAATTTTTTGAGTATGCCTTGTTGAAGTCTAGATCTAGACTAGCCTTGAGGCGGCTCTAGCTTCATAGGAGAGATCCAACACGCCTCATTTGATTCAATTGCAGCTAGAGTTTTTTTTTCTCTTTTTTTAATCAATTAATCATACATTTAATCTTGAAGTTTGAGAATACATAGATCGACTTCTGATGATATGTAACAGATTCGGTAAGTTGCAAGATGAACTAGGGGAAGCTTTCATTCAATACTTTGGTAATCTTAACGTGTTGTTTTGAACTTCTAAGTAAGGTTATATGAAATAAGGATAATCTTTTGTTTTCTAATCAATTTGATAATATCCTCTTTTGAACTTTTTAATGATCATAGATGTGATCGTCGTTGATTTCTAATATTGCAATTAGTGAATTATGTAGCTAATATACATATTTACTGAGGCTTATTATCTAAAATATTGATTGTAATATTGCAATTAGTGAGTTATGTAGTTAAGGTTTATGATCTTACATATTGATTGTATAATTGGTTTTTTTAGACGTCATGTTGAGATCAGATACTAGTGTTAATATAATTTTTCTCTAAACATGAAGTGGGCTCTACTATTCATCAAGATTTGGGTGTCCCAGTGAGTGGCTTGAATGTCACACGTCTACTTGTAAGCAAGATGATCTTATATTTTGGTCAAAAGTGACCAAGATTTTTTATCTATAGAAGAAGGCATAAATAAAGAAACCGACCCTATCCTTTCTGCTACTATTCCGTCTATTGAAAGGCCTGTCCGTCAAACTTTTGAGCTTAATGAATAGACCAACAAATGCAGGTTTATGGAGAAAATTGTATCCAAGTATGAGGCCTGTAATATTGCTAACCATGGCTAGTCTAAGAAGCTAAAGCTAGATGAGATGAACTTAGGTGATAGTTCTTTTTTTTTCGGGAGAATACATTTGTTCCATAGAACCATTGGGTTCCATGATGAGGACCTGGGTTCGATGCCTAGGGGCTGCACGACGGACAGGACGAACGCTAGCACACAATAGGTGATAGTTCTATCCCTATAGTAAGTCGCAATGAGATTTGCTTTTAAAACTTTGTCCATCCCATTAAGATTGATGATTGTTTTGAGATCTCGCATTTTGAATATATAATTCCCTTGAGGATATTTTTAATGGGATAGTAGTAAAAAAAGACTATGGTGTTATAGTACATTGATGCATTCTTCAACGAGCAAATACTTCCAAAGTGCAATAATTAAACCTCATGTATTCAAATGTGCATTTAGTTTGGAAACAAACAAATGACATTTGTGTTTATCATTTTGGTTTTGACCAATGCAATAAGTTTTTTGTCTTTTTTTCAAGCCAAGGTTGCACTAAATTTTTTGTTTTTGTTTTCGAACCGAGCACGCACTAAATTTTTGTTTGTTTTTTTCGAGTAAAGGAGGTCAAGGGCAGTTGGAGCCATCCGTGGACTCGAACAAAGAAACGTTTCTGTTATTAATTTCTTGACAAGAAAGAGAGAAACGTTTGTCATTAATTTCCTTATAAGCGGAAGCCACCGCACCCATTATCCCCCAACAGTGGACTGTGAACATATTACATCCCAACCTTGTCTTGCCAGATTTTTAATGCTTGAAACTCCGACTCATAGTTCCCATGCACCAAAAAATGAAGCTACTTACAACCCCCTCTCCTGCCCCATAAGCCTCCTCTAGCATGAAGCACATGGGGGAAACTTTATGCATACTAGAGAAGAACACCATCTTGGTCTTCTCGAGCCGAAGCTTCATCCCAAAAGCATAGAGTTGAAAACATTTTGTATGGCAAATTTGTAGACAAGAATCTTTCAGAATTAGAGGGGGGAAGATTTGAAAAACTAACGATTGTATTAACAACTCTTTGTGTAGAAGATAATGGACCCAAAGCATATAATTGTTTTAAATTATGGTTTGAAGAAATGTGCCATTGTCCCTAATATTTCAAGTTATGATTCGCGACCTTTCTAAGGCCTCTCATCAGGTATTGCTTTTTGGGAGCCTCTAAAACATAACATTGCAACATGTTATGACACATCTCACTCCTCTACCTACTCTATTGCCGTTTGAGAAAGCCCTTATAAAACGAGGATCCATGATGAACTAACAACTAATACACAAATTTCATGAGGTCATTTTTGAAGTCTAGGGGAAGCCAAGATCCTCTAATTTGCTTCCGCTCCTTGTACCAAAGACCAATGCATATTTCACCTCCATCCTTTGTAAGGCAGCACAACCAATTGTCCCGACTTTACTTTCGAAGTAATATTGAAAGTAAATCTTACTTCTACAAAATAGCATTGCCCTCTCTCTCTCACACACACAAGCACTACTAAGGCAACAAACAAAAACTTCACAAGTATAAACCACTACATTTTCAATCATGCTAAATTTTAATGTTTTATTGTTGTCTGTCATGAAATGCATCCAACACACAAAAACAACACGTTCAAGCTCCTGGGTGTTTTCTAACCTACCTCAAGACAATGTAAGTGGCACTTTTGTTGAGAATGAGTTTTCAAAAAGAGCCTATGTTCGCACGATTCGTGGTCAACCTTTGCATCCATTTAGACATATGCTTGGCCAATGAATTCGTATTCAATAGCTCTGATAGCAAATCAAATTTTAAAAAAAGCAAGCAAGGATGCGTTTCTCACTCTCATCCTATCAGTTATCAGATTGTGCTCCAATGCATAAACGTTAGTGACACTCCCTCAAAGCTTATGCTATGCATCAGACATCAAAAGCTCCACCCTGTTCTTATGTAGCTTTTGTCCTACCAAGGAAATAATTTTTGATTAATCTTGACTCCATTATAAAAGGAAACCTACTCTTTTGAACTTTGCCAAAATTACATTTGATTTGCAACCGAGGTTTCCTCTCTGTATATTTTCATGCAGCATTTTTTTTCTTTTTAAGGTTCCCTATCATCCTGATGCTTTTTCTTCTTTTCAAGTTTGCATACCGTAATTTCCTATCCCAAGAGCTGCTTCTTCCAAGGGTGTTACTAAGTCATGGAGTTCTATTTGAGATTGTTTTTGGTTTTTCCAATCTACTATGAGGGTGTTTACCAGGTCACGAGCGGCCCACTTTCACGCTTAGTTTTAAAACACCTACTAGTTACTGCATCTTCATGTCTGCTCCACTGTTGGCATTCTCCCTTTGAGAGACATGTCAATCCCCTCACCTTGGGCCATTCCAACCTGTTACAAACATGTAGATCTTGATTGTACTCCTATCTTCACCATCCAGTTTACCTAGGCCGGACCAATGCAATAGAGCCTTCCCCTTGTCAAGAAGCCCAGTTCAGTGACATTTGACTTCAAGCTTTGAAAGCATTGAAAACTTCAAGCTTTGCTCAAGTGAAGAAATACACTACTGCAATATACACACCATTTTGGTAAACAATGATACAATAGAATTATCACCACTCTACCACATCAGATGCCATTCCGACACATTCTGGCTCAGACAAGATACCTTTTAATGCAGTGGCACCATGATGCCCCACCTGCAGACAGCTCACATGAGCTCGAGTGGCATTCAGTTCGGCCTTGCTTTCCTCATTGCCAAGAATAATTGGAAAATTACCTTTCACAGTATAGCAAGACCGAAGAACTTGAAGCATACTTACCACAACATAGACACCATTTTAAGTAGCAATCATACGATAAATCATTATTTAAAACAACCCTCCAAAACCACTCTACTATAGCAGATCCCATTCAAGCGAATTTTGGCTCAGAAAAGATACCTTTTAATGCAGTGGCACCACAATGCCACCTACGGACAGCTCACATGAGCTCGGGTGGCATTCAATTCGGCCTTGCTTTCCACATTGCCAAGAACCATTGTCCCAACCCAACAGGTTGAATAAACAAAGCAAGGCATCATAGGGAGTTGAAAGCAAGCCGTGCACACTTGTAGAAGCCAAAATAGCACATTCAACTTGATGTATTAGGAAAGAAAATAGATGCCAACAGTGATCATATTTCATCGGAAAAGATCGGCAAACAGATACTTCCATGTCAAGGCTCCCTTTGGCCATGATCAGAGTTGACAAACCCCAAGATTTCAGCTTTCACACGTCCTTTTGTTGGGATAATTCATGTAGGCTACCTCAACACATGCAAAGAGATGACCACCTAGGCGATTGCAGACCGAGCCTCCCCAACTCCTCGACTTCTAAGTAAGGTTATATGAAATAAGGATAATCTTTTGTTTTCTAATCAATTTGATAATATCCTCTTTTGAACTTTTTAATGATCATACATGTGATCGTCGTTGATTTCTAATACTGTAATTAGTAAATTATCTAGCTAATGTACATATTTACTAAGGCTTATTATCTTACATATTGATTGTAATATTACAATTAGTGAGTTATGTAGTTAATATGCATACTTACTAAGTTTATGATCTTACATATTGATTGTATAATTGGTTTTTTTAGACGTCATGTTGAGATCAGATACTGGTGTTAATATAATTTTTCTCTAAACATGAAGTGGGCTCTACTATTCATCAAGCTTTGGGTGTCCAAGTGAGTGGCTTGAATGTCACACCTCTACTTTTGTAAGCAAGATGATCTTATATTTTGGTCAAAAGTGACCAAGATTTTTTATCTATAGAAGAAGGCATAAATAAGGAAGGCGACCCTATCCTTTCTGCTACTATTCCGTCTATTGAAAGGCATGGCCGTCAAACTTTTGAGCTTAATGAATAGACCAACAAATGTAGGTTTATGGAGAAATGACGCCTGTAATATTGCTAACCATGGCTAGTCTAAGAAGCTAAAGCTAGATGAGATGAACTTAGTAGGTGATAGTTCTTTTTTTTTCGGGAGAATACATTTGTTCCATAGAACCATTGGGTTCCATGATGAGGACCTGGGTTTGATGCTGCCTAGGGGCTGCATGACGGATAGGACGAACGCTAGCCTACAATAGGTGATAGTTCTATCCCTATAGTAAGTCGCAATGAGATTTGCTTTTAAAACTTTGTCCATCCCATTAAGATTGATGATTGTTTTGAGATCTCGCATTTTGAATGTATAATTCCCTTGAGGATATTTTTAATGGGATAGTAGTAAAAAAAGACTATGGTGTTATAGTACATTGATGCATTCTTTGTTGATAAACTTCAACGAGCAAATACTTCCAAAGTGCAATAATTAAACCTCATGTATTCAAATGTGCATTTAGTTTGGAAACAAACAAATGACATTTGTGTTTATCATTTTGGTTTTGACCAATGCAATAAGTTTTTTGTTTTTTTTTTCAAGCCAAGGTTGCACTAAATTTTTTGTTTTTGTTTTCCAACCGAGCACGCACTAAATTTTTGTTTTTTTTTCGAGCAAAGGTCAAGGGCAGTTGGAGCCATCCGTGGACTCGAACAAAGAAACGTTTCTGTTATTATTTTCTTGACAAGAAAGAGAGAAACGTTTGTCATTAATTTCTTTATAAGCAGAAGCCACTGCACCCATTATCCCCCAACAGTGGACTGTGAACATATTACATCCCAAAACCTCCAACAATAAGCTTGGAACAAATCCTATCCATATAGTCTCTACTACACCAAAGCTAACCTCGTCTTGCCAAATTTTTAATGCTTGAAACTCCGACTCATGGTTCCCATGCACCAAAAAATGAAGCTACTTACAACCCCCTCTCCTGCCCACAAGCCTCCTCTAGCATGAAGCACATGGGGGAAACTTTATTCATACTAGAGAAGAACACCATCTTGGTCTTCTCGAGCCGAAGCTTCATCCCAAAAGCATAGAGTTGAAAACATTTTTTATGGCAAATTTGTAGACAAGAATCTTTCAGAATTAGAGGGGGGAATCTTTGAAAAACTAACGATTGTATTAACAACTCTTTGCGTAGAAGATAATGGACCCAAAGCATATAATTGTTTTAAATTATGGTTTGAAGAAATGTGCCGTTGTCCCTAATATTTCAAGTTATGATTCGCAACCTTTCTGAGGCCTTATCAGGTATTGCTTTTTGGACATAACATTGCAACATGTTATCACACATCTCACTCCTCTACCTACTCTATTGCCGTTTGAGAAAGCCCTTATAAAACGAGGATCCATGATGAACTATCAATTAATACACAAATTTCATGAGGTCCTTTTTGAAGTCTAGGGGAAGCCAAGATCCTCTAATGTGCTTCCGCTCCTTGTACCAAAGACCAATGCATATTTCACCTCCATCCTTTGTAAGGCAGCACAACCAGTTGTCCCGACTTTACTTTCGAAGTAATATTGAAAGTAAATCTTACTTCTACAAAACAACGTTGCCCTCTCTCTCTCACACACACAAGCACTACTAAGTCAACAAACAAAAACTTCACAAGTATAAACCACTACATTTTCAATCATGCTAAATTTTAATGTTTTATTGTTGTCTATTGCTGTCATGCAATGCATCCACAACAGCACGTTCAAGCTCCTGGGTGTTTTCTAAC
Organism: Cibotium barometz; assembly: GCF_041138505.1. NCBI lineage: Eukaryota > Viridiplantae > Streptophyta > Polypodiopsida > Cyatheales > Cibotiaceae > Cibotium > Cibotium barometz. The sequence goes on from NC_141052.1 coordinate 5,108,205, forward strand.
CTACCACAAGACAATGTAAGTGGCACTTGTTGAGAATGAGTTTTCAAAAAGAGCCTATGTTCGCACGATTCGTGGTCAACCTTTGCATCCATTTAGACATATGCTTGGCCAATGAATTCGTATTCAATAACTCTGATAGCACTACGATTTACTTGATTCAAAACCTGCAAACTTGCTCTTCTTTCATGATACTTTGAAATACAATTGATGTCTTGGTGGATAGCAAACCAAATTTTAAAAAAAGCAAGTAGGGATGCGTTTCTCACTCTCATCCTACCAGTTATCAGATTGTGCTCCAATGCATAAACGTTAGTGACACTCCCTCAAAGCTTATGCTATGCATCAAACATCAAAAGCTCCACCCTGTTCTTATGTAGCTTTTGTCCTACCAAGGAAATAATTTTTGATTAATCTTAACTCCATTATAAAAGGAAACCTACTCTTTTGAACTTTGCCACTTTGCCAAAATTACATTTGATTTGCAACCAAGGTTTCCTCTCTGTATATTCTCATGCAGCATTTTTTTTCTTTTTAAGGTTCCCTATCCTGATGCTTTTTCTTCTTTTCAAGTTTGCATACCGTAATTTCCTATCCCAAGAGCTGCTTCTTCCAAGGGTGTTACTAAGTCATGGAGTTCTATTTGAGATTGTTTTTGGTTTTTCCAATCTACTATGAGGGTGTTTACCAAGTCACGGACTGCCCACTTTCATGCTTAGTTTTAAAACACCTGCTAGTTACTGCATCTTCATGTCTGCTCCAGTGTTGGCATTCTCCCTTGGAGGGACATGTCAATCCCCTCACCTTGGGCCATTCCAACCTATTGCAAACATGTAGATCTTGATTGTACTCCTATCTTCACCATCCAGTTTACCTAGGTTGGACCAATGCAATAGAGCCTTCCCCTTGTCAAGAAGTCCAGTTCAGTGACATTTGACTTCAAGCTTTGAAAGCATTGAAAACTTCAAGCTTTGCTCAAGTGAAGAAATACACTACTGCAATATACACACCATTTTGGTAAACAATGATACAATAGAATTATCACCACTCTACCATCAGATGCCATTCCGACACATTCTGGCTCAGACAAGATACCTTTTAATGCAGTGGCACCACGATGCCCCACCTGCAGACAGCAGTGAGCTTGGGTGGCATTCAATTCGGCCTTGCTTTCCTCATTGCCAAGAATAAGTGGAAAATTACCTTTCATAGTACAGCAAGACCGAAGAACTTGAAGCATACTTACCACAACATAGACACCATTTTAAGTAGCAATCATACGATAAATCATTATTTAAAACAACCCTCCAAAACCACTCTAGTATAGCAGATCCCATTCAAACGAATTTTGGCTCAGAAAAGATACCTTTTAATGCAGTGGCACCATAATGCCACCTACGGACAGCTCACATGAGCTCGGGTGGCATGCAGTTCGGCCTTGCTTTCCTCATTGCCAAGAACCATTGTCTTAACCCAACAGGTTGAATAAACAAAGCAAGCCATCACACGCAGTTGAAAGCAAGCCGTGCACACTTGTAGAAGCCAAAATAGCACATTCAACTTGATGTATTAGGAAAGAAAATAGATGCCAACAATGATCATATTTCATCGAAAAAGATCGACAAACTGATACTTTCATGTCAAGGCTCCCTTTGGCCATGATCAGAGTTGACAAACCCCAAGATTTCAGCTCTCACACGTCCTTTTGTTGGGATAATTCATGTCCTTACAAGCTTGTATAGTAGGCTACCTCAACACATGCAAAGAGATGACCACCTAGGCGATACCGAGCCTCCCCAAGTCCTCGAATGTCAAGAATCCACAGGTGAGTCAGCTCCTGTCACCATTGGAAAAATGTGCTTTTAGCTCAAGTGGAAAATGGCCAACACAAAGGCCCGTTCCAGACAAGATGATTGCACATACTGGCAGGCTCATCTTGACCACCTGGCCAACACAACCATGGACATGATCTCCACAACAAGCAGGTGTTTGTCTGTAAAGAGCTTACAGTTTGATTTATGGGATAAATTTAATATTGTACAGTTTGGCATTGCGTAGTTTTCACTCACAAAACCAGTCAGCTTGATGCACACATAATAATTGTGCTATGGAGTGCTCGTTGTTTGATACCCATACCTGCCGATGACCTGCAGTCCTACGATAGTTTTTTCTCCTCTTCTTTTTGAAAATTATAACTTTGGCATCTAGCACCTGCTGTTGCAGGTGCAAATGATGATTGCAAAGAAATATCAGTATCATTCGATTCTAAACCTAAACAAAAGAGATCAGTCCCACATTAATCCAATGAGTTACCTGCTCTTCAACAACTGTATGAACAAAAGCCTTTGGTATAAAAGGTCTCCCAATGACTATCTGGGACCTTGATCCCAGTAACAAGACCTTCTCCAAGCTTAACTGTACAGACAAAACCAAGAAATATGCAGACTACAGCTTCAATACTACTCATTAATCAAAGCAAAGTTAAAGCTTATTTCTTGAACTTAACAAGAACAAGGAGGGATCTGGGCTCCATGAAGAGATCTTCAGACCATGCAAAATTTAGTTTTACGTGCTACAACACCCCCATTCACCTCTTTATGTCCTGTACTTATTACAGGAGTCCTCCATAAACAAATGCAAAATAAGGAAATCTGGAGGACTTGAGGTGGTCAACGTGAAGAAGAATGCCAAGTGAGAGGCCAAGGCAATAATTTGTAAGATAAACTGCCTAGTTCAATTGATAAAATCATCTCCTCTAAACCAAAAATCATCTAAGCTTCAGCCTGGTGTTGGGCAATCAAAGCTAACCAAACTCCACTTGAAACTTCAAAACCAACGAGCACTGCCAGTCAAAAGCAGTGAGAGCAACCTCCACAACTCCGGATATACAGATGCAACAACTATTACCCAAAAGAACACCAATCTTCATACCTTGATATACACAAGGTAACAAGGACCCGAAAATGGCCTGATTCTAGCAAGACACTAATTTGGACAAAGAAGTACTCAAACTCTGAACTATGGCATCCTAGTGAAGGTTTGAAGTTTTAGATTTAAGAAATTTTTAAACGCTTTATCTCAACCTCTCTATCATGTATGTTAGTAGTAGTAAAAAAAACAAGATTCTCCTCTCCATCGTGTAGGTTAATGGTAATAAAAAAGTGAGATTTCAGTGTGTGGTTTCTCAAATTATGTCAGGTGGGTCACTCATGAATGCATGGAGGGAACCATCGATAAGAGAAATTTTTAAACGCTTTATCTCAACCTCTCTATCATGTATGTTAGTAGTAGTAAAAAAAACAAGATTCTCCTCTCCATCGTGTAGGTTAATGGTAATAAAAAAGTGAGATTTCAGTGTGTGGTTTCTCAAATTATGTCAGGTGGGTCACTCATGAATGCATGGAGGGAACCATCGATAAGAGAATGGCACTTTTCGAGGGCATATACACAGATATGAGTATGAGACTCTAAAATTTATAGTTGACATTGAGTAATTGACTCTAGGACTAATATTAAGTACATCGGGGGAGTATTGGGACTCAAAGGTTTCTACCAAACTATGGATGTTGAAAGCTATCATCAAGTTAGAGAACATGTATGATTTGCTAAAGAGTTCTAGAGAAGTCAAATACTTGGGGTAATCCAAATAAGCCCAAAGGATGGTTACGCTATTGCGATTGGAACACTATTGTTAGGTTTGATATCTCAACACAAAGATTCCCTAGTGCATCTATGGACTTTGGATTTTGAATGAGTCATGGATGGATGGATCCATCCAGTTGACTTCACTTCTTTTTTGCGGTTGAGCTCTTAATGGGGGAAATTATGTTACATCCCTGGCATGGACATGGATTGATGTCCATGTGCCAATTGGCTTTTGAGAGAGGATAAAAATAGCACCAAATACCTATATAACAATTGAAGACGGCTCATGACTTAATTTTTTGAGCATGCCTTGTTGAAGTCTAGATCTACACTAGCCTTGAGGCGGCTCTAGCTTCATAGGAGAGGTTCAACACGCCTCATTTGATTCAATTGCAGCTAGAGTTTTTTTTTCTCTTTTTTTAATCAATTAATCATACATTTAATCTTGAAGTTTGAGTATACATAGATCGACTTCTGATGATATGTAACAGATTCGGTAAGTTGCAAGATGAACTAGGGGAAGCTTTCATTCAATGCTTTGGTAATCTTATCGTGTTGTTTTGAACTTCTAAGTAAGGTTATATGAAATAAGGATAATCTTTTGTTTTCTAATCAATTTGATAATATCCTCTTTTGAACTTTTTAATGATCATACATGTGATCATCGTTGATTTCTAATATTGGAATTGGTGAATTATGTAGCTAATGTACATATTTACTAAGGCTTATTATCTTACATATTGATTGTAATATTGCAATTAGTGAGTTATGTAGTTAATATGCATACTTACTAAGGTTTATGATCTTACATATTGATTGTATAATTGGTTTTTTTAGACGTCATGTTGAGATCAGATACTGGTGTTAATATAATTTTTCTCTAAACATGAAGTGGGCTCTACTATTCATTAAGCTTTGGGTGTCCAAGTGAGTGGCTTGAATGTCACACCTCTACTTGTAAGCAAGATGATCTTATATTTTGGTCAAAAGTGACCAAGATTTTTTATCTATAGAAGAAGGCATAAATAAGGAAAGCAACCCTATCCTTTCTGCTACTATTTTGTCTATTGAAAGGCATGGCCATCAAACTTTTGAGCTTAATGAATAGACCAACAAATGTAGGTTTATGGAGAAATGACGCCTGTAATATTGCTAACCATGGCTAGTCTAAGAAGCTAAAGCTAGATGAGATGAACTTAGTAGGTGATAGTTCTTTTTTTTTCGGGAGAATACATTTGTTCCATAGAACCATTGGGTTCCATGATGAGGACCTAGGTTTGATGCTGCCTAGGGGTTGCATGACGGACAGGACGAACGCTAGCCTACAATAGGTGATAGTTCTATCCCTATAGTAAGTCGCAATGAGATTTGCTTTTAAAACTTTGTCCATCCCATTAAGATTGATGATTGTTTTGAGATCTCGCATTTTGAATGTATAATTCCCTTGAGGATATTTTTAATGGGATAGTAGTAAAAAAAGACTATGGTGTTATAGTGCATTGATGCATTCTTTGTTGATAAACTTCAACGAGCAAATACTTCCAAAGTGCAATAATTAAACCTCATGTATTCAAATGTGCATTTAGTTTGGAAACAAACAAATGACATTTGTGTTTATCATTTTGGTTTTGACCAATGCAATAAGTTTTTTGTTTTTTTTTTCAAGCCAAGGTTGCACTAAATTTTTTGTTTTTGTTTTCCAACCGAGCACGCACTAAATTTTTGTTTTTTTTTCGAGCAAAGGTCAAGGGAAGTTGGAGCCATCCATGGACTCGAACAAAGAAACGTTTCTGTTATTAATTTCTTGACAAGAAAGAGAGAAACGTTTGTCATTAATTTTCGTATAAGCAGAAGCCACCACACACATTATCCCCCAACAGTGGAATGTGAACATATTGCATCCCAAAACCTCCAACAATAAGCTTGGAACAGATCCTATCCATATAGTCTCTACTACACCAAAGCTAACCTTGTCCTGCCAAATTTTGTAATGCTTGAAACTCCGACTCATGGTTCCCATGCACCAAAAAATGAAGCTACTTACAACCCCCTCTCCTGCCCACAAGCCTCCTCTAGCATGAAGCACATGGGGGAAACTTTATGCATACTAGAGAAGAACACCATCTTGGTCTTCTCGAGCCGAAACTTTAATGCTTGAAACTCCGACTCATGGTTCCCATGCACCAAAAAATGAAGCTACTTACAACCCCCTCTCCTGCCCACAAGCCTCCTCTAGCATGAAGCACATGGGGGAAACTTTATGCATACTAGAGAAGAACACCATCTTGGTCTTCTCGAGCCGAAGCTTCATCCCAAAAGCATAGAGTTGAAAACATTTTGTATGGCAAATTTGTAGACAAGAATCTTTCAAAATTAGAGGGGGAAAGCTTTGAAAACTAACGATTGTATTAACAACTCTTTGCGTAGAAGATAATGGACCCAAAGCATATAATTGTTTTAAGTTATGGTTTGAAGAAATGTGCCGTTGTCCCTAATATTTCAAGTTATGATTCGCGACCTTTCTGAGGCCTCTCATCAGGTATTGCTTTTTGGGAGCCTCTAAAACATAACATTGCGACATGTTATAACACATCTCACTCCTCTACCTACTCTATTGCCGTTTGAGAAAGCCCTTATAAAACGAGGATCCATGATGAACTAACAACTAATACACAATTTTCATGAGGTCTTTTTGAAGTCTAGGGGAAGCCAAGATCCTCTAATTTGCTTCCGCTCCTTGTACCAAAGACCAATGCATATTTCACCTCCATCCTTTGTAAGGCAGCACAACCAGTTGTCCCGACTTTACTTTCGAAGTAATATTGAAAGTAAATCTTACTTCTACAAAACAACGTTGCCATCTCTCTCTCTCACACACAAGCACTACTAAGGCAACAAACAAAAACTTCACAAGTATAAACCACTACATTTTCAATCATGCTAAATTTTAATGTTTTATTGTTGTCTATTGCTGTCATGAAATGCATCCACAATAGCACGTTCAAGCTCCTGGGTGTTTTCTAACCTACCACAAGATAATGTAAGTGGCACTTGTTGAGAATGAGTTTTCAAAAAGAGCCTATGTTCGCAGCACGATTCGTGGTCAACCTTTGCATCCATTTAGACATATGCTTGGCCAATGAATTCGTATTCAATAGCTCTGATAGCACTACTTGGTTTACTTGATTCAAAACCTGCAAACTTGCTCTTCTTTCATGATGCTTTGAAATACATTTGATGTCTAGGATAGCAAACCAAATTTTAAAAAAAGCAAGCAGGGATGCGTTTCTCACTCTCATCCTACCAGTTATTAGATTGTGCTCCAATGCATAAACGTTAGTGACACTCCCTCTCAAAGCTTATGCTATGCATCAGACATCAAAAGCTCCACCCTGTTCTTATGTAGCTTTTGTCCTACCAACCAAGGAAATAATTTTTAATTAATCTTGACTCCATTATAAAAGGAAACCTACTCTTTTAAACTTTGCCAAAATTACATTTGATTTGCAACCAAGGTTTCCTGTATGAAAATAAAATTTGATAAAAGTAACACTTTTGATATAAAAATTTATCCTTTATGCATACTTCTATGCATGAAAATAAAAATGATAAAAATAAAACTTTTGATATAAAAATTTATCCTTCATGCATACTTCTATGCATGAAAATAAAAATGATAAAAATAACACTTTTGATATAAAAATTTATCCTTTATGCACACTTCTATGCATGAAAATAAAAATTGATAAAAGTAACACTTTTAATATAAAAATTTATCCTTTATGCATACTTCTATGCATGAAAATAAAAATGATAAAAGTAACATTTTTGATATAAAAATTTATCCTTTATGCATAATATAAAAATTTAATTTCTCAATGATTAACAATGAAATTCTTTTAATTAATCTAGGATGATAATTCCTAGAATATGGTAGGAAGTCCTCTTTTTATGCTTTGAATGAAATTATTTTATGTGTAAATTTTTACAAAATTTTGCCATAGCTTCGCTGCTACTATGACTGATAAATCTCAATTATTTTAAAAGATAAGGCTTATCTTTAAGAGAATGATTAGAATGATCCCTAATTGGATCATTAACCCATAATGGATTGAATAAAAAATAATCATGAAATACATAAACTAAAAGCATAAATAAAAAACCATTAATTTGATCTCAAGCATAGATTAATCTTGGATTAAGGAAAAGCTTTATGAAAAGCTTCATTTGGATTGAGAATGGGTCCTGAGTATGACCATTTCTTGAGTGAGAGAGAGAAATTACATAAAAATCATTAGAATTTAAACATAAATGGAAATTTATGTAATTCTTTACTTTAATTAATCAATTAACTTCAATAGCATTCATCAAATTATATAACTCTTCACTACTATTCATCAATTAACTTCAATAGCATTTAAAAATCATACCAATTAAGCTTCTCAAGCTTGAGAGGGGTTGAGAAGAGAGAAACATTGAGAAATTATAGAAAAGATCAATATTCACTAATTACCTTACAAATTGCTTGATTCTTTGTTCACGGTAGAGGCCTCCAACCAATCAATTGGTTTAGTATGTTGATGGAGCCACCAATGGGGATTGAAGAAGGAAGGAAGTGTCAAAATTAAGTAAATTATTAATGAATTCACAGTTCTTGGCTTAGGTGAAGTAGAGTAACAATGCATTAAACATTGTTGAGTTTCAACAAAGAGGAAGGCCTCTATTTATAGGAAAAAGTGAGTTCCTAACCAACAAACTGATTCTAGAATTTTCCAACTCAGTTTGGTCAATTTTTGACCATTTTTAGGTCAGTTGAGCTAACTTTTTGTAACTAGACTTGAATTAGGAGAGAGGAGAGATGAAATATCTCAATTTTTATGAGTTTAAAACTCATTCAAGCATGTGAAATATGCACCTCCTTTAAAGAACTCCCCTTCCTTACATATGTGTCAAAATGGAATCATTATACCCAAAATATCTCATATTTTTAATATTGCTCATAGTTTTTTTACTAATAAACCTTGTACATTTTCAACTCTTCATCTTATGTGAAATATGCACCTCCTTTAAAGAACTCCCCTTCCTTACATATGTGTCAAAATGGAATCATTATACCCAAAATATCTCATATTTTTAATATTGCTCATAGTTTTTTACTAATAAACCTTGTACATTTTCAACTCTTCATCTTATGTGAAATATGCACCTCCTTTAAAGAACTCCCCTTCCTTACATATGTGTCAAATTGGAATCATTATACCCAAAATATCTCATATTTTTAATTTTGCTCATAGTTTTTTACTAATAAACCTTGTACATTTTCAACTCTTCATCTTATGTGAGCATTTACTCATTTTTTGGTATCTTCTTTTACAAATTGGATTTATCTCCTCCCTACAAATGGATTGATACTATTGGCCCATAGGAACCTTAATTGGACCATAATCCAAAAATTTCTGAAAATCTAGACCCTTAGGCTAAGGTCCTTTATACCCATTTCCAATTAATTCCAATTGCACATTGGAAAGTTCTTTTTGAATTTCTGTTTCAGGGAAACTTATTTTAATAAGATGAGATATTTTTTTATCCAAAAATATTAAAAATCTGAATATTATCTCTCTAGAATATTTTCTCTCTCTAGGTTAAAACAGTTAGAAACAAGTCTTTTATATTTCTGAAGAGGGATTGATTACAGGGAAAGATGCTGGACATTTTGAGCGGCTGGGGAGGAATCTTACATTCTCTCCCACTTGAAAAACGCGAGATGCTCTCATCTCGCAAATTGGGGGTAATTTCGCAAGATGCACAAGTATGAGACTGAGAGAAAATTTTTAATTAAGATTAACCACCAAGAAAAGTCTCAAAGAGAGTAAGGGTCAAGACAAGAACAAGATTTAAACTTTATTCATTCTTGGAACATATACAGTAAAGATAGAAGAACTCTTTACACTTCCATAAGCCCGTCCATCATATGATCACAAAAGCAGCACTCACAAGCTGCGCACGTATAAGGTAACTTATCTATGGGAATAATTCTGTTGGTTATTGCCGCACCTATCTCAGTGGTATGAGGTGATCTAAAAAAAAGACCTCTGAGAGGCAAGCCAAAAACGGGGTAAAGGCATATCTTCTGATGAGGAAGAAAATACGCCAGTAAGAAGACCCGCTCAGAAAACCCAAGATGTCTTGATCTCATGACGCAGTAGTATCGGGGACCCAAACCCAAGGCTTCAATAACCATGACCAAGCGGACATTGTTACGAAAGTGCTGCTGACCCCAAGGTGTTACCCTAGTTATGTCTTGATAGGTCCGCCATTTGGTCTGAGCTACAGACGTCCCCAAGTGAGGAAAAAGTGAGCGCTCATACTGTTCTATAAAATCCTTCTTCACAGACTCGCTTGCGTCCTTAAGGTGAGAAATCATCATGGATAAAACTAATTCCTGTTGCCAAGCCATGAAGGAGATTAAGAAGAAGGGAGATCGATGGAAGTAAGATTACTGTGAGCGATAAGTAAAAGTTACGACTTATATAAAGGAAAGAGTTATCGTCGTAACCTAGAAGCCAACGGTATCTTGCCACTGAAGTTTTACCATCTTTCCATGATTTGGTTTTGGCACATATTTCTATAAAAGGCATTAAGAGGCATTAAGAACTTTGAGATGAGGAGATAAAAGAAGTTCGTAGGCTAAGTCACCTACTTTCTTTGATCCACAATAGCTGGGGGATAACTACTTATACTCTCCTAGAGATAAAGAAATTCTTTTGGTCTGTATTCAAATGAAGACTATAACTGCTTCTTTGAATTCTCTGACTGTCCTCTTCCTATCTGTATATTGTCTCTGTCGATCCTGGGCAGCGTTTATATCTTTATGAATTGCCTGCATCTGTTGCTCTCAGTCGCCAAGCATTTGACTGGTCATCTCGACCCTAATCAATGGGTCGGACCTAGTTAATGGAGTTAAGCAATCTTGTCCGAGAGGCGGACCCTAATTAGATTGGTATGAAGGAGTTGGTCTCTAAATTTGGGTTCTAGACTTCCCTGTGCCCTTTTTATGGTAGGAGTCAGACAGTCTTTTAACTGATGGTCAAAACCTTGGCATCCAAAACACTGGTTCTCATTTCTGAACTCATCGTTCTGAATCTTTAAAACAGGTGGGCTCCTGAGAAGGTATTCTGGGTAAAGTGTCTTCCCTTTTTAAAGAGAATCTTTCTTTTATTTAGAGAGAGAATAATTATAAGATCAGAAAAGGAGATTCTTACTCCTGTATACCTCGGGGGAGGAATCTTACAAACTTCTACCCCACTCAAAAAGGTGCGAGATGTCCTCATCTCGCAAAGTAGAGGACAACTCTTTTTCTTAAGATCCAATTTATTCTGGATTCCTTATATTCTAGTCAACCCAATAGAATACTGGGATAAATATTCCTTATATAGAACTCATCATTAAATAATAATTCATTTAGATCATATCATTCCTACGATAATGGTCCATTAGACCGAAAAATTTTCTTCTGAACATTCCTCCACGGGAATTTCAGTTAAGTTATCAATTTGCCATCCCTTAACTTGATCTACCGTGACAAGTGTTAACAGTAGCAATTTGATAGCACAATCCACTAATCTCATAGTGATTTGTTGAATTCATTATCATCATTCTAGTTATGAATATCATCACAAGAACTCGTCCCAATCATCCACATTGTGGTTTCGCTCAGTTTATTACATTTCAATCCATTATCAGGGATCATCATTTTTCAATCAGAATCCAAATCAACTCATCAGTTCTCAAACAAAATTAAAAAATCATATCAACCACATTCGAATTCATCATCTGGATAGCATTAATGCTTATAATTTCAAGTCTTGGATTTACTCGTATATACTACCGGTAAAGAGCTGCAGTTATACCCTCGGTATATACGGATAGTCATGATACTCGAAACTATAAGGTAAATACCATCATGTCTAGGCCTCAAAGCAAGTCAGGGTTCCATACAATTACGGTACTTCCAATTGAAGACCCAATTACTAATTTACGAATTTCAATTTGAATTAACAATTTGTATGAATTATATCACACAATTACAACCTTTTTGTGCGTCTTGATAACTTTTGACATAATTGGCTCCTCAGTTGATCTTATTGCAGATCTATGACATAAGTCTGATAAACAGATTTTTCTTTATCCGATCGTCCGTAAACAATCACTTAAATAAAAAAAACATTTGTAAATTTATATACAAGTTGCAATAAGTACCTAGAGTGGCTCGGCTCCAAAATTCAAAATCTCCTCGAGAGACGCATAAGACGACGGTACTGGGCCATAGTCATGCCCTGTTACATAATTTCTCTAATTACGAAGGGAGCTATTATTTTCTCCTTAGGGATAAATCGACTAAAGAGTCTATAAACTCGGCAAGCAAGTCTGAAATTTTGAGGCGTTGAATGATATAGAATGACACCACGCGTCATTTTCAGCTTTATCAAAATCATGGCCAATGAGAGGTTCTGTCTCAGCATTGCATGCCGGTTGCAAGGCATGGATATATAGCCCTGCAAACCACTTATGCTGTTGTCTCTCCACTAGGTTAGGAAAATATAATTCCTCGAAATGGCGTGCAAGTCTTGCTCGGCTTGTTCGTGTTGAAGCGGAAAAAAATGAGATGCTCGAAGGCAAATGCAATCATATCTTGAGACTGGGTGAGATCGGGAATACCAGATAAATGGGAAACTTCCATCTATAAAAAATAATTTCTTTGATTAAAATTTCTTCATTAAAGAAGCTTACGGAATGACAATACATTATGAAAATGCTGTTTCTGAATTCTTATTACTAATTTCAGATAAGAATTTAATTATCTTTATTAGCTTTCAATTTTGCTCTGATACCAACTGTGACATCCCTGTCCCCACCATGCGACGGATTCGGGGTACTAGCAGCGGGAGTAGCACTTCATGCGTGGGCCAGGGACCCACACTCGGGGCCTCATCCACAGATATCCAAACAAGAGACTAATCCGTCGGTTTTTCCAAAATCGAACCCGGAAAAACTTCCCTTTCGCGGAAAACACGGGCGATTCCATCAGGATAACTTTTTACTCTAACGTAGTCAAGATCATTACTGATCACGCTGATCCGACTGCACCTATAAAGATACTCGATCGGATCAAGGAAGAAACTTGCACTTGGATCATTGGGATCAACGCTTTTTCCCCATCAAGAGGCACAGCCGTTGATTCCTATCCATAGAATAATTACTATCCGGGATTTACTTTATCTATCATAATAACAGAAATTGAGTCTCGATTTACGGATCCATCAGTCCAGCCTAACCCCATCCAGTCCCATGGATTAGCCGACCGCCCAACCACTGTAGTGATGGGATCCAATTAAGAATTTGGTTAGGTTTTGTCCCGGGTACCAAGGAAAAGAGTTCCAAGGCCCCATAGCCGGAAGTTCATGCAAACATAAAACTAGTCACACCACTTACACACCCAATATGAAATTACCTTTTTCTTAGCATCAGCTAACTTTAAAACAATCCTTTAATTACCTTTTTCTTAGCATCAGCTAACTTTAAAACAATCCTTTAATGAAATCATTATGTCACTGATGAGACAATCCTCAAAGTCTCTGGTTGAATCCTTATTTCCAGTCATTCATTCATCGGTATACTTATGGCATCATTGGCAACCAGAACGCTCACCACCTGTTCACTCAGGGGCCTTTTCCATAGTTTCTAGCTCATAGTAACCGGCAATATATTCATATAATAGAATGGAATCTCCGTGGAAGATCGGCAAGATCAACCCACAGATCCATATAAAAGAGCCATGGACTCATCTGTTGAGGACCAGCAAGGTCAATCAACCAGATCCATGCCCGGTTTCAGAAAACAACTCTTACTCCTTGTTCATGCCCGCTTTCAGAAAACAACTCTTACTCCTTGTTCCAATATCTTCCACGACGCACGTGTGGGTATCTTCGGCGACCCAGAGCCCAAGCATCGTATGGTCAGCACCCTCTAGGATCCTCAGGTGACCTAGCGCTTCACTCATAGGCCGCTTCCTTGGTCCCTAATCCACCGTACCGGAAGCTCACCATTTAAATCGAACCGAGGCTGGTCAAGACCTCGACTGACACCTTGCTACGCGAGACGTCCTCCATTGACTCTCCGTCAGCAGTTGCAACTTTATCAATTAGGTCTCCTTGACCTTAATCCACAAGATGGTTAAAATGCTTCCCTAGCATTCTTGACATAAAACATTATTTACAAACAGTTCACAAAATATAGTTTCTATATCGAACTCTCGTCTTTTCCATTTTATCCTCCTTAGTCCACATTACTTATTCCACATCCCATTCATATGTATTCATCATCATCCATTCACTCATATCGACGACACATTATTTCCCATACACATTCACATTCATTATTCTACATACACATCCATGCATACATCCATTTTCACATCCTCATTCATACATCCACTTCCACATACATACATCCACATCCGTATCTACATCCATACATCCACATCCACATCTACATTCATATCCATACATCCACATCCACATCCACATTCACATCTACATTCATATCCATACATCCACATCCACATCTACATTCATATCCATACATCCACATCCACATCCATATCCATACATCCACATTCACATTCATACATACACATCCACATTCACATTCATACATCCACATCCACATTCACATTCATACATACATATCCGTATCTACATCCATACATCCATATTACATCCATTCTCGCCCTACACATTCCATATACATCTTATCATATCCTATCACATCTCATACACATCTTATCACATCTCATACACCTCTTATCACATCTTATCACTTTTCATACGCATCTTATCACATATTATCACATCTCATACACCTCTTATCACGTCTTATCACATTTCATATCTTTTTATAGAATATAAGAGAATTCTTATATTTGATATAAGATTTCTCTATATTTTTATTTATGCATAAATTCCATTTAAGGAGATTAACACTTTCGAATTAAAAATCAATCTTTTATAAATCTTCCTATGTATAATTTTATTTTAAATGAAAATGACAGTTTTGAATTAAAATTCAATCTTTTATGCATCTTCCTATGCATAAATTCAATTTGGATGAGAATTGACATTTTTTAATTAAAAATCCATCTTTTATGCATCTTCCTATGCATAAATTCAATTTGGATGAGAATAACGCTTTTGAATTGAAATCTTATTCTTTTATGCATCTTCTTGTGCATAAATTCAATTTAGATGAGAATGACACTTTGAATTAAAAATCAAACTTTTATGCATCTTCTTATGCATAAATTCAATTTGGTAGGAATTACACTTTTAGAATAAAAGAATTTCTCTTATGCATCTAAGTTATGCATAAAATCTATTTATGATGAAAATCACACTTTTAGTATAAAAAGAATATCTTTTATGCATACCTTTATGCATGAAATCCAATATGATAAAAGTAACACTCTTACAATAAAATAATCAACTTTTATGCATACCTCTATGCATGAAATTCAATTATGATAAAAGTCACACTTTTATAATAAAATAATCAACTTTTATGCATATCTCTATGCATGAAATTTAATATAATAAAAGACACACTTTTATAATAAAATAATCAACTTTTATGCATACCTTTATGCATGAAATTCAATTATGATAAAAGTCACATTTTTATAATAACATAATCAACTTTTATGCATACCTTTATGCATGAAATTCAATTATAATAAAAGTCACACTTTTATAATAAAATAATCAACTTTTATGCATACCTTTATGCATGAAATTCAAATATAATAAAAGTAACACTTTTGATATAAAAATTTATCCATTATGCATACTTCTATGCATGAAATAAAAATGATAAAAGTAACACTTTTAATATAAAAATTTATCCTTTATGCATACTTCTATGCATGAAAATAAAAATGCTAAAAGTAACACTTTTGATATAAAAATTTATCCTTTATGCATACTTCTATGCATGAAAATAAAAATGATAAAAATAACACTTTTGATATAAAAACTTATCCTTTATGCATACTTCTATGCATGAAAATAAAAATTGATAAAAGTAACACTTTTGATATAAAAATTTATCCTTTATGCATACTTCTATGCATGAAAATAAAAATGATAAAAATAACACTTTTGATATAAAAAGTTATCCTTTATGCATACTTCTATGCATGAAAATAAAAATTGTTAAAAGTAACACTTTTGATATAAAAATTTATCCTTTATGCATACTTCTATGCATGAAAATCAAAATGATAAAAGTAACACTTTTGATATAAAAATTTATCCTTTATGCATACTTCTATGCATGAAAATAAAATTTGATAAAAGTAACACTTTTGATATAAAAATTTATCCTTTATGCATACTTCTATGCATGAAAATAAAAATGATAAAAATAACACTTTTGATATAAAAATTTATCCTTTATGCACACTTCTATGCATGAAAATAAAAGTTGATAAAAGTAACACTTTTGATATAAAAATTTATCCTTTATGCATACTTCTATGCATGAAAATAAAAATGATAAAAGTAACACTTTTGATATAAAAATTTATCCTTTATGCATAATATAAAAATTTAATTTCTCCATGATTAACAATGAAATTCTTTTAATTAATCTAGGATGATAATTCCTAGAATATGATAGGAAGTCCTCTTTTCTTGCTTTGAATGAAATTATTTTATGTGTAAATTTTTATAAAATTTTACCATAGCTCCGCTGCTACTATGACTGATAAATCTCAATTATTTTAAAAGATAAGGCTTATCTTTAAGGGAATGATTAGAATGATCCCTAATTGGATCATTAATCCATAATGGATTGAATCAAAAATAATCATGAAATACATAAACTAAAAGTATAGAAAAAAAAAACTATTAATTTGGTCTCAAGCATAGATTAATCTTGGATTAAAGAAAAGCTTTATGAAAAGCTTCATTTGGATTGAGAATGGGTCATGAGTATGACCATTTCTTGAGTGAGAGAGAGAAATTACATAAAAACCATTAGAATTTAAACATAAATAAAAATTTATGTAATTCTTTACTATCATTAATCAATTAACTTCAATAGCATTCATCAAATTATGTAACTCTTCACTACTATTCATCAATTAACTTCAATAGCATTTAAAAATCATACCAATTAAGCTTCTCAAGCTTGAGAGGGGTTGAGAAGAGAGAAACATTGAGAAATTATAGAAAAGATCAATATTCACTAATTACCTTACAAATTGCTTGATTCTTTGTTCACGGTAGAGGCCTCCAACCAATCAATCGGTTTAGTATGTTGATGGAGCCACCAATGGGGATTGAAGAAAGAAGGAAGTGTCAAAAACTAGTGAATTATTAATGAATTCATAGTTCTTGGCTTAGGTGAAGTAGAGTAACAATGCATTAAACATTGTTGAGTTTCAACAAAGAGGAAGGCCTCTATTTATAGGAAAAAGTGAGTTCCTAACCAACAAACTGATTCTAGAATTTTTCAACTCAGTTTGGTCAATTTTTTACTATTTTTAGGTCAGTTGAGCTAACTTTTTATAACTAGACTTGAATTAGGAGAGAGGAGAGATGAAATATCTCAATTTTTATGAGTTTAAAACTCATTCAAGCATGTGAAATATGCACCTCCTTTAAAGAACTCCCCTTCCTTACATATGTGTCAAAATGAAATCATTATACCCAAAATATCTCATATTTTTAATATTGCTCATAGTTTTTTTACTAATAAACCTTGTACATTTTCAACTCTTCATCTTATGTGAAATATGCACCTCCTTTAAAGAACTCCCCTTCCTTACATATGTGTCAAATTGGAATCATTATACCCAAAATATCTCATATTTTTAATATTGCTCATAGTTTTTTACTAATAAACCTTGTACATTTTCAACTCTTCATCTTATGTGAGCATTTACTCATTTTTGGGTATCTTCTTTTACAAATTGGATTTATCTCCTCCCTACAAATGGATTGATGCTATTGGCCCATAGGAACCTTAATTGGACCATAATCCAAAAATTTCTGAAAATCTAGACCCTTAGGCTAAGGTCCTTTATACCCATTTCTAATTAATTCCAATTGCACATTGAAAAGTTCTTTTTGAATTTCTGTTTCAGGGGAACTTATTTTAATAAGATGAGATACTTTTTTATCTAAAAATATTAAAAATCTGAATATTCTCTCTCTAGAATATTTTCTCTCTCTAGATTAAAACAGTTAGAAACAAGTCTTTTATATTTCTGAAGAGGGATTGATTACAGGGAAAGATGTTGAACATTTTGAGCGGCTGGAGAGGAATCTTACATTCTCTCCCACTTGAAAAATGCAAGATGCCCTCATCTCGCAAATTGGGGGTAATTTCGCAAGATGCACAAGTATGAGACTGAGAGAAAATTTTTAATTAAGATTAACCACCAAGAAAAGTCTCAAAGAGAGTAAGGGTCAAGACAAGAACAAGATTTAAACTTTATTCATTCTTGGAACATATACAGTAAAGATAGAAGAACTCTTTACACTTCCATAAGCCCGTCCATCATATGATCACAAAAGCAGCACTCACAAGCTGCACACGTATAAGGTAACTCATCTATGGGAATAATTCTGTTGGTTATTGCCGCACCTATCTCAGTGGTATGAGGTGATCTAAAAAAAGGACCTCTGAGAGGCAAGCCAAAAACGGGGTAAAGGCATATCTTCTGATAAGGAAGAAAACACGCCAGTAAGAAGACCCGCTCAGAAAACCCAAGATGTCTTGATCTCATGACGCAGTAGTATCGGGGACCCAAACCCAAGGCTTCAATAACCATGGCCAAGCGGACATTGTTACGAAAGTGCTGCTGATCCCAAGGTGTTACCCTAGTTATGTCTTGATAGGTCCGCCATTTGGTCTGAGCTACAGACGTTCCCAAGTGAGGAAAAAGTGAGCGCTCATACTGTTCTATAAAATCCTTCTTCACAGACTCGCTTGCATCTTGAAGGTGAGAAATCATCATGAATAAAACTAATTCCTGTTGCCAAGCCATGAAGGAGATTAAGAAGAAGGGAGATCGATGGAAGTAAGATTACTGTGAGCGATAAGTAAAAGTTACGACTTATATAAAGGAAGGAGTTATCGTCGTAACCTAGAAGCCAACGGTATCTTGCCACTGAAGTTTTACCATCTTTCCATGATTTGGTTTTGGCACATATTTCTATAAGAGGCATTAAGAACTTTGAGATGAGGAGATAAAAGAAGTTTGGCATCTAGCACCTGCTTCTGCAGGTGCAAATGATGATTGCAAAGAAATATCAGTATCATTCGATTCTAAACCTAAACAAAAGAGATCAGTCCCACATTAATCCAGTGAGTTACCTGCTCTTCAACAACTGCATGAACAAAAGCCTTTGGTATAAAAGGTCTCCCAATGACTGTGTGGGACCTTGATCCCGGTAACAAGACCTTCTCCAAGCTTAACTGTACAGACAAAACCAAGAAATATGTAGACAACAGCTTCAATACTACTCATTAATCAAAGCAAAGCTAAAGCTTATTTCTTGAACTTAACAAGAACAAGGAGGGATCTGGGCTCCATGAAGAGATCTTCAGACCATGCAAAATTTAGTTTACATGCTACAACACCCCCATTCACCTCTTTATGTCATGTACTTATAGGAGTCCTGCATAAACAAATGCAAAATAAGGAAATCTGGAGGACTTGAGGTGGGCAATAATTTGTAAGATAAACTGCCTAGTTCAATTGATAAAATCATCTCCTCTAAACCAAAAATCATCTAAGCTTCAGCCAAGTGTTGGGCAATCAAAGCTAACCAATCTCCACTTGAAACTTCAAAACCAACAAGCACTGCCAGTCAGAAGCAGTGAGAGAAACCTCCACAACTCCGGATATACAGATGCAACAACTATTACCCAAAAGAACACCAATCTTCATACCTTGATATACACAAGGTAACAAGGACCCGAAAATGGCCTGATTCTAGCAAGACACTAATTTGGACAAAGAAGTACTCAAACTCTGAACTATGGCATCCTAGTGAAGGTTTGAAGTTTTAGATTGAAGAAATTTTTCAATGCTTTATCTCAACCTCTCTATCATGTATGTGAATAGTAGTAAAAAAAACAAGATTCTCCTCTCCATCGTGTAGGTTAATGGTAATAAAAAAGTGAGATTTCAGTGTGTGGTTTCTCAAATTATGTCAGGTGGGTCACTCATGAATGCATGGAGGGAACCATCGATAAGAGAATGGCACTTTTCGAGGGCATATACACAGATATGAGTATGAGACTCTAAAATTTATAGTTGACATTGAGTAATTGACTCTAGGACTAATATTAAGTACATCGGGGGGAGTATTGGGACTCAAAGGTTTCTACCAAACTATGGATGTTGAAAGCTATCATCAAGTTAGAGAACATGTATGATTTGCTAAAGAGTTCTAGAGAAGTCAAGTACTTGGGGTAATCCAAAAAAGCCCAAAGGATGGTTACGCTATTGAGATTGGAACACTATCGTTAGGTTTGATATCTCAACACAAAGATTTCCTAGTGCATCAATGGACTTTGGATTTTGAATGAGTCATGGATGGATGGATCCATCCAGTTGACTTCACTCCTTTTTGGAGGTTGAGCTCTTAATGGGGGAAATTATGGCATGGACATGGACATGGACATGGATTGATGTCCATGTGCCAATTTGGCTTTTGAGAGAGGATAAAAATAGCACCAAATACCTATATAACAATTGAAGACGGCTCATGACTTAATTTTTTGAGCATGCCTTGTTGAAGTCTAGATCTATACTAGCCTTGAGGCGGCTCTAGCTTCATAGGAGAGATTCAACATGCCTCATTTGATTCAATTGCAGCTAGAGTTTTTTTTTCTCTTTTTTTAATCAATTAATCATACATTTAATCTTGAAGTTTGAGAATACATAGATCGACTTCTGATTATATGTAACAGATTCCATAAGTTGCAAGATGAACTAGGGGAAGCTTTCATTCAATACTCTGGTAATCTTAACGTGTTGTTTTCAACTTCTAAGTAAGGTTATATAAAAACCATGCACCAAAAGATGAAGCTACTTACAACCCCCTCTCCTGCCCACAAGCCTCCTCTAGCATGAAGCACATGGGGGAAACTTTATGCATACTAGAGAAGAACACCATCTTGGTCTTCTCGAGCCGAAGCTTCATCCCAAAAGCATAGAGTTGAAAACATTTTGTATGGCAAATTTGTAGACAAGAATCTTTCAGAATTAGAGGGGGGAAGTTTTGAAAAACTAACGATTATATTAACAACTCTTTGCGTAGAAGCGTAGAAGATAATGGACCCAAAGCATATAATTGTTTCAAATTTTGGTTTGAAGAAATGTGTTGTTGTCCCTAATATTTCAAGTTATGATTCGCGACCTTTCTGAGGCCTCTCATCAGGTATTACTTTTTGGGAGCCTCTAAAACATAACATTGCAACAAGTTATAACACATCTCACTCCTCTACCTACTCTATTGCCGTTTGAGAAAGCCCTTATAAAACGAGGATCCATGGTGAACTAACAACTAATACACAAATTTCATGAGGTCCTTTTTGAAGTCTAGGGGAAGAAAAAATCATCTAATTTGCTTCCGCTCCTTGTACCAAAGACCAATGCATATTTCACCTCCATCCTTTGTAAGGCAGCACAACCAGTTGTCCCGACTTTACTTTCGAAGTAATATTGAAAGTAAATCTTACTTCTACAAAACAACATTGCCCTCTCTCTCTCTCACACAAGCACTACTAAGGCAACAAACAAAACCTTCACAACAAGTATAAACCACTACATTTTCAGTCATGCTAAATTTTAATGTTTTATTGTTGTCTATTGCTGTCATGAAATGCATCCACAACAGCACGTTCAAGCTCCTGGGTGTTTTCTAACCTACCACAAGACAATGTAAGTGGCACTTGTTGAGAATGAGTTTTCAAAAAGAGCCTATGTTCGCACGATTCGTGGTCAACCTTTGCATCCATTTAGACATATGCTTGGCCAATGAATTCGTATTCACTAACTCTGATAGCACTACTTGATTTACTTGATTCAAAACCTGCAAACTTGCTCTTCTTTCATGATGCTTTGAAATACATTTGATGTCTAGGATAGCAAACCAAATTTTAAAAAAAGCAAGCAGGGATGCGTTTCTCACTCTCATCCTACCAGTTATTAGATTGTGCTCCAATGCATAAACGTTAGTGACACTCCCTCTCAAAGCTTATGCTATGCATCAGACATCAAAAGCTCCACCCTGTTCTTATGTAGCTTTTGTCCTACCAACCAAGGAAATAATTTTTAATTAATCTTGACTCCATTATAAAAGGAAACCTACTCTTTTAAACTTTTCCAAAATTACATTTGATTTGCAACCAAGGTTTCCTCTCTGTATATTTTCATGCAGCATTTCTTTTCTTTTTAAGGTTCCCTATCCTGATGCGTTTTCTTCTTTTCAAGTTTGCATACCGTAATTTCCTATCCCAAGAGCTGCTCCTTCCAAGGGTGTTACTAAGTCATGGAGTTCTATTTGAGATTGTTTTTGGTTTTTCCAATCTACTCTGAGGGTGTTTTTTCCAGGGCACGGGCTGCCCACTTTCACGCTTAGTTTGAAAACACCTACTAGTTACTGCATCTTCATGTCTGCTCCACTGTTGGCATTCTCCCTTGGAGAGTCATGTCAATCCCCTCACCTTGGGCCATTCCAACTTGTTGCAAACATGTAGATCTTGATTGTACTCCTATCTTCACCATCCAGTTTACCTAGGCTGGACCAATGCAATAGAGCCTTCCCCTTGTCAAGAAGACCAGTTCAGTGACATTTGACTTCAAGCTTTGAAAGCATTGAAAACTTCAAGCTTTGCTCAAGTGAAGAAATACACTACTGCAATATACACACCATTTTGGTAAACAATGATACAATAGAATTATCACCACTCTACCATCAGATGTGCCATTCCGACACATTCTGGCTCAGACAAGCTACCTTTTAATGCAGTGGCACCACGATGCCCCACCTGCAGCAGGCAGCTCACATGAGCTCGGGAGGCATTCAGTTCTCGGCCTTGCTTTCCTCATTGCCAAGAATAAGTGGAAAATTACCTTTCACAGTACAGCAAGACCGAAGAACTTGAAGCATACTTACCACAACATAGACACCCTTTTAAGTAGCAATCATATGATAAATCATTATTTAAAACAACCCTCCAAAACGACTCTACTAGTAGATCCCATTCAAACGAATTTTGGCTCAAAAAAGATACCTTTTTTAATGCAGTGGCACCACAATGCCACCTACGGACAGCTCACATGAGCTCGGGTGGCATGCAATTCGGCCTTGCTTTCCTCATTTCCAAGAACCATTGTCCCAACCCAACAGGTTGAATAAACAAAGCAAGCCATCACAGGCAGTTGAAAGCAAGCCGTGCACACTTGTAGAAGCCAAAATAGCACATTCAACTTGATGTATGAGGAAAGAAAACAGATGCCAACAGTGATCATATTTCATCGGAAAAGATCGCCAAACAGATACTTCCATGTCAAGGCTCCCTTTGGCCATGATCAGAGTTGACAAACCCCAAGATTTCAGCTCTCACACGTCCTTTTGTTGGGATAATTCATGTCCTTACAAGCTTGTATAGTAGGCTACCTCAACACATGCAAAGAGATGACCACCTAGGCGATTGCAAACCGAGCCTCCCTAAGTCCTCGAATGTCAAGAATCCACAGGCGAGTCAGCTCCTGTCACCATTGGAAAAATGTGCTTTTAGCTCAAGTGGAAAATGGCCAGCACAAAGGCCCCTTCCAGACAAGATGATTGCACATACTGGCAAGCTCATCTTGACCACCCGGCCAACACAGCCATGGACAGGGATCTCCACAACAAGCAGGTGTTTGTCTGTAAAGAGCTTACAGTTTGATTTATGGGATGAATTTAATATTGTAGAGTTTGGCATTGCGTAGTTTGCACTCACAAAACCAGTCAGCTTGATGCACACATAATAATTGTGCTCTCGAGTGCTCGTTGTTTGATACCCATACCTGTCGAAATGACCTGCAGTCCTACGATATTTTTTTCTCCTCTTCTTTTTGAAAATTGTAACTTTGGCATCTAGCACGTGCTTCTGCAGGTGCAAATGATGATTGCAAAGAAATATCAGTATCATTCGATTCTAAACCTAAACAAAAGAGATCAGTCCCACATTAATCCAGTGAGTTACCTGCTCTTCAACAACTGCATGAACAAAAGCCTTTGGTATAAAAGGTCTCCCAATGACTGTCTGGGACCTTGATCCCAGTAACAAGACCTTCTCCAAGCTTAACTGTACAGACAAAACCAAGAAATATGTAGACTGCAGCTTCAATACTACTCATTAATCAAAGCAAAGTTAAAGCTTATTTCTTGAACTTAACAAGAACAAGGAGGGATCTGGGCTCCATGAAGAGATCTTCAGACCATGCAAAATTTAGTTTTACGTGCTACAACACCCCCATTCACCTCTTTATGTCCTGTACTTACAGGAGTCCTCCATAAACAAATGCAAAATATGGAAATCTGGAGGACTTGAGGTGGTCAACGTGAAGAAGAATGCCAAGTGAGAGGCCAAGGCAATAATTTGTACGATAAACTGCCTAGTTCAATTGATAAAATCATCTCCTCTAAACCCTTTTATAATGGAGTCAAGATTAATTAAAAATTATTTCCTTGGTTGGTAGGACAAAAGCTACATAAGAACAGGGTGGAGCTTTTAATGTCTGATGCATAGCATAAGCTTTGAGAGGGAGTGTCACTAACGTTTATGCATTGGAGCACAATCTGATAACTGGTAGGATGAGAGTGAGAAACGCATCCCTGCTTGCTTTTTTTAAAATTTGGTTTGCTATCCTAGACATCAAATGTATTTCAAAGCATCATGAAAGAAGAGCAAGTTTGCAGGTTTTGAATCAAGTAAATCAAGTAGTGCTATCAGAGTTATTGAATACGAATTCATTGGCCAAGCATATGTCTAAATGGATGCTGCCTTACAAAGGATGGAGGTGAAATATGCATTGGTCTTTGGTACAAGGAGCGGAAGCAAATTAGACGATTTTGTCTTCCCTTAGACTTCAAAAACACCTCATGAAATTTGTGTATTAGTTGTTAGTTCACCATGGATCCTCATTGTATAAGGGCTTTCTCAAACGGCAATAGAGTAGGTAGAGGAGTGAGATGTGTTATAACTTGTTGCAATGTTATGTTTTAGAGGCTCCCAAAAAGTAATACTTGATGAGAGGCCTCAGAAAGATCGCGAATCATAACTTGAAATATTAGGGACAACAGCACATTTCTTCAAACCAAAATTTGAAACAATTATATTCTTTGGGCCCATTATCATCCACGCAAAGAGTTGTTAATACAATCGTTAGTTTTTCAAAGCTTCCCCCCTCTAATTCTGAAAGATTCTTGTCTACAAATTTGCCATACAAAATGTTTTCAACTCTATGCTTTTGGGATGAAGCTTCGGCTCGAGAAGACCAAGATGGTGTTCTTCTCTAGTATGCATAAAGTTTCCCCCATGTGCTTCATGCTAGAGGAGGCTTGTGGGCAGGAGAGGGGGTTGTAAGTAGCTTCATTTTTTGGTGCATGGTTTTTATATAACCTTACTTAGAAGTTGAAAACAACACGTTAAGATTACCAGAGTATTGAATGAAAGCTTCCCCTAGTTCATCTTGCAACTTATGGAATCTGTTACATATCATCAGAAGTCGATCTATGTATTCTCAAACTTCAAGATTAAATGTATGATTAATTGATTAAAAAAAGAGAAAAAAAAACTCTAGCTGCAATTGAATCAAATGAGGCATGTTGAATCTCTCCTATGAAGCTAGAGCCGCTAGTCTAGATCTAGACTTCAACAAGGCATGCTCAAAAAATTAAGTCATGAGCCGTCTTCAATTGTTATATAGGTACTTGGTGCTATTTTTATCCTCTCTCAAAAGCCAAATTGGCACATGGACATCAATCCATGTCTATGTCCATGTCCATGCCAGGGATGTAACATAATTTCCCCCATTAAGAGCTCAACCTCCAAAAAGGAGTGACGTCGACTGGATGGATCCATCCATCCATGACTTATTCAAAATCCAAAGTCCATTGATGCACTAGGGAATCTTTGTGTTGAGATATCAAACCTAACCATAGTGTTCCAATCTCAATAGCGTAACCATCCTTTGGGCTTATTTGGATTACCGCAAGTATTTGACTTCTCTAGAACTCTTTAGCAAATCATACATGTTCTCTAACTTGATGATAGCTTTCAACATCCATAGTTTGGTAGAAACCTTTGAGTCCCAATACTCCCCTCGATGTACTTAATATTAGTCCTAGAGTCAATTACTCAATGTCAACTATAAATTTTAGAGTCTCAAACTCATATCTGTGTATATGCCCTCGAAAAGTGCCATTCTCTTATCGATGGTTCCCTCCATGCATTCATGAGTGACCCACCTGACATAATTTGAGAAACCACACACTGAAATCTCACTTTTTTATTACCATTAACCTACACGATGGAGAGGAGAATCTTGTTTTTTTAACTACTATTAACATACATGATAGAGTGGTTGAGATAAAGAATCTTGTTTTTTTTAACATACATGATAGAGTGGTTGAGATAAAGCATTGAAAAATTTCTTCAATCTAAAACTTGAAACCTTCACTAGGATGCCATAGTTCAGAGTTTAAGTACTTCTTTGTCCAAATTAGTGTCTTGCTAGAATCATACCATTTTCGGGTCCTTGTTACCTTGTGTATATCAAGGTATGAAGATCGGTGTTCTTTTGGGTAATAGTTGCTGCATCTGTATATCCGGAGTAATGGAGGTTGCTCTCACTGCTTCTCACTGGCAGTGCTCGTTGGTTTTGAAGTTTCAAGTGGAGATTGGTTAGCTTTGATTGCCCAACACCTGGCTGAAGCTTAGATGATTTTTGGTTTAGAGGAGATGATTTTATCAATTGAACTAGGCAGTTTATCTTACAAATTATTGCCTTGGCCTCTCACTTGGCCTTCTTCTTCACGTTGACCACCTCAAGTCCTCCAGATTTCCATATTTTGCATTTGTTTATGGAGGACTCCTGTAAGTATAGGACATAAAGAGGTGAATGGGGGTGTTGTAGCACGTAAAACTAAATTTTGCATGGTCTGAAGATCTCTTCATGGAGCCCAGATCCCTCCTTGTTCTTGTGAAGTTCAAGAAGTAAGCTTTAACTTTGCTTGATTAATGAGTAGTATTGAAGCTGCAGTCTACATATTTCTTGGTTTTGTCTGTACAGTTAAGCTTGGAGAAGAGCTTGTTACTGGGATCAAGGTCCCAGATAGTCATTGGGAGACCTTTTATACCAAAGGCTTTTGTTCATGCAGTTGTTGAAGAGCAGGTAACTCACTGGATTAATGTGGGACTGATCTCTTTTGTTTAGGTTTAGAATCGAATGATACTGATATTTCTTTGAAATCCTCATTTGCACCTGCAGAAGTAGGTGCTAGATGCCAAAGTTATAATTTTCAAAAAGAAGAGGAGAAAAAAATATCGTAGGACTGCAGGTCATTTCGGCCGGTATGGGTATCAAACAACGAGCACTCCAGAGCACAATTATTATGTGTGCATCAAGCTGACTGGTTTTGTGAGTGCAAACTACGCAATGCCAAACTCTACAATATTAAATTCATCCCATAAATCAAACTGTAAGCTCTTTACAGACAAACACCTGCTTGTTGTGGAGATCCCTGTCCATGGCTGTGTTGGCGGGTGGTCAAGATGAGCCTGCCAGTATGTGCAATCATCTTGTCTGGAAGGGGCCTTTGTGCTGGCCATTTTCCACTTGAGCTAAAAGCACATTTTTCCAATGGTGACAGGAGCTGACTCGCCTGCGGATTCTTGACATTCGAGGACTTGGGGAGGCTCGGTTTGCAATCGCCTAGGTGGTCATCTCTTTGCATGTGTTGAGGTAGCCTACTATACAAGCTTGTAAGGACATGAATTATCCCAACAAAAGGACGTGTGAGAGCTGAAATCTTGGGGTTTGTCAACTCTGATCATGGCCAAAGGGAGCCTTGACATGGAAGTATCTGTTTGGCGATCTTTTCCGATGAAATATGATCACTGTTGGCATCTGTTTTCTTTCCTAATACATCAAGTTGAATGTGCTATTTTGGCTTCTACAAGTGTGCACGGCTTGCTTTCAACTGCCTGTGATGGCTTGCTTTGTTTATTCAACCTGTTGGGTTGGGACAATGGTTCTTGGAAATGAGGAAAGCAAGGCCGAACTGCATGCCACCCGAGCTCATGTGAGCTGTCCATAGGTGGCATTATGGTGCCACTGCATTAAAAGGTATCTTTTCTGAGCCAAAATTCGTTTGAATGGGATCTACTAGTAGAGTGGTTTTGGAGGGTTGTTTTAAATAATGATTTATCGCATGATTGCTACTTAAAAGGGTGTCTATGTTTTGGTAAGTATGATTGCTACTTAAAAGGGTGTCTATGTTGTGGTAAGTATGCTTCAAGTTCTTCGGTCTTGCTGTACTGTGAAAGGTAATTTTCCACTTATTCTTGGCAATGAGGAAAGTAAGGCCGAGAACTGAATGCCACCCGAGCTCATGTGAGCTGCATGCAGGTGGGGCATCGTGGTGCCACTGCATTAAAAGGTAGCTTGTCTGAGCCAGATGGCATCTGATGGTAGAGTGGTGAAAATTCTATTGTATCATTGTTTACCAAAATGGTGTGTATATTGCAGTAGTGTATTTCTTCACTTGAGCAAAGCTTGAAGTTTTCAATGCTTTCAAAGCTTGAAGTCAAATGTCACTGAACTGGTCTTCTTGACAAGGGGAAGGCTCTATTGCATTGGTCCAGCCTAGGTAAACTGGATGGTGAAGATAGGAGTACAATCAAGATCTACATGTTTGCAACAAGTTGGAATGGCCCAAGGTGAGGGGATTGACATGACTCTCCAAGGGAGAATGCCAACAGTGGAGCAGACATGAAGATGCAGTAACTAGTAGGTGTTTTCAAACTAAGCGTGAAAGTGTGCAGCCCGTGACCTGGTAAAAACACCCTCAGAGTAGGGGATAGGAAATTACGGTATGCAAACTTGAAAAGAAGAAAATGTATCAGGATAGGGAACCTTAAAAAGAAAAGAAATGCTGCATGAAAATATACAGAGAGGAAACCTTGGTTGCAAATCAAATATAATTTTGGAAAAGTTTAAAAGAGTAGGTTTCCTTTTATAATGGAGTCAAGATTAATTAAAAATTATTTCCTTGGTTGGTAGGACAAAAGCTACATAAGAACAGGGTGGAGCTTTTGATGTCTGATGCATAGCATAAGCTTTGAGAGGGAGTGTCACTAACGTTTATGCATTGGAGCACAATCTAATAACTGGTAGGATGAGAGTGAGAAACGCATCCCTGCTTGCTTTTTTTAAAATTTGGTTTGCTATCCTAGACATCAAATGTATTTCAAAGCATCATGAAAGAAGAGCAAGTTTGCAGGTTTTGAATTAAGTAAATCAAGTAGTGCTATCAGAGTTATTGAATACGAATTTATTGGCCAAGCATATGTCTAAATGGATGCAAAGGTTGACCACGAATCGTGCGAACATAGGCTCTTTTTGAAAACTCATTCTCAACAAGTGCCACTTACATTGTCTTGTGGTAGGTTAGAAAACACCCAGGAGCTTGAACGTGCTATTGTGGATGCATTTCATGACAGCAATAGACAACAATAAAACATTAAAATTTAGCATGACTGAAAATGTAGTGGTTTATACTTGTTGTGAAGGTTTTGTTTGTTGCCTTAGTAGTGCTTGTGAGAGAGAGAGAGAGAGAGGGCAACGTTGTTTTGTAGAAGTAAGATTTACTTTCAATATTACTTCGAAAGTAAAGTCGGGACAACTGGTTGTGTTGCCTTACAAAGGATGGAGGTGAAATATGCATTGGTCTTTGGTACAAGGAGCGGAAGCAAATTAGACGATTTTGTCTTCCCCTAGACTTCAAAAAGGACCTCATGAAATTTGTGTATGAGTTGTTAGTTCACCATGGATCCTCGTTTTATAAGGGCTTTCTCAAACGGCAATAGAGTAGGTAGAGGAGTGAGATGTGTTATAACTTGTTGCAATGTTATGTTTTAGAGGCTCCCAAAAAGTAATACCTGATGAGAGGCCTCAGAAAGGTCGCGAATCATAACTTGAAATATTAGGGACAACAGCACATTTCTTCAAACCAAAATTTGAAACAATTATATGCTTTGGGTCCATTATCTTCTATGCTTCTACGCAAAGAGTTGTTAATACAATCGTTAGTTTTTCAAAACTTCCCCCCTCTAATTCTGAAAGATTCTTGTCTAAAAATTTGCCATACAAAATGTTTTCAACTCTATGCTTTTGGGATGAAGCTTCGGCTCGAGAAGACCAAGATGGTGTTCTTCTCTAGTATGCATAAAGTTTCCCCCATGTGCTTCATGCTAGAGGAGGCTTGTGGGCAGGAGAGGGGGTTGTAAGTAGCTTCATCTTTTGGTGCATGGTTTTTATATAACCTTACTTAGAAGTTGAAAACAACACGTTAAGATTACCAGAGTATTGAATGAAAGCTTCCCCTAGTTCATCTTGCAACTTACGGAATCTGTTACATATCATCAGAAGTCGATCTATGTATTCTCAAACTTCAAGATTAAATGTATGATTAATTGATTAAAAAAGGAGAAAAAAAAACTCTAGCTGCAATTGAATCAAATGAGGCATGTTGAATCTCTCCTATGAAGCTAGAGCCGCCTCAAGGCTAGTATAGATCTAGACTTCAACAAGGCATGCTCAAAAAATTAAGTCATGAGCCGTCTTCAATTGTTATATAGGTATTTGGTGCTATTTTTATCCTCTCTCAAAAGCCAATTGGCACATGGACATCAATCCATGTCCATGTCCATGTCCATGCCAGGGATGTAACATAATTTCCCCCATTAAGAGCTCAACCTCCAAAAAGGAGTGAAGTCAACTGGATGGATCCATCCATCCATGACTCATTCAAAATCCAAAGTCCATTGATGCACTAGGGAATCTTTGTGTTGAGATATCAAACCTAACGATAGTGTTCCAATCTCAATAGCGTAACCATCCTTTGGGCTTATTTGGATTACCCCAAGTATTTGACTTCTCTAGAACTCTTTAGCAAATCATACATGTTCTCTAACTTGATGATAGCTTTCAACATCCATAGTTTGGTAGAAACCTTTGAGTCCCAATACTCCCCCTGATGTACTTATTAATATTAGTCCTAGAGTCAATTACTCAATGTCAACTATAAATTTTAGAGTCTCGTACTCATATCTGTGTATATGCCCTCGAGAAGTGCCATTCTCTTATCGATGGCTCCCTCCATGCATTCATGAGTGACCCACCTGACATAATTTGAGAAACCACACACTAAAATCTCACTTTTTTATTACCATTAACCTACACGATGGAGAGGAGAATCTTGTTTTTTTTTACTACTATTCACATACATGATAGAGAGGTTGAGATAAAGCATTGAAAAATTTCTTAAATCTAAAACTTCAAACCTTCACTAGGATGCCATAGTTCAGAGTTTGAGTACTTCTTTGTCCAAATTAGTGTCTTGCTAGAATCAGGCCATTTTCGGGTCCTTGTTACCTTGTGTATATCAAGGTATGAAGATTGGTGTTCTTTTGGGTATAATAGTTGTTGCATCTGTATATCCGGAGTTGTGGAGGTTGCTCTCATTGCTTCTGACTGGCAGTGCTCGTTGGTTTTGAAGTTTCAAGTGGAGATTGGTTAGCTTTGATTACCCAACACTTGGCTGAAGCTTAGATGATCCTGATGCGTTTTCTTCTTTTCAAGTTTGCATACCGTAATTTCCTATCCCAAGAGCTGCTTCTTCCAAGGGTGTTACTAAGTCATGGAGTTCTATTTGAGATTGTTTTTGGTTTTTCCAATCTACTCTGAGGGTGTTTTTACCAGGTCACGGGCTGCCCACTTTCACGCTTAGTTTGAAAACACCTACTAGTTACTGCATCTTCATGTCTGCTCCACTGTTGGCATTCTCCCTTGGAGAGACATGTCAATCCCCTCACCTTGGGCCATTCCAACCTGTTGCAAACATGTAGATCTTGATTGTACTCCTATCTTCACCATCCAGTTTACCTAGGCTAGACCAATGCAATAGAGCCTTCCCCTTGTCAAGAAGACCAGTTCAGTGACATTTGACTTCAAGCTTTGAAAGCATTGAAAACTTCAAGCTTTTCTCAAGTGAAGAAATACACTACTGCAATATACACACCATTTTGGTAAACAATGATACAATAGAATTATCACCACTCTCAGATGCCATTCCGACACATTCTGGCTCAGACGAGATACCTTTTAATGCAGTGGCACCACGATGCCCCACCTGCTGCAGGCAACTCACATGAGCTCGGGTGGCATTCAGTTCTCGGCGTTGCTTTCCTCATTGCCAAGAATAAGTGGAAAATTACCTTTCACAGTATAGCAAGACCGAAGAACTTGAAGCATACTTACCACAACATAGACACCCTTTTAAGTAGCAATCATACTTACCACAACATAGACACCCTTTTAAGTAGCAATCATACGATAAATCATTATTTAAAACAACCCTCCAAAACCACTCTACTGGTAGATCCCATTCAAACGAATTTTGGCTCAGAAAAGATACCTTTTACTACAGTGGCACCACAATGCCACCTACGGACAACTCACATGAGCTCGGGTGGCATGCAGTTTGGCCTTGCTTTCCTCATTGCCAAGAACCATTGTCCCAACCCAACAGGTTGAATAAACAAAGTAAGCCATCACAGACAGTTGAAAGCAAGCCGTGCACACTTGTAGAAGCCAAAATAGCACATTCAACTTGATGTATTAGGAAAGAAAACAGATGCCAACAGTGATCATATTTCATTGGAAAAGATCGCCAAACAGATACTTCCATGTCAAGGCTCCCTTTGGCCATGACCAGAGTTGACAAACCCCAAGATTTCAGCTCTCACACGTCCTTTTGTTGGGATAATTCATGTCCTTACAAGCTTGTATAGTAGGCTACCTCAACACATGCAAAGAGATGACCACCTAGGCGATTGCAGACCGAGCCTCCCAAAGTCCTCGGAATGTCAAGAATCCACAGGCAAGTCAGCTCCTGTCACCATTGGAAAAATGTGCTTTTAGCTCAAGTGGAAAATGGCCAACACAAAGGCCCCTTCTAGACAAGATGATTGCACATACTGGCAGGCTCATCTTGACCACCCGGCCAACACAGCCATGGACAGGGATCTCCACAACAAGCAGGTGTTTGTCTGTAAAGAGCTTACAGTTTGATCTATGGGATGAATTTAATATTGTAAAGTTTGGCATTGCGTAGTTTGCACTCACAAAACCAGTCAGCTTGATGCACACATAATAATTGTGCTCTGGAGTGCTCGTTGTTTGATACCCATACCTACCGATGACCTGCAGTCCTACGATAGTTTTTTCTCCTCTTCTTTTTGAAAATTATAACTATGATGATTGCAAAGAAATATCAGTATCATTCGATTCTAAACCTAAACAAAAGAGATCAGTCCCACATTAATCCAGTGAGTTACCTGCTCTTCAACAATTGTATGAACAAAAGCCTTTGGTATAAAAGGTCTCCCAATGACTGTCTGGGACCTTGATCCCAGTAACAAGACCTTCTCCAAGCTTAACTGTACAGATAAAACCAAGAAATATGTAGACTGCAGCTTCAATACTACTCATTAATCAAAGCAAAGTTAAAGCTTATTTCTTGAACTTAACAAGAACAAGGAGGGATCTGGGCTCCATGAAGAGATCTTCAGACCATGCAAAATTTAGTTTTACGTGCTACAACACCCCCATTCACCTCTTTATGTCTTGTACTTATAGGAGTCCTCCATAAACAAATGCAAAATAAGGAAATCTCGAGGACTTGAGGTGGTCAACGTGAAGAAGAATGCCAAGTGAGAGGCCAAGGCAATAATTTGTAAGATAAATTGCCTAGTTCAATTGATAAAATCATCTCCTCTAAACCAAAAATCATCTAAGCTTCAGCCAGGTGTTGGGCAATCAAAGCTAACCAATCTCCACTTGAAACTTCAAAACCAACGAGCACTGCCAGTCAGAAGCAGTGAGAGCAACCTCCACAACTCCGGATATACAGATGCAGCAACTATTACCCAAAAGAACACCAGTCTTCATACCTTGATATACACAAGGTAACAAGGACCCGAAAATGGTCTGATTCTAGCAAGACACTAATTTGGACAAAGAAGTACTCAAACTCTGAACTACGGCATCCTAGTGAAGGTTTGAAGTTTTAGATTTAAGAAATTTTTCAATGCTTTATCTCAACCTCTCTATCATGTATATTAGTAGTAGTAAAAAAAACAAGATTCTCCTCTCCATCGTGTAGGTTAATCGTAATAAAAAAGTGAGATTTCAGTGTGTGGTTTCTCAAATTATGTCAGGTGGGTCACTCATGAATGCATGGAGGGAACCATCGATAAGAGAATGGCACTTTTCGAGGGCATATACACAGATATGAGTATGAGACTCTAAAATTTATAGTTGACATTGAGTAATTGACTCTAGGACTAATATTAAGTACATCGGGGGAGTATTGGGACTCAAAGGTTTCTATCACACTATGGATGTTGAAAGCTATCATCAAGTTAGAGAACATGTTAGAGTTTTTTTTCCTTTTTTAATCAATTAATCATACGTTTAATCTTGAAGTTTGAGAATACATAGATCGACTTTTGATGATATGTAACAAATTCCGTAAGTTGCAAGATGAACTAGGGGAAGCTTTCATTCAATACTCTGGTAATCTTAACATGTTGTTTTGAACTTCTAAGTAAGGTTATATGAAATAAGGATAATCTTTTGTTT
Organism: Cibotium barometz; assembly: GCF_041138505.1. Taxonomy (NCBI): domain Eukaryota; kingdom Viridiplantae; phylum Streptophyta; class Polypodiopsida; order Cyatheales; family Cibotiaceae; genus Cibotium; species Cibotium barometz. Next base: position 5,142,901 of record NC_141052.1, read on the forward strand.
TCTAATCAATTTGATAATATCCTCTTTTGAACTTTTTAATGATCATACATGTGATCGTCGTTGATTTCTAATATTGTAATTAGTGAATTATGTAGCTAATATACATATTTACTAAGGCTTATTATCTTACATATTGATTATAATATTGTTTCTAGTGAGTTATGTAGTTAATATGCATACTTACTAAGGTTTATGATCTTACATATTGATTGTATAATTGGTTTTTTTAGACGTCATGTTGAAAGCAGATACTAGTGTTAATATAATTTTTCTCTAAACATGAAGTGGGCTCTACTATTCATCAAGCTTTGGGTGTCCCAGTGAGTGGCTTGAATGTCACACCTCTACTTGTAAGCAAGATGATCTTATATTTTGGTCAAAAGTGACCAAGATTTTTTATCTATAGAAGAAGGCATAAATAAGGAAAGCGACCCTATCCTTTCTGCTACTATTCCGTCTATTGAAAGGCATGTCCGTCAAACTTTTGAGCTTAATGAATAGACCAACAAATATAGGTTTATGGAGAAAATTGTATCCAACTATAAGGCCTATAATATTGCTAACCATGGCTAGTCTAAGAAGCTAAAGCTAGATGAGATGAACTTAGTAGGTGATAGTTCTTTTTTTTTCGGGAGAATACATTTGTTCCATAGAACCATTGGGTTCCATGATGAGGACCTGGGTTCGATGCTGCCTAGGGGCTGCACAACGACGGACAGGACAAACGCTAGCCTACAATAGGTGATAGTTCTATCCCTATAGTAAGTCGCAATGAGATTTGCTTTTAAAACTTTGTCCATCCCATTAAGATTGATGATTGTTTTGAGATCTCGCATTTTGAATATATAATTCCCTTGAGGATATTTTTAATGGGATAGTAGTAAAAAAATACCATGGTGTTTTTGTACATTGATGCATTCTTTGATAAACTTCAACGAGCAAATACTTCCAAAGTGCAATAATTAAACCTCATGTATTCAAATGTGCATTTAGTTTGGAAACAAACAAATGACATTTGTGTTTATCATTTTGGTTTTGACCAATGCAATAAGTTTTTTGTTTTTTTTTTCAAGGCAAGGTTGCACTAAATTTTCTGTTTTTGTTTTCCAACCGAGCACGCACTAAATTTTTGTTTTTTTTTTCGAGCCAAGGTCAAGGGAATTTGGAGCCATCCGTGGACTTGAACAAAGAAACGTTTATGTTATTAATTTCTTTACAAGAAAGAGAGAAACGTTTGTCATTAATTTCCTTATAAGCGGAAGCCACCGCACCCATTATCCCCCAACAGTGGACTGTGAACATATTACATCCCAAAACCTCCAACAATAAGCTTGGAACAGATCCTATCCATATAGTCTCTACTACACCAAAGCTAACCTTGTCCTGCCAAATTATTAATGCTTGAAACTCCGACTCATGGTTCCCATGCACCAAAAAATGAAGCTACTTACAACCCCCTCTCCTGCCCACAAGCCTCCTCTAGCATGAAGCACATGGGGGAAACTTTATGCATACTAGAGAAGAACACCATCTTGGTCTTCTCGAGCCGAAGCTTCATCCCAAAAGCATAGAGTTGAAAACATTTTGTATGGCAAATTTGTAGACAAGAATCTTTCAGAATTAGAGGGGGGAAGCTTTGAAAAACTAACGATTGTAGTAACAACTCTTTGCGTAGAAGATAATGGATCCAAAGCATACAATTGTTTCAAATTATGGTTTGAAGAAATGTGCCGTTGTCCCTAATATTTCAAGTTATGATTCGCGACCTTTCTGAGGCCTCTCATCAGGTATTGCTTTTTAAGAGCCTCTAAAACATAACATTGCAACATGTTATAACACATCTCACTCCTCTACCTACTCTATTGCCGTTTGAGAAAGCCCTTATAAAACGAGGATCCATGATGAACTAACAACTAATACACAAATTTCATGAGGTCCTTTTTGAAGTCTAGGGGAAGCCAAGATCGTCTAATTTGCTTCCCCTCCTTGTACCAAAGACCAATGCATATTTCACCTCCATCCTTTGTAAGGCAGCACAACCAGTTGTCCCGACTTTACTTTCGAAGTAATATTGAAAGTAAATCTTACTTCTACAAAACAACGTTGCCCTCTCTCTCACACACACACAAGCACTACTAAGGCAACAAACAAAAACTTCACAAGTATAAACCACTACATTTTCAATCATGCTAAATTTTAATGTTTTATTGTTGTCTATTGCTGTCATGAAATGCATCCACAACAGCACGTTCAAGCTCCTGGGTGTTTTCTAAACTACCACAAGACAATGTAAGTGGCACTTGTTGAGAATGAGTTTTCAAAAAGAGCCTATGTTCGCACGATTCGTGTTCAACCTTTGCATCCATTTAGACATATGCTTGGCCAATGAATTCGTATTCAATAGCTCTGATAGCACTACGATTTACTTGATTCAAAACCCGCAAACTTGCTCTTCTTTCATGATGCTTTGAAATACATTTGATGTCTTGGTAGATACCAAAACAAATTTTAAAACAACCAAGCAGGGATGCGTTTCTCACTCTCATCCTACCAGTTATCAGATTGTGCTCCAATGCATAAACGTTAGTGGCACTCCCTCAAACCTTATGCTATGCATCAAACATCAAAAGCTTCACCCTATTCTTATGTAGCTTTTGTCCTACCAAGGAAATAATTTTTGATTAATCTTGACTCCATTATAAAAGGAAACCTACTCTTTTGAACTTTGCCAAAATTACATTTGATTTGCAACCAAGGTTTCCTCTCTGTATATTTTCATGCAGCATTTTTTTTCTTTTTAAGGTTCCCTATCTTGATGCTTTTTCTTCTTTTCAAGTTTGCATACCGTAATTTCCTATCCCAAGAGTTGCTTCTTCCAAGGGTGTTACTAAGTCATGGAGTTCTATTTGAGATTGTTTTTGGTTTTTCCAATCTACTATGAGGGTGTTTACCAGGTCATGGGCTGCCCACTTTCACGCTTACTTTTAAAACACCTGCTAGTTACTGCATCTTCATGTCTGCTCCACTGTTGGCATTCTCCCTTGGAGAGACATGTCAATCCCCTCACCTTGGGCCATTCCAACCTGTTGCAAACATGTAGATCTTGATTGTACTCCTATCTTCACCATCCAGTTTACCTAGGCTGGACCAATGCAATAGAGCCTTCCCCTTGTCAAGAAGACCAGTTTAGTGACATTTGACTTCAAGCTTTGAAAGCATTGAAAACTTCAAGCTTTGCTCAAGTGAAGAAATACACTACTGCAATATACACACCATTTTGCTAAACAATGATACAATATAATTATCACCACTCTACCATCAGCAGATGCCATTCTGACACATTTTGGCTCAGACAAGATAGCTTTTAATGCAGTGGCACCACGATGCCCCACCTGCAGACAGCTCACATGAGCTCGGGTGGCATTCAGTTGGGCCTTGCTTTCCTCATTGCCAAGAATAAGTGGAAAATTACCTTTCACAGTACAGCAAGACCGAAGAACTTGAAGCATACTTACCACAACATAGACACCCTTTTAAGTAGCAATCATATGATAAATCATTATTTAAAACAACCCTCCAAAACCACTCTACTATAGCAGATCCCATTCAAATGAATTTTGGTTCAGAAAAGATACCTTTTAATACAGTGCTTTAATGCAGTGACACCACAATGCCACCTACGGACAGCTCACATGAGCTCAGGTGGCATTCGGTTTGGCCTGTCTTTCCTCATTGCCAAGAACCATTGTCCCAACCCAACAGGTTGAATAAACAAAGCAAGCCATCACAGGCAGTTGAAAGCAAGCCGTGCACACTTGTAGAAGCCAAAATAGCACATTCAACTTGATGTATTAGGAAAGAAAACAGATGCCAACAAAGATCATATTTCATCGGAAAAGATCGGCAAACAGATACTTCCATGTCAAGGCTCCCTTTGGCCATGATCAGAGTTGACAAACCCCAAGATTTCAGCTCTCACACCTCCTTTTGTTGGGATAATTCATGTCCTTACAAGCTTGTATAGTAGGCTACCTCAAACCATGCAAAGAGATGACCACCTAGGCGATTGCAAACCGAGCCTCCCCAAGTCCTCGAATGTCAAGAATCCGCAGGCGAGTCAGCTCCTGTCACCATTGGAAAAATGTGCTTTTAGCTCAAGTGGAAAATGGCCAACACAAAGGCCGGTTCCAGACAAGATGATTGCACATACTGGCAGGCTCATCTTGACCACCCGGGCAACACAGCCATGGACAGGGATCTCCACAACAAGCAAGTGTTTGTCTGTAAAGAGCTTACAGTTTGATTTATGGGATGAATTTAATATTGTAGAGTTTGGCATTGCGTAGTTTGCACTCACAAAACCAGTCAACTTGATGCACACATAATAATTGTGCTCTGGAGTGCTCGTTGTTTAATACCCATACCTGCCGATGACCTGCAGTCCTATGATATTTTTTTCTCCTCTTCTTTTTGAAAATTATAACTTTGGCATCTAGCACCTAGGTGCAAATGATGATTGCAAAGAAATATCAGTATCATTCGATTCTAAACCTGAACAAAAGAGATCAGTCCCACATTAATCCAATGAGTTACCTGCTCTTCAACAACTGCATGAACAAAAGCCTTTGGTATAAAAGGTCTCCCAATGACTGTCTGGGACCTTGATCCCAGTAACAAGATAAACTGCCTAGTTCAATTGATAAAATCATCTCCTCTAAACCAAAAATCATCTAAGCTTCTAATCGCTAAGTCCCTATCTCATGAGCCAGGTGTTGGGCAATCAAAGCTAACCAATCTCCACTTGAAACTTCAAAACCAACGAGCACTGCCAATCAGAAGCAGTGAGAGCAACCTCCACAACTCCGGATTACAGATGCAACAACTATTACCCAAAAGAACACCAATCTTCATACCTTGATATACACAAGGTAACAAGGACCCGAAAATGGCCTGATTCTAGCAAGACACTAATTTGGACAAAGAAGTACTCAAACTCTGAACTATGGCATCCTAGTGCAGGTTTGAAGTTTCAGATTTAAGAAATTTTTCAATGCTTTATCTCAACCTCTCTATCATGTATGTTAATAGTAGTAAAAACAAGATTCTCCTCTCCATCGTGTAGGTTAATGGTAATAAAAAGGTGAGATTTCAGTGTGTGGTTTCTCAAATTATGTCAGGTGGGTCACTCGTGAATGCATGGAGGGAACCATCAATAAGAGAATGGCACTTTTCGAGGGCATATACACAGATATGAGTATGAGACTCTAAAATTTATAGTTGACATTGAGTAATTGACTCTAGGACTAATATTAAGTACATCGGGGGAGTAGTGGGACTCAAAGGTTTCTACCAAACTATGGATGTTGAAAGCTATCATCAAGTTAGAGAGCATGTATGATTTGCTAAAGAGTTCTAGAGAAGTCAAATACTTGGGGTAATCCAAATAAGCCCAAAGGATGGTTACGCTATTGAGATTGGAACACTATCATTAGGTTTGATATCTCAACACAAAGATTCCCTAGTGCATCTATGGACTTTGGATTTTGAATGAGTCATGGATGGATGGATCCATCCAGTTGACTTCACTCCTTTTTGGAGGTTAAGCTCTTAATGGGAAAAATTATGTTCCCCAACAGTGGACTGTGAACATATTACATCCCAAAACCTCCAACAATAAGCTTGGAACAGATCCTATCCATATAGTCTCTACTACACCAAAGCTAACCTTGTCCTGCCATTAGGAACTCAATGGAAGGCTTCTTGGGCCCTTGTATTTGGCAGTTTAAGGAGTCAAACCTTTTCTCTTAAGAAGAAACGTTTTCTAATTAGAAGCTTTAAAATGGCTACTTTATTCGAATTTGAATTTTGAGAAAAAAATGAAATTTAAAATCTAGCGGACAAAACCATATCATGTAACATATCTATGGAAAGCTCTTGATGCGTAGATCACGGATCTATAATCTCCGCTCAAATCGGAGCTTATATGTAGAAGTTATGGAGGTCCGAAAATTGTAAAATTGCCTCCCCCTCTTTTTGGGAAAAAAAGTGCACCCTTTGACCACTCTTACACCTCTCTTACAAACCCAACATTTCAGTCCACATGGCAACCCCCCATTTGGCTATTCCTTAATCACCTTGATTAGGCTTGGGCAAATTAAAGGGCCCAAGAAGACCCCATTCACTTCCTAATGCAGATTTTTAATGCTTGAAACTCCGACTCATCGTTCCCATGCACCAAAAAATGAAGCTACTTACAACCCCCTCACCTTGTCCTGCCAAATTATTAATGCTTGAAACTCCGACTCATGGTTCCCATGCACCAAAAAATGAAGCTACTTACAACCCCCTCTCCTGCCCACAAGCCTCCTCTAGCATGAAGCACATGGGGGAAACTTTATGCATACTAGAGAAGAACACCATCTTGGTCTTCTCGAGCCGAAGCTTCATCCCAAAAGCATAGAGTTGAAAACATTTTGTATGGCAAATTTGTAGACAAGAATCTTTCAGAATTAGAGGGGGGAAGCTTTGAAAAACTAACGATTGTAGTAACAACTCTTTGCGTAGAAGATAATGGATCCAAAGCATATAATTGTTTCAAATTATGGTTTGAAGAAATGTGCCGTTGTCCCTAATATTTCAAGTTATGATTCGCGACCTTTCTGAGGCCTCTCATCAGGTATTGCTTTTTAAGAGCCTCTAAAACATAACATTGCAACATGTTATAACACATCTCACTCCTCTACCTACTCTATTGCCGTTTGAGAAAGCCCTTATAAAACGAGGATCCATGATGAACTAACAACTAATACACAAATTTCATGAGGTCCTTTTTAAAGTCCAGGGGAAGCCAAGATCGTCTAATGTGCTTCCGCTCCTTGTACCAAAGACCAATGCATATTTCACCTCCATCCTTTGTAAGGCAGCACAACCACCCGACTTTACTTTCGAAGTAATATTGAAATTAAATCTTACTTCTACAAAACAACGTTACCCTCTCTCTCTCTCTCTCACAAGCACTACTAAGGCAACAAACTACATTTTCAATCATGCTAAATTTTAATGTTTTTTTGTTGTCTATTGCTTTCATGAAATGCATCCACAACAGCACGTTCAAGCTCCTGGTGGGTGTTTTCTAACCTACCACAAGACAATGTAAGTGGCACTTGTTGAGAATGAGTTTTCAAAAAGAGCCTATGTTCGCACGATTCATGGTCAACCTTTGCATCCATTTAGACATATGCTTGGCCAATGAATTCGTATTCAATAACTCTGATAGCACTACTTGATTTACTTGATTCAAAACCTGCAAACTTGCTCTTCTTTCATGATGCTTTGAAATACATTTGATGTCTTGGTGTATAGCAAACCAAATTTTAAAACAACCAAGCAGGGATGCGTTTCTCTCTCATACTACAAGTTATCAGATTGTGCTCCAATGCATAAACGTTAGTGACACTCCCTCAAAGCTTATGCTATGCATTAGACATCAAAATCTCCACCCTATTCTTATGTAGCTTTTGTCCTACCAAGGAAATAATTTTTGATTAATCTTGACTCCATTATAAAAGGAAACCTACTCTTTTAAACTTTGCCAAAATTACATTTGATTTGCAACCAAGGTTTCCTCTCTGTTTATTTTCATGCAGCATTTCTTTTCTTTTTAAGGTTCCCTATCTTGATGCTTTTTCTTCTTTTCAAGTTTGCATACCGTAATTTCTTATCCCAAGAGCTGCTTCTTCCAAGGGTGTTGCTAAGTCACGGAGTTCTATTTGAGATTGTTTTTGGTTTTTCCAATCTACTTTGAGGGTGTTTTTACCAAGTCACGGGCTGCCCACTTTCATGCTTAGTTTTAAAACACGTGCTAGTTACTGCATCTTCATGTCTGCTCCACTGTTGGCATTCTCCCTTGGAGAGACATGTCAATCCCCTCACCTTGGGCCATTCCAACCTGTTGCAAACATGTAGATCTTGATTGTACTCCTATCTTCACCATGCAGTTTACCTAGGCTACAATAGAGCCTTCCTTCCCCTTGTCAAGAAGCCCAGTTCAGTGACATTTGACTTCAAGCTTTGAAAGCATTGAAAACTTCAAGCTTTGCTCAAAGAAATACACTACTGCAATATAAACACCATTTTGGTAAACAATGATACAATAGAATTATCACCACTCTACCATCAAATGCCATTCCGACACATACTGGCTCAGACAAGATACCTTTTAATGCAGTGGCACCATGATGCCCCACCTGCAGACAGCTCACATTCAGTTCGGCCTTGCTTTCCTCATTGCCAAGAATAAGTGAAAAATTACCTTTAATAGTACAACAAGACCGAAGAACTTGAAGCGTACTTACAACACATAGGCACCCTTTTAAGTAGCAATCATACGATAAATCATTATTTAAAACAACCCTCCAAAACAACTCTACTAGAAAATCCCATTCAAACAAATTTTGGCTCAGAAAAGATACCTTTTAATGCAGTGGCACCACAATGCCACCTACGGACAGCTCACATGAGCTCGGGTGGCATTCAGTTCGGCCTTGCTTTCCTCATTGCCAAGAACCATTGTCCCAACCCAACGGGTTGAATAAACAAAGCAAGCCATCACAAGCAGTTGAAAGCAAGCCGTGCACACTTGCAGAAGCCAAAATAGCACATTCAACTTGATGTATTAGGAAAGAAAACAGATGCCAACAGTGATCATATTTCATCGGAAAACATCGCCAAACAGATACTTCCATGTCAAGGCTCCCTTTGGCCATGATCAGCGTTGACAAACCCCAAGATTTCAGCTCTCACACCTCCTTTTGTTGGGATAATTCATGTCCTTACAAGCTTGTATAGTAGGCTACCTCAACACATGCAAAGAGATGACCACCTAGGCGATTGCAGACCCAGCCTCCCCAAGTCCTCGAATGTCAAGAATCCGCAGGCGAGTCAGCTCTAATCACCATTGGAAAAATGTGCTTTTAGCTCAAGTGGAAAATGGCCAACGCAAAGGCCCGTTCCAGACAAGATGACTGCACATACTGGCAGGCTCATCTTGACCACCTGGCCAACACAGCCATGGACAAGGATCTCAACAACAAGCAGGTGTTTGTCTATAAAGAGCTTACAGTTTGATTTATGGGATGAATTTAATATTGTAGAGTTTGGCATTGCGTAGTTTGCACTCACAAAACCAGTCAGCTTTTGATGCACACATAATAATTGTGCGCTGGAGTGCTCGTTGTTTGATACCCATACTTGCCGATGACCTGCAGTCCTCCTACAGTTTTTTCTCCTCTTCTTTTTGAAAAATATAACTTTGGCATCTAGCACTTGCAGGTGCAAATGATGATTGCAAAGAAATATCAGTATCATTCGATTCTAAACCTAAACAAAAGAGATCAGTCCCACATTAATCCAGTGAGTTACCTGCTCTTCAACAACTGCATGAACAAAAGCCTTTGGTATAAAAGGTCTCCCAACAATGACTGTCTGGGACCTTGATCCCAATAACAAGACCTTCTCCAAGCTTAACCGTACAGACAAAACCAACAAATGTGTAGACTGCAACTTCAGTACTACTCATTAATCAAAGCAAAGTTAAAGCTTATTTCTTAAACTTAACAAGAACAAGGAGGGATCAGGGCTCCATGAAGAGATCTTCAGACCATGCAAAATTTAGTTTTACATGCTACAACACCCCCATTCACCTCTTTATGTCCTGTACTTACAGGAGTCCTCCATAAACAAATGCAAAATAAGGAAATCTCGAGAACTTGAGGTGGTCAACGTGAAGAAGAATGCCAAGTGAGAGGCCAAGGCAATAATTTGTAAGATAAACTGCCTAGTTCAATTGATAAAATCATCTCCTCTAAACCAAAAATCATCTAAGCTTCTAATGGCTAAGTCCCTATCTCATCAGCCAGGTGTTGGGCAATCAAAGCTAACCAATCTCCACTTGAAACTTCAAAACCAACGAGCACTGCCAGTCAGAAGCAGTGAGAGCAACCTCCACAACTCCGGATATACAGATGCAACAACTATTACCCAAAAGAACACCAATCTTCATACCTTGATATACACAAGGTAACAAGGATCCGAAAATGGCCTGATTCTAGCAAGACACTAATTTGGACAAAGAAGTACTCAAACTCTGAACTATGGCATCCTAGTGAAGGTTTGAAGTTTCAGATTTAAGAAATTTTTCAATGCTTTATCTCAACCTCCCTATCATGTATGTTAATAGTAGTAAAAAAAAAACAAGATTCTCCTCTCCATCGTGTAGGTTAATGGTAATAAAAAAGTGAGATTTCAATGTGTGGTTTCTCAAATTATGTCAAGTGGGTCACTCGTGAATGCATGGAGGGAACCATCGATAAGAGAATGGCACTTTTCGAGGGCATATACACAGATAAGAGTATGAGACTCTAAAATTTATAGTTGACATTGAGTAATTGACTCTAGGACTAATATTAAGTACATCGAGGGAGTATTGGGACTCAAAGGTTTCTACCAAACTATGGATGTTGAAAGCTTTCATCAAGTTAGAGAACATGTATGATTTGCTAAAGAGTTCTAGAGTAGTCAAATACTTGGGGTAATCCAAATAAGCCCAAACGATGGTTACACTATTGAGATTGGAACACTATTGTTAGGTTTGATATCTCAACACAAAGATTCCCTAGTGCATCTATGGACTTTGGATTTTAAATGAGTCATGGATGGATGGATCCATCCGGGTTGACTTCACTCCTTTTTGGAGGTTGAGCTCTTAATGGAGAAAATTATGTTACATCCCTGGCATGGACATGGACATGGACATGGATTGATGTCCATGTGCCAATTGGCTTTTGAGAGAGGATAAAAATAGCACCAAATACCTATATAACAATTGAAGACCGCTCATGACTTAATTTTTTGAGCATGCCTTGTTGAAGTCTAAATCTAGACTAGCCTTGAGGTGGCTCTAGCTTCATAGGAGAGATTCAACACGCCTCATTTGATACAATTGCAGCTAGAGTTTTTTTTTCTCTTTTCTTAATCAATTAATCATACATTTAATCTTAAAGTTTGAGTATACATAGATCGACTTCTGATGATATATAATAGATTCGGTAAGTTGCATAAACGTTAGTGACACTCCCTCTCAAATCTTATGCTATGCATCAGACATCAAAAGCTCCACCCTGTTCTTATGTAGCTTTTGTCCTACCAAGGAAATAATTTTTAATTAATCTTGACTCCATTATAAAAGGAAACCTACTCTTTTAAACTTTGCCAAAATTACATTTGATTTGCAACCAAGGTTTCCTCTCTGTATATTTTCATGCAGCATTTCTTTTCTTTTTAAGGTTCCCTATCCTGATGCGTTTTCTTCTTTTCAAGTTTGCATACCGTAATTTCCTATCCCAAGAGCTGCTTCTTCCAAGGGTGTTACTAAGTCATGGATTTCTATTTGAGATTGTTTTTGGTTTTTCCAATCTACTCTGAGGGTGTTTTTACTAGGTCACGGGCTGCCCACTTTCACGCTTAGTTTGAAAACACCTACTAGTTAACAAGAACAAGGAGGGATCAAGGCTCCATGAAGAGATCTTCAGACCATGCAAAATTTAGTTTTACGTGCTACAACACCCCCATTCACCTCTTTATGTCCTGTACTTACAGGAGTCCTCCATAAACAAATGCAAAATAAGGAAATCTCGAGAACTTGAGGTGGTCAACGTGAAGAAGAATGCCAAGTGAGAGGCCAAGGCAATAATTTGTAAGATAAACTGCCTAGTTCAATTGATAAAATCATCTCCTCTAAACCAAAAATCATCTAAGCTTCTAATGGCTAAGTCCCTATCTCATCAGCCAGGTGTTGGGCAATCAAAGCTAACCAATCTCCACTTGAAACTTCAAAACCAACGAGCACTGCCAGTCAGAAGCAGTGAGAGCAACCTCCACAACTCCGGATATACAGATGCAACAACTATTACCCAAAAGAACACCAATCTTCATACCTTGATATACACAAGGTAACAAGGACCCGAAAATGGCCTGATTCTAGCAAGACACTAATTTGGACAAAGAAGTACTCAAACTCTGAACTATGGCATCCTAGTGAAGGTTTGAAGTTTCAGATTTAAGAAATTTTTCAATGCTTTATCTCAACCTCTCTATCATGTATGTTAATAGTAGTAAAAAAAACAAGATTCTCCTCTCCATCGTGTAGGTTAATGGTAATAAAAAAGTGAGATTTCAGTGTGTGGTTTCTCAAATTATGTCAAGTGGGTCACTCGTGAATGCATGGAGGGAACCATCGATAAGAGAATGGCACTTTTCGAGGGCATATACACAGATAAGAGTATGAGACTCTAAAATTTATAGTTGACATTGAGTAATTGACTCTAGGACTAATATTAAGTACATCGAGGGAGTATTGGGACTCAAAGGTTTCTACCAAACTATGGATGTTGAAAGCTTTCATCAAGTTAGAGAACATGTATGATTTACTAAAGAGTTCTAGAGTACTTGGGGTAATCCAAATAAGCCCAAACGATGGTTACACTATTGAGATTGGAACACTATTGTTAGGTTTGATATCTCAACACAAAGATTCCCTAGTGCATCTATGGACTTTGGATTTTAAATGAGTCATGGATGGATGGATCCATCCGGTTGACTTCACTCCTTTTTAGAGGTTGAGCTCTTAATGGAGAAAATTATGTTACATCCCTGACATGGACATGGATTGATGTCCATGTGCCAATTGACTTTTAATATTCACGTGATCACAAAATTTTTTGTAATAATAACACATGTGAACAAGTTATTCACATGTTCTCATGTTACCATTCACAAAATAACAGGTCACTTGCCTTTTGGGAACCGCTTAAAAGCTTGGCTACACATAAGAATAAGGTATTCACATGTTCTCATGTTACCATCTTCACATAATAACAGGTCAATGACCACCTAAGAAGATTTTTTATGCCCAACAAAGATAATTTTTTTAGGCCCTTGTGAAAGCTTTGTGAATATAACATGTGATCACAAGATATTTTGTGTTACTAACATATGTTATTAACATGTTCACATGTTTTCGTTTACATCAGTCAAATCCTTGAGATTCCCTGGCATGGACATGGACATGGATTATGGACATGGACATGGATTATGTCCATGTCCCGATTGGCTTTTGAGAGAGGATAAAAATAGCACCAAATACCTATATAACAATTGAAGACGGCTCATGACTTAATTTTTTGAGCATGCCTTGTTGAAGTCTAGATCTAGACTAGCCTTGAGGCAACTCTAGCTTCATAGGAGAGATTCAACAAGCCTCATTTGATTCAATTGCAGCTAGAGTTTCTTTTTCTCTTTTCTTAATCAATTAATCATACATTTAATCTTAAAGTTTGAGTATACATAGATCGACTTTTGATGATATGTAACAGATTCGATAAGTTGCAAGATGAACTAGAGGAAGCTTTCATTCAATACTCTGGTAATCTTAACATGTTGTTTTGAACTTCTAAGTAAGGTTATATGAAATAAGGATAATCTTTTGTTTTCTAATCAATTTGATAATATCATGTTTTGAACTTTTTAATGATCATACATGTGATCGCCGTTGATTTCTAATATTGCAATTAGTGAATTATGTTAGCTAATATACATATATACTAAGGCTTATTATCTTACATATTGATTATAAAATTTCAATTAGTGAGTTATGTAGTTAATATGCATACTTACCAAGGTTTATGATCTTACATGTTGATTGGATAATTGGTTTTTTTAGACGTCATGTTGAGATCAGATACTAGTGTTAATATAATTTTCCTCTAAACATGAAGTGGTCTCTACTATTCATCAAGCTTTGGGTGTCCCACAGTGAGTGGCTTGAATGTCACACATCTACTTGTAAGCAAGATGATCTTATATTTTGGTCAAAAGTGACAAAGATTTTTTATCTATAGAAGTAGGCATAAATAAGGAAAGTGACCCTATCCTTTCTGCTACTATTCCGTCTAATGAAAGGCCTGTCCGTCAAACTTTTGAGCTTAATGAATAGACCAACAAATGTAGGTTTATGGAGAAAATTGTATCCAAGTATGAGCCCTGTAATATTGCTAACCATGGCTAGTCTAAGAAGCTCAAGCTAGATGAGATGAACTTAGCAGGTGATAGTTCTTTTTCTTTCGGGAGAATACATTTGTTCCATAGAACCATTGGGTTCCATGATGAGGACCTAGGTTCAATGCTGCCTAGGGGCTGCACGACAGACAGGACGAACGCTAGCCTACAATAGGTGATAGTTCTATCCCTATAGTAAGTCGCAATGAGACTTGCTTTTAAAACTTTGTCCATCCCATTAAGATTGATGATATTTTTGAGATCTCGCATTCGGAATGTATAATTCCCTTGAGGATATTTTTAATGGGATAGTAGTAAAAAAAGACTATGGTGTTATAGTACATTGATGCATTCTTTGATAAACTTCAACGAGCAAATAAGTGCAATAATTAAACCTCATGTATTCAAATGTGCATTTAGTTTGGAAACAAACAAATAACATTGTGTTTATCATTTTGGTTTTGACCACTTCAATAAGTTTTTGGTTTTTTTTTCAAGCCAAGGTTGCACTAAATTTCTTGTTTTTGTTTTCCAGCCGAGCACGCACTATTTTATTTTTTCGAGCCAAGGTCAAGGGCAATTGGAGCCATCCGTGGACTCGAACAAAGAAACGTTTTTGTTATTAACTTCTTTACAAGAAAGAGAGAAACATTTATCATTGATTTCCCTAGAAGCGGAAGCCACCACCCCACTATTCCCCAACAGTGGACTGTGAACATATTACATCCCAAAACCTCCAACAATAAGCTTGGAACAGATCCTATCCATATAGTCTCTACTACACCAAAGCTAACCTTGTCCTACCAAATTTTTAATGCTTGAAACTCCGACTCATGGTTCCCATGCACCAAAAAATGAAGCTACTTACAACCCCCTCTCCTGCCCACAAGCCTCCTCTAGCATGAAGCACATGGGGGAAACCTTATGCATATTAGAGAAGAACACCATCTTGGTCTTCTCGAGCCGAAGCTTCATCCCAAAAGCATAGAGTTGAAAACATTTTGTATGGCAAATTTGTAGACAAGAATCTTTCAGAATAAGAGGGGGGAAGCTTTGAAAAACTAATGATTGTATTAACAACTCCTTGCGTAGAAGATAATGGACCCAAAGCATATAATTGTTTCAAATTATGGTTTGAAGAAATGTGCCGTTGTCCCTAATATTTCAAGTTATGATTCGCGACCTTTTTGAGGCGTCTCATCAGGTATTGCTTTTTGGGAGCCTCTAAAACATAACATTGCAACATGTTATAACACATCTCACTCCTCTACCTACTCTATTGCCGTTTGAGAAAGCCCTTATAAATACCAAAGACAAATGCATATTTCACCTCCATCCTTTGTAAGGCAACACAACCGATTGTCCCGACTTTACTTTCGAAGCAATATTGAAAGTAAATCTTACTTCTACAAAACAATGTTGCCGTCTCTCTCTCTCTCTCTCTCTCTCTCTCTCTCTCCCACAAGCACTACTAAGACAATAAACAAAAACTTCACAAGTATAAACCACTACATTTTCAATAATGCTACATTTTAATGTTTTTTTGTTGTCTATTGCTGTCATGAAATGCATCCACAATAGCACGTTCAAGCTCCTGGGTGTTTTCTAACCTACAATAAGACAATGTAAGTGGCACTTGTTGAGAATGAGTTCTCAAAAAGAGCCTATGTTCGCACGATTCATGGTCAACCTTTGCATCCATTTAAACATATGCTTGGCCAATGAATTCGTATTCAATAGCTCTGATAGCACTACGATTTACTTGATTCAAAACCTGCAAACTTGCTCTTCTTTCATGATGCTTTGAAATACATTTGATGTCTTGGATAGCAAACCAAATTTCAAAAAAAGCAAGCAAGGATGCATTTCTCACTCTCATCCTACCAATTATCAAATTGTGTTCCAATGCATAAACGTCAGTGACACTTCCTCAAAGCTTATGCTATGCATCAAACATCAAAAGCTCCACCCTGTTCTTATGTAGCTTTTGTCCTACCAAGGAAATAATTTTTGATTAACCTTGACTCCTACCTACTCTTTTGAACTTTGCCAAAGTTACATTTGGTTTGCAACCAAGGTTTCCTCTCTTGTATATTTTCATGCAGCATTTTTTTTCTTTTTAAGGTTCCCTATCCTGATGCCTTTTCTTCTTTTCAAGTTTGCATACCGTAATTTCCTATCCCAAGAGCTGCTTCTTCCAAGGATGTTACTAAGTCATGGAGTTCTATTTGAGATTGTTTTTGGTTTTTCCAATCTACTCTGAGGGTGTTTTTACCAAGTCACGGACTGCCCACTTTCACACTTAGTTTTAAAACACCTGCTAGTTACTGCATCTTCATGTCTGCTCCACTGTTGGCATTCCCCCTTGGAGAGACATTTCAATCCCCTCACCTTAGGCCATTCCAACCTGTTGCAAACATGTAGATCTTGATTGTACTCCTATCTTCACCATCCAGTTTACCTAAGCTCGAACAATGCAATAGAGCCTTCCCCTTGTCAAGAAGCCCAGTTCAGTGATATTTGACTTCAAGCTTTGAAAGCATTGAAAACTTCAAGCTTTGCTCAAGTGAAGAAATACACTACTGCAATACACACCATTTTGGTAAACAATGATACAATAGAATTATCACCACTCTACCATCAGATGCCATTCCGACACATTTTGGCTCAGACAAGATACCTTTTAATGCAGTGGCACCACGATGCCCCACCTGACAGCTCACATGAGCTCGGGTGGCATTCAGTTCGGCCTTGCTTTCCTCATTGCCAAGAATAAGTGGAAAATTACCTCTCACAGTACAGCAAGACCGAAGAACTTGAAGCATACTTACCACAACATAGACACCCTTTTAAGTAGCAATCATACGATAAATCATTATTTAAAACAACCCTCCAAAACCACTCTACTAGCAGATCCCATTCAAACGAATTTTGGCTCAGAAAAGATACCTTTTAATGCAGTGGCACCACAATGCCACCTACGGACAGCTCACATGAGCTCGGGTGGCATTCAGTTCGGCCTTGCTTTCCTCATTGCCAAGAACCATTGTCCCAACCCAACAGGTTGAATAAACAAAGCAAGCCATCACAGGCAGTTGAAAGCAAGCCGTGCACACTTGTAGAAGCCAAAATAGCACATTCAACTTGATGTATTAGGAAAGAAAACAGATGCCAACAATGATCATATTTCCTCGGAAAAGATCGGCAAACAAATACTTCCATGTCAAGGCTCCCTTTGGCCATGATCAGAGTTGACAAACCCCAAGATTTCAGCTCACACCTCCTTTTGTTGGGATAATTCATGTCCTTACAAGCTTGTATAGTAGGCTACTTCAACACATGCAAAGAGATGACCACCTAGGCGATTGCAGACCGAGCCTCCCCAAGTCCTCGAATGTCGAGAATCCGCAGGCGAGTCAACTCCTATCACCATTGGAAAAATGTGCTTTTAGCTCAAGTGGAAAATGGCCAACACAAAGGCCCGTTCCAGACAAGATGATTGCACATACTGGCAGGCTCATCTTGACCACCCGGCCAACACAGCCATGGACAGGGATCTCCACAACAAGCAGGTGTTTGTCTGGAAAGAGCTTACAGTTTGATTTATGGGATAAATTTAATATTGTAGAGTTTGGTTGATACCCATACCTGCCGATGACCTGCAGTCCTACGATAGTTTTTTCTCCTCTTCTTTTTGAAAATTATAACTTTGGCATCTAGCACCTGCAGGTGCAAATGATGATTGCAAAGAAATATCAGTATCATTCGATTCTAAACCTAAACAAAAGAGATCAGTCCCACATTAATCCAATGAGTTACCTGCTCTTCAACAACTGCATGAACAAAAGCCTTTGGTATAAAAGGTCTCCCAATGACTGTCTGGGACCTTGATCCCAGTAACAAGACCTTCTCCAAGCTTAACTGTACAGACAAAACCAAGAAATGTGTAGATTGCAGCTTCAGTACTACTCATTAATCAAAGCAAAGTTAAAGCTTATTTCTTGAACTTAACAAGAACAAGGAGGGATCTGGGCTCCATGAAGAGATCTTCATACCATGCAAAATTTAGTTTTACGTGCTACAACACCCCCATTCACCTCTTTATGTCCTGTACTTACAGAAAAGTCCTCCATAAACAAATGCAAAATAAGGAAATCTGGAGGACTTGAGGTGGTCAACGTGAAGAAGAATGCCAAGTGAGAGGCCAAAGATAAACTGCCTAGTTCAATTGATAAAATCATCTCCTCTAAACCAAAAATCATCTAAGCTTCTAATGGCTAAGTCCCTATCTCATCAGCCAGGTGTTGGGCAATCAAAGCTAACCAATCTCCACTTGAAACTTCAAAACCAAAGAGCACTGCCAGTCAGAAGCAGTGAGAGCAACCTCCACAACTCCGGATATACAGATGCAACAACTATTACCCAAAAGAATACCAATCTTCATACCTTGATATACACAAGGTAACAAGGACCGAAAATGGCCTGATTCCATTCAGAAGCCACCTTTTCACAAGAGTGACCACTACAGGGCCTCCCTCTAGCCATCCTGGAAGACGAAAGATTGCCACTCAATTCAAAAGAAGAGCATCAACATCTCTACAACAAGGCATGGGTTTTCTAGTTCTCATCAAATTCCTTGCAACACACCTACTACCCCTACAGATCTGGCCAACCAGTTCTCGCAGTGATTTGGGCAGCCAGGATTACCCAACATGGGCACCACCCAGGTGTGGACTGGCTAGGCCAGACATTGGACATTGATGGTGTCAGAATGCACGGCAGAAATGAAGACAACTGCTGTAGAGAGCAAAATGCAGATGAGAGAGGGAGAGAGAAGATGTGTAACTCTGAAATATATACACACAAAAATCCCGAATCATACAATGGCAAGTTTGGGGCACAGGGGCCATTTTATATGGCCCCAGGCTGCTGGTCGGCCAGCCCAATACAGGCCAACAGCAGCCAGATGCTCACGACTAGCACAAAAAGTGCTCACGACCAGCAGTAGCTCAGTCGGCCAGGTAACCAAGACAGGTTGGGTAGCAACACACCAGTCCAGCATAAGGTGACAGCCGACAGCCCTCCACCACCCAGAAAAAATGGGAAAAATACATGGAAAAGTAAGGAAAAATGGGGGAACACCAAAACTGGGTGGGCACACCCACAACAGAGGCCCTAGTGTAATGTAGGGACAAGAGATGACTGCTAACACCCCCTCTCAGCTCCTAGATGTGGAACCAACCCCAGTGAGCTGGAGTGCTGCCGGAGCATAGCCTGAGGTAGAGACTTCGTGCACAGGTCCGCCGCATTGTCCTCCCTCCAACGATAAACAAGCAAGATGTCACCAGCCAAAATCTTCGCACGAACAAAGTGATATTGTATCTCTATGTGCTTGGTCCGGGCATGGAAGACCGGGTTCCGAGCAATAGTGATACAGCTCTCGTTATCGCACTGGATGACCTTGGGCTCCTTCTATGGAAACCCAATCTCGCCAAGCAACCTCCGCAGCCACACAACCTCCCAAGCAACACCACAAGCAACCCGGTACTCTGCCTCTGTAGACAAGGCAATAGTCAGCTGCCTCTTGCTACTCCATGAAACAACTCCTAAGCCGAGGGTAAAACTGTAGCTTGATGTAGATCTCCTCCTGTATGGATCTCCTCCCAAATCTGAGTCACTCTAACCTTGGAGTCAAACTCGGTCCTTCGTTTCCCCTCCAGTGTCGTAGAAGAGTCCAAGATCCTTCGTACCCTGCAAATACCGCAAGATCCGCGATCCTGGATCCCAATGAGACTTCAAAGGCGTCTGCATGAACGAGCTCAACAACCCCATAGGAAAGCTCAAGTCCAATCTGGTGTTCAACAACCAAATCAATGAACCAACCAACTTCCGATAAAGATAGGCATCAACCGGCTCACAAGGATCATTCACTATAAGCTTCGTGTTCGGGTCCATAGGTGACATGATAGGCTTGCAATTCTCCATCCCAAAGGCCTCACGCAACTCATGGGCATACCGCTACCGAGAGACAGAGAACCCCCTCTGGGTCTGCCACATCTCCAATCCCAAGAAGAAGTGGAGTAAGCCTAAGTCGGTCATCTCAAACTCCTTTGACAAGGCAACCTTCGTCATTGCAATGTGCTCCACATGACCGCCAATGAGAACGAGGTCATCCGAATAAAGGATGATCAACGTGACCAAACCGTGTTCTCGAAAGAGATACAAGTTAAGATCTACAACTGATCTCTAAAATCCAGTCCGTAGAAATAAGGAATCAATCTTCTAATTCCAAGCCCTGGGAGCCTGCTTAAGACCATACAAGGCCTTCCGCAACTTGTAAACCATCCCCTTTGATCCTGGAACCTCAAAGCCTGGAGGTTGCTCAACCTACACCTCCTCCTGCAAGTCACCATTAAGGAACACGGATTTCACATCCATTTGATATACGGGCCACCACTCAGAAGAAGCAAGGGCAAGAACAGTTTGAATCGTAGTCATCCTCGCTGTCGGAGAGAAGCTCCGTAACACCCACCCAACTCCTTAAGGGTGTCTAACAACCACCTAGGTACTCGAACAGAACGCAGAGCCTCTTGTTGCCGCGGGGGGCTCATCACCAGCCGTGGGCTCAACCTCTACAACCAACTGAGGCTGTCCAGCTGGAACAATCGACTCGGAATCATCATCAAACTCATCTGGGTCTCCAAGAAGTGGCGACTCATCAACAATGGAAGCTGGAACATGCTCATCAAAAACAACATCTCTGTAGATAACAACCTCGTTCTGCTCCGGGTCATACAACTTGTATCCTTTGGAAAGAGAGTTATATCCCACAAATATAAGCTTCAGGGACTTCAAGTCAAGCTTCCCCCTCTGCTTCTTTGAAATGTGAACATAGACATCCAAACACACGAAAATGGGAGACACTTGGTTTCCTGCCAAAATAAGCCTCAAATGGAGTCATCTTTGGTACTGAAGTCGTCGGAGATCGGTTGAGGATATGGATAGCCGTAGCCACATCCTCTCCCCAAAGTGGACGAGGAAGATCACGATGCTCCAACATCGTCCTCGCCATCTCCACCACAGTCTGGTGCTTACGCTCAACCACTCCATTCTCTGAAGGCGAACCTGTATTGGCCGGCTCCCACTTGATGCCATGTTCCGCACAAAGGCATTGGAAGAAAACTCTCCTCCTTTGTCAACCCGAAGAGTCTTTATCTGCAAACCAAACTCTTTCTCCACCATCACATGCCACTCCTTGAACCAACCAAACGCTTGGTCCTTCTGGAAAAGGAAATAAACCCATGTGAATCTGCTACAATCATCATCAAGCAGCATAAAATACAAAGAACCTGTTGGGGTAAAGGCATTATGCCCACCCTTATAGTGTGTACAAGCCCATAAGTTATAGTACATAGTACACTTAGTACTTTTAATGTACTAAGTGCACTATGTGTACTAGTGCAATATACATGTGTGATAGGGGAGTCACACACTCATTTCCATGAGTTGACTTATCCCCACATATGTCTCTCTCTCCCCCTTCTTCTCTTTGTGTGTATGTCTCCCACATGAATAACCCTAATTAATTCTCCCATTCAACTGGTATCAGAGCATTCTTGATCCCCTCCCTCTTCTTATGATAGCTCGGAAGACTTTCTCCTCATAGAAAGAAGCTTCTCTCTCTTCGACGATTTACAGCCTTGATAGCATCTTCGGCCAGCATAGAACAGTGAAGCTTGACGGGCGGCAAGGACAAGTGCTTGGGTCGCTTCACACACCTCCAGTGCAGGCCAGCAGCGCTCGCAGCAATCGCAGGCAGGTGAGCGGAAAGAGAAGGTGGCGGGTGTCCATACTCAGGCGATGAACCGGTCGCAGGTAGTAAGGCGGACACGTAAGCAGGTGTACGCGTGTGTGCGCTTGCAGCTTAAAGCGAAAAGCGATCAACGCTCGTAGCAATAAGCGTCTATAGCGAAAACGCCTCAACAAGCGATCAGCGCTCGCAGCACCGTGGTGTAGAGTCGCACGTCGCGTGTAGCGTTGGTGGCCACAAGGCGTCAGACTCCTGGCCCCAAGGCGTAGCAACGTACACCCGTAGCAACGTACACCTACACGAACAGCAACAAACACCTGCAGCGGAAGCGTGGTGGGCCCATAACCCACAATCCCTTGAACTGTCATTCGCCTATCATCCAATGCCCGACTACAAAGGTCTGCACGAACAGCAGCATCAGATTTCTGCAGCAGCACCTCATCAGAGCAAATTCGACGCCTCCCCTTTTCCTGCAATCAGAAATTACGAGATATTTGCTTCAATTTCTTTTGGGATTTGCAATTGAGCAGGTACAATCATCAATTGAGCAGGTACAGGTGCCAAATTGCTCAATTTTTTAGCAAAATTGGCAAAATTGGGTGACATTGGTCACAATCAGGATCAATTTGCAAGAAACTGGATGTCAAAATTTGGGGCTTTTGATGTAATTGTGCAATTAAGCATTCATACATGCTGCATGATGTGAGAAATCGCACATTCGGGCAAAATTGCAGCAAATTGCAGTGCAAATCAAGGGGCTTTTGTGCCGATTGGATTGATTTGCATGCAGGCACTCGCATTTGATGCTTTGGGCAATGTGTTGATACCTGTCAAGCACTCAATGTGCCTGTAAATCAAGGGGCTTTCATGTATTGGATGTATATGTGGCCAGGGGGAAGCATTGAGAGACTCTGGATGCCTTCATGTGCGTCAATGTACCATGTATGATCAGCAACTGATCTTAAATCAAGGGGCTTTTCAAGATTTTATGCTTGTTGAGCTTGGCAAAGCAGCAAGCGAGACTTTTATGCCTTGAATCCTCAGAAATCAGCTTGCAGTCAAGGGGCTTTTGCCCAATTTCTGTTCGGAACTGTTGTATGCAGTGTTCGGGACTGTAAAAGTCTGATTTTCACTCATTTGGACAGCCAGGAGAGCATTTATTGCTACTGTACCTGCTGGTACAGAATTGGCACAGCTTTGTGGAAGTTTTGGCATGGCTGTACACTGATTTGAGTGAGGAAAAGGTTCAATTTCAGCTACTGTACTTACCGGTACAAGTTTGGTACATCTTTGGTGAGCACTTAGTATTGCTGTACAGTACTTTGAAAGGGCAACAGAGCACATTTAAGGTGCTGTCCTAAATCTGCAGCAACCAGATTTTGGTGATTTTATCACATACAGTGGGAGAAAAGTTGCATTCTTGCTTCCGCAGTGGGAGATAAAGCTTGGGAGAACAACTGTGAGCACTTTGTGTGCTTTTGGTGCAGTGTTTGCACATTTTGCAGGGAGTCAGGCATTGACTGTGACAGGTTGCATTTTGCTATGGCAACCACAGGTGAGAGCTCTTCATTGCTTCACATCAAGAAGCTTGAAGGCTCACATAACAATGATATTTGGCAAACCCAGTGCTATAATGTGTTGCTCCAGAAGAAGCAGCACAAGCCCATCAAAGAAAGGGGTGTAAAGCCCGCTTCTCTTACTGCTGAAGAGTGGGAAGATATGGATAAGCTGGCAAGATCTACTATCATGTTGTCTGTGTCAGACTCTTTACTTTTCAGCATTCGTGAAGAGAAGACAGCTTGGGGAATGTAGAAAAGATTGCAGGACATGTATGCCCAGCAAAGTGCCTCAAGCAAAGTGTATTGGTTGAAGAAACTCATAGGTCTTCAGATGAAGGAAGGGGCGTCTATGACAGCCCATCTAAATGAGTTTAATGGTATTGTCAGCCAGGTCATTAATCAAAAGTTGGCAATGGACGATGAGTTCAAAGCCACTTTTCTCTTATGCACTTTGCCAAAGAGTTGGGACACATTCAGGACAGCCACTAGCAATTCGAATGCTATGCTGTCATATGCAGATGTTGAGGGTGCTCTTCTTCAAGAAGAGATGAACAGGAAAAACAACTCTATTGGAAAGTCCAATGCAATGAATGCACGTGGGAGATCCTAGCAAAGGGGTAAAAGCCAAGAACGGGGAAGGAGCAAGTCCCGCTCCAAAAAGGACTTGGAATGCCATTATTGTGGCAAGAAGGGACACATCAAAAAGCAATGCTACAAATGGAAAAATGATCAAAAGGAAAAGGGAAAAGGCAAAGACAAAGACAAAGAAGAAGCCAAAGATGTAAAGCCAAAGGGCAAAAGTGGAGTGAAGTCAATGTGTCACATGCAGGTGACAGTGAGGATGAAGTCCTATTCACGTCTTCACTTGATGCCCATTCACTTCTTGCAGGAGATGGTCATGGTATGCACTCATGGATCATTGATTCAGGTGCCTCCTTTCATGTCACAGGTTGCAGAGACTTGTTTGTCAGGTATACTGCTGGCAATGAAGGAGTAGTTTATTTGGGTGATAACCATGCATGCAAGATTCTTGGCAGAAGTGATGTGAGGCTTGTGTTTTCAGATGGCTCACAACTTATGCTCCATGATGTCAGGCATGTGCCTGAGATCAAGAAGAGCCTGCTTTCTACTGGACAGCTTGATGATGCTGATTATGTTACCACATTTGGTCGTGGAAAGTGGAAGATTAGTAAGGGCTTACTGGTTGTTACCAGAGGCTCTAAGGTGGACACTCTTTACTTCATGCATGCAGGTGTTTGTCACCATGCTAATGTAAATGCAACCGAGCTGCCGGAAATCTCTATGTGGCATAGCCGGTTGGGACACATGAGTGTCAAAGGAATGGAGCAATTGTCTCGTTTGGGTTACTTGCCTTCTCTAAAGTTTTCAAGTTCTCCGTTTTGTGAGCATTGTATATATGGCAGGCAACTCCAATGCCCCCACAAGAAAGCTCTTGGACAGAAAGATGCTCAGTTAGAGCTTGTGCATACAGATGTATGTGAGATGCCTCAACTTTCTTTGGGAGGGGCAAAATATTTTGTGTCTTTTATTGATGATGCCACACGCAAGGTGTGGGTTTATCCTCTTCGTTTGAAGAGTGATACATTCTCAGTGTTTGAGAAGTTTGTTGCTCTTGTTGAGAATCAAACTGGCAAAACACTGAAGGCTTTGCGTTCCGACAATGGTGGAGAGTATATGTCCAAACAGTTTCAGGACTTTTGTGATGCTAAAGGCATCAAAAGGGAGCTCTCTACTCCTTATGATCCTCCACAGAACGGGACAGCAAAGAGGATGAACAGGACCATTCAAGAGAAGGTCCGTTCTATTGTGTCACATGCTGCGTTACCTCATGGTTTTTGGGCTGAAGCTGTTATGACAGCTGTTCATCTTATAAACAGGTCACCTAACACGAGGCTTGGTGGGAAAGTGCCAGAGGAAGTATGGACAGGGAAGCCTCCGTCATACAAGCACTTGGGAGTGTTTGGTTGCGTTGCGTACGTGCACATACGCAGGGAAATGCGCACCAAACTTGATCCTAAGTCTCACAAATGCATATTCCTAGGATATGGTGACAGAGGTGAAATGGGGTATAGACTTTGGGATCCCGTGAATAGAAAGATTATACGCAGCAATGATGTCATTTTTGATGAAACATGCATGTATAAGGAGCCTGCAAGGCAACAGGAGCCTAGCAGAGTCATCTTTGATGATGATGGACATCATGGACAACAACCAAGGGCTGTAAATCAGCCATTACAGCAAGAAAACCAGCCCTTAAATGGTGCTGAAAGAGATGGCAGAAGATATCCCTTTGGATATACCACAGTTAGAGGAAATACCGGGCATGAGATTTCAGCCTTATGGCATGGAACAGGAGCCACCAATTGGTGATATGCAGGCTGGACAGCAACTGCAAATGATGGTCATTGGGTACGGAGGTCCACTAGACCCTCCAGAGCCCCTGACAGGTTTGTTCCAGGGGTTGACTACTTGATGCTTTACTGACTGTGGGGAGCCCTCATGTTATAAGGAGGCTTTACAGAGGGCAGACAAGGCTCTTTGGGAGCGTGCCATGAAGTCAGAGATGGATTCTTGCACAAAAATGGAACATGGAAGTTGGTGCATTTGCCTACAGGCAAGAAGGTTTTGCCATGCAAGTGGGTTTACAGGCTCAAAGTTGCACCAGATGCAAAGCCAAGATACAAAGTCAGGTTAGTGGCTAAGGGCTTCAAGCAAGAATATGGTGTGGACTTTGATGAGATCTTCTCTCCAGTGGTCAAAATGACCACACTTAGAGCTGTGTTAGCTTTGGTTGCACATGATGATCTGGACTTGATTCAGATGGATGTGAAGACTGCTTTTCTTCACGGTGATCTCCATGAGGAGATATATATGCAACAGCCAGAGGGTTATGCAATGAATGGAAAGGAGAAGCTTGTATGCAAGCTGAAAAAGAGTCTTTATGGGCTCAAACAGGCACCAAGAGAATGGTATCATAAATTTGATACATTCATGAAATCCCGGAATTTCAGGAGAAGTGACATAGATCACTCACTGCTTGTACACCAAAAAAGCTTTGGATGGCAGTCTATTGATCCTCATCTTGTATGTTGATGATATGTTGATTGCCGAGAAATCTCGTAAAGAGATAGATGCCTTGAAGAAGAGGCTGCGTCAAACCTTTGATATGAAGGATTTGGGTGATGCAAATCACATTTTGGGTGTGCGGATACTTCGGGACAGAAATCAACATGTGTTGTATTTGTCTCAGAAGGAATACATTGGCAAAGTTTTGCAGAGGTTCAATATGGACGGGGGGAAGAAGACTAGTACTCCTTTGCCTCCATATGTGAAACTCAGTGCTATGGACAGCCCACAGCCAGATAGTGGTAAGGCTAATATGGCCAAGATTCCGTATGCTTCAGCTTGTGGCAGTCTCATGTATGCCATGGTTGCTACTAGGCCGGACATTGCATTTGCAATGGGAGTGGTTTCTAGATACATGGCCAACCCTGGCAAGAAGCATTGGGAAGCAGTGAAAGGTGTCATGAGATACCTGAAGGGCACACAGGATATGTGCATTTGTTTTGGCAAACAGGATGCATTAGTGCATGGTTACACGGAATCGGATTATGCCGGTCATCCAGATAACCGGAAGTCTACTACCGGTTATGTGTTAACATTCACAGGAGGTGCTGTGTCATGGATATCCAGGATGCAGAAGTGCACTGCCTTATCTACTACAGAGGCCGAGTATATTGCAGCCACAGAGGCTTGCAAGGAGGCATTATGGCTATCTCGGTTAGTGGTTGATTTGGGTTCTACAGGGGATATTCCATTGTTGCATTGTGACAGTCAGAGTGCCATCCAGTTGGCAAAGAACCCTGTCTTTCATGCAAAGACGAAGCATGTGGATGTGAAGTATCACTTCATCAGAGAGGTGATAGAGAACAAGCAAATTCAGCTTGTTAAGATTCATACGGATGACAACCCGACTCATCTGTTGACAAAAAGTTTGCCTCCGGAGCGGTTTGCTCATTGCAGACACTTGATGGGCATTGGATGAGGCCAGTTTCAGCCTTGATATGGCCTTGTATATTATCATGTACATGCTGATTTTTCTTTTCCTTTACTTAAGGGCACTTTGCCTTTAAGTGGGAGGTTGTTGGGGTAAAGGCATTATGCCCACCCTTATAGTGTGTACAAGCCCATAAGTTATAGTACATAGTACACTTAGTACTTTTAATGTACTAAGTGCACTATGTGTACTAGTGCAATATACATGTGTGATAGGGGAGTCACACACTCATTCCCATGAGTTGACTTATCCCCACATATGTCTCTCTCTCTCCCTTCTTCTCTCTGTGTGTATGTCTCCCACATGAATAACCCTAATTAATTCTCCCATTCAGAACCTCCCAAGGATGGGGTCCGCATAGGTCCACACAGGTCAATGTGTACCAACTCCAAAGGTTTCGAAGCCCGCCTGGAAGCCTGCTTCGAAAAAGATTCCCTGTGCTGCTTACCACGAATGCAAGAACTATAGCGTCCCTACCTGCTGCCAACATCTGGCCAGCTAACCACCATCTAGTCCTGGAAAGTCCGTTGCGGTGCATCCACATTCAATTGGCCAAACCAAAAGTGCCACAAGTCACCGATCTGAGTGCCTGTCAGAGAGGAGAGTGCCGAGAGTTTGTAGATACTGTTCTCCGCTCCGCCTTTCCATACAACCTCGCCTATTTCTCTGTGCCATAGAGCAACAGAATGCTCCTCAAACTCCACTTGGAAGCCAATCTTGCAAACCTCATGCACTGACAATAGATGAAAACCAAGTGCAAGGACGTAAACAACACGAGAGCTTCCTCCCTCTGCCATCGAGAATGATCTCCATCCTGCCCTCACTATAAATCAATATAGTGGAATTGTCGCCAATGAAAATGCGACCGATTGTCGTTTAAGATCCTGTAAGAACTCACGGGAAGGAGTCATGTACCTAGAAGCACCACTATCAAGAATCCACTCCCGTGTATCCCTCGTGATAAAGCCAACTGCCTCCTCGCTCGAAGAAGATGAAGCATCTGTGCCCAAAATCTCCAAGTGCACAAAGGCTAGAGTCTTTGCAACTCAAGCTGAAGAAACAGCACTCTTCTCGGTATTCCGCTTAGAACGTTTTCTCCAATAGTGGCCTTTCTCGCCACAATCATTTCAGGTCCGCTCGGCCTTCAGTTTCTCACGGTCTGAATGGGGCTTCTTCTCAGAAGACTTCTCTTTGCCCTTATTGTTGTTGTTACGACCTTTCAACTACTGGCCAGTCAAGGCCTCAGAACCTCGGACCTCAACCCTGTGGAGGGTTCGTAAAACGCTCTTCTTGGTCCAAGACCATAGGCACAAGCTCCTCCCACGTGATGGTGCTCGGCCTGCCACTGGTGATCAAAGAGGAGTAAAATGCTGAGTATTGAGAAGGAAAATGGAACAACAACATGATGGCCATGTCCTCTAAAGATATCTCTTTCCCTACCTGAAGAACCTCTTGTTGAAGAGCCTGCAACTTGTTGATGTGCTCCCGCATCGTCGACGACTTTGCAGGATTCATCACCCGCATCTGCACTTCCAAGGAGATCCGCTTCATGGGTGATAGCCTGTTATACAGAGAAGCCAAATGCTGCCAAATCTCTTTGGCCAACGTCATATGCTTTATATGATTAATCACCTGTGGTTTGCAATTTAGGAAGATGAAGGAATGGACATGGGCATTGACACGATCCCATAACTGTGCCTGAGCCTCCCATTCCTTCTGTATAGTGGGTAACTCTCCGTCTTCCAACTCCGACCGTGGAACACCAACTACAATGAAATCAGCCAAGTCATAAGACTCCAAAACGGACTCCATCATTATCTTCCATATGCCGTAGTTGTTTTCGTCCAACTGTTGGTCCATCGAGAACGTGAGGAATGTAGGGATCTTCACGTGCTTCTCAGCCCTCTCAAGCATGTATGCCATCTCAAGGGTTCACAAGGCCTCTTGTGAAGGGAGGGTGGGTGAAAAAAAAAGAAGAAGAGGTTGCAAATAATATGCAAGGTGGTTATCCAACAGGTATGGCCGCCTTCTACCCAATCTCCAAGTCCCGAACAACCCAAGCAATCTCCAATCAGCACCTCAAATCAACAAACCCTCGAGGTCCCATTGTCTCCAAGCTTCAAGCCACCTGGGGCTCTGATACCATGTCAGAATGCACAAAAAAATGAAGACAATTGCCTTAGAGAGCAAAACGCAAATGAGAGAGGAAGAGAGAAATTGTGTAACTCTGCTATATATACACAAGAAAATCACGAATTATACAATGGCAAGTGTGAAGGGCATGCACCATTTTATATGGACCCGGTGGTCGACCAATCCAAAACAGGCCGACAGCAACCAGATGCTCACGACTAGCACAAAAAGTGCTCACGACCAACAGTAGCTCAATCGGCCAAGTAAGCAGGACAGGTCAGATAGCAACACACCAGTCGGCCAACATAAGGTGACAACCGACAGCCCTCCTACACCCAAAAAAAAATGAAACAAAATACATGGAAAGTGAGGAAAAATGGGGGAACACCAAAACTGGATGGGCACACCCACAACAAAGGCCCTGGTGTAATGTATAGACAGGAGATGATTGCTAACAGATGAGCAGCCAAGTGTATGCCCACATGTAAGAATTCATGAGGAAAAGCAATTTGTGGAGCTGGTTGACCCATCCTACAGATTGACCAGCCCCATATTCACCAATTTAAAGGGCGCTTAGAGTATCTGCTGGATATCTCATGATTCGGGAGCCTTGCCATCAGGATCGCAAGTACAAAGGCGAGTTGGGAGGGTTGAGTAACAGATCTACAACTAGCATCTTGGATTGAGGGATAGAAATCTACATCAAGCCTACAAGTGGTGGGCTATCCCAAGACTCCCAACAATCCTTGGTGATTATGCTGACATCAACACCACCATTCAAGCATAGTCACCAAAAACAAGAAACGGGAACAAGAACGGCACCCCCTCAAAACGAAAACCGATGGGAAACAAAAATGGGTAGGAAATGGCACATATACTTGAAAAATTAAATTACAGAACTAAAACTAGTTATTACAAACTCAAAACTAGTTGTGTGCAAGTACAGAAGAAACAAGTACTACAGGCTTATGTGCTAATAGAACCTAGTTGTCTCGTGGATGCCAACGTTTCTTTTTTTTAATGTTCCCTAAATCAAATCAACATGTTGGGGGCAACAATAGTATTTTTCTTCCCAGATCCAGTGCACGTACATCATTTGTATTTTTTTCGATGCTGGGTAGTGGTCACTGTACGTTTTTTCAATGGACTGGGCAACACACGCCACATTTTATTTTTTTTGGGGCTTTTGTCATGTACCTTACAACATTCGCTTCTTTGGGTTTTTTTTCATGTGGCGGGAGCTCACGCGAAAACGGCGTGCTAGGCAGACTATTTCCACCATTTCTTGTGAGGCGACCAACAGTGGCACATTTCTACCGTTTCTAGTATCGTGGAGTGGGGAAACGGCGTTTCCCTCTTTCAAGGACCCGTTTCCTGTGACTATGCATTCAAGGTCTCTTATACACGACAGGTAACATTGAGTTCATTTTGTTGCTTTCAAAATAGTGTCCCACCTTGTTCATGGACACTTTGGGCTGTCCTTTTGTTTTGGCTATGGAGTGGCATATTGTCAACCATTTGATGCTTCTGCAAAAGCACCAAACTCCCAATGTTTACATGCCCAAAACAAGCATACCATAGCTCTGCATCATGCATAGCAGGAGTGTGGGCAACCATTATATGTGCATCATATGGACACTTGTCCAGCTTATATAAGCCATTGCATCGTGTTCCAGAAGTGACTATAGCATAACCCCTCCAAGGGCCTTGGACTAAACGCTTCTTTTCTACCAATTCAACCACCAAACCTTGACCGGTTATGGTTGAGACAGAAAGCAGGTTTTTTTTATCCCTGGAACATACAATACATTTGTCATGCATACATTTTTACCATGGGCTGCAACAAGCATGACCTTATATATACCGTCACAAGGCCAGATGAATCTGAACTTACGAATAATTTTAAAAGAAAGAAGAGAATCACTAAAAACAAACAATCAAAAATAGGAAAGCTTAATAGAGAGAACCAAAAAGAAATAATAATAATAATAATAATAATAATAACTTAAAAATAGACAAATACATGACTAAATCACACACGTCCACATACCACAACAAAACAAACAAGCTAAACAAATTTTTAATGACTAATTCACTAAAACAAAAAGTGCAAACTTTACCTCAAAGATTGTCCACTCATGAAGTATAAGATCATCAACTTCATCATGCAAAGCATGGGCTAGGTGCTACGACATCCCTACTCACGTCATCAACACCCAAGAGTAGGTGCAGGTTTACATATAGTTAAAAAAATATCCTAACCAAGAAGACACAATTTTAATACAAAGACCAACAAGTTGAGTTACTATCACTTCTCCAGAGATAAAGGACAGACTCAACCATGATGAAGGCAGGCAATTACAACTAGACTAGCAAAAACAAATCAAGTAAGACTAGAAGCAAAGATAAATAACAACTAAGAGATAAAATGATCTAAATAAAAAATGGGCTTTTAAGCTCCCTATTTTTGTGAAACTTATTACTTATAATCTTAAATATTCAAAAAACAAAAATCTCAAAGATGTATCTACTTCGATTCAAAAAACAGCAAACTTTGCTTAAAACCTTTTTAAAGCAATAATCCTTTTGCACAAGCAAATTGATGAGTTGGCAAAAACTTCAGTAATAAAAGCAAACTTATTTGAACAAATACGAGAGAATCTGAATAACTGAGAAGAGACAACACCATATTTAGTTATTTTAGAAATGTTAAAAGTGAAGTGAGGCACTCTTATGATATTTAAGTTGGAATACTCGGGTTGTAAACGTTTATCATATATATCTACATCTATACCAACACAAGATTGAGAAATCTTGAGATCCAAAAAAGAACAATGGTCATTATTTGCAATGCAATTAAGTTCACAAAACTCTTTGGGATAAATTCCTCCACCTAGAGAGGTAGGGTTTAAATACATAAAGTCTTGGAAATCAAGAATATTGGAAACAAAAAGGTCATCAACAAAATGTCTCACTTGACAAAGTTTGTGAAGAAAGATAGGGCACGTATCAACGGAAACTAGGCATTCCATAAATTCAAATTCATATATAAAAAGATAAAAGTTTGCAAGAAAGACGGCACAGTTAGTACCCATAGGAATACCAATGGTTTGTTTGAATAAGGAATCACCTTGGGTTATATAGAGGTTATCTAGGAGAAAATCAAACCCAGACATAATATCATCTTGGTCTACAATCTTAATATATCTTTTTTTATTCTTGGCCATGTCTTGATTTTTCTTTTTCAACCAACAAAAATCAAAATGAAGAGCTGATTTTTCAATCAACAAAGCTTTGTATCTATTGTGCTCTAGTTTGTAATGAAAGACTTGACAAATTAGAGATTTAATTCGATTACACAAGTCGTTTAAGTCCAATTTAGTATAAAGAGTAGTGAAATCAAAAGTTTGAAGGCACAAAGGAGAAGACTTCTCATTAAGACTATGAGAAAAGTTTAAGAATTTAACAACGGGAATCACTCCCACTTAATCTTTTAAGATCCAACTATAATCTATAGGTATATCCTTCTTTCTAAGCAAATTTCTCCAAAGCTCATGGACACTCGACAAAATGGCTTTAAAGCAATTACTTAACCATTTTGAGACCGAACTAGAGGCAGCTATAAATTTGGGATGTTTATGAAAATTCCAAATAGCATAAAGAAAAGGTAACTTATTGCTCACCTTGAAACCAAAAGATTTACAAAAATCTTGGTGTTTTGCAATAACCTCTTGGGACGAGAGAGAGCTACTTTCATACGTTTGAGTAAAAGAGTTAACTTCTCTCAAAAGACATTCTAAATAGAACTTTTTGCATGCAAACATAAAATTATTAGAACATTTGTCCACATAGGAAATTACAAAATCTCAATGAAACTACGGAGAGTAACTAAGTCACTTGAAGATAAAGAGTTGCCATTAGAGCAAATCGTACTTTAATGGGATTCCATAAGCTTTAAAGAGACCTTTTTTAGAACCGTAGCTTTCCAATGAGAACAAAAGCCTTGAACTCCAAGAGACTCTTCTAACTTATTGACAAAATTAGAGATGCCCTTCTCAATAGCTTTCAAAAGACAAGAGTCAACTGAAGAGAAAATTCTAAATTTAGTGCCTTTTATAAACAACTCTTTAAGAGACATAGAAGGAACCACAAAAGACGAGAAAACTGCCTTGTTACAACAACATTGACTATTAAGAATGGTTGATTTAGTAGCCTCCTTGACCTTGCATGTCTCTTTCACTGGATAAGTAGATTGACCTGAACATGATACAGTGCGGCCATCAGAAGCATAAACCAAGTGTGCTGGAATACATCTTTGCAAGAAGCGATATGGCTTAAAGCACCACTATCAAAATACCAAATTGCATCCTTACTGGCATGCAATCAAACTTTCAAAGGCATATCCTATTCTGTAGCACTTGGTGTGTCACTATTGCATGTGAAAAAAAATGTCCACTCCTCATGGACTACATTAGCAAACTGCTTTGCTTTGTCATTAGAAGTGTCAGCTACTATTGCATTACCTGCATCTTTCTTCTTCTCTTTTGTCATTCGCTTTCTATATTCAATTACGTAGTGGCTAGGTTTATGACAGCAGAAACATTTGCCCAGCTTGTTGGCATCCCCTTTTTCAAACATATCACCTCCTGAAGAGGACTGTCCATGACAAGCCTTATTGGACTAGTGTCCTCTATGCTTAAAGCTCGCCACTACGGTTGCTTGATAGATTTGTTTTTGTTTGTTATTCTTGTAGAGCAAACCCACCAACTCTTCAAAAGTGAAGGTTTAGCACCTCCTCTCATAGAGAGATTGAGAGTGCGAAAGCCCAAACACGCAAATTATTGGTGACCAACTGTTTGTCTGGGATAACTTCATTATTGTTCAGCAACTATTTCTACAAGTCTTTCACTTTGGTGAGGTGATCTATCATTAAGTCACCCTCATCCATAGAAAGAGTATCCAATTGCCTCTTCATATCACATGCACCCTGCACTCGGGTACACAATGACACACTAGAATCATCATCAGTGCAACATCTATACAATAAAAGTACCTTTTTTAGGAACATCTGTCGTACATCGTGACCAAATTGTAAGCCCTCATTCCAGGGACAGTCATGCACAAGCTACATAGGTCGATCTCCGAGCCATAGAGGTCAGTCTAGAGCCACTCCTTTTAACCCACTTGGAGAACCCCATCAAATAAGTGCATGTAAGAGTCAACCATAGCTTTGGTCTTGCATCAGAAGCATGTAGCAAGCATGTAGAGGCTTAGTTGCATGATAAGCATGCCTATGGGCTAGCCAAAGGCCAACCCATGGCTGCAAGCCGACACCATGTAGCCCACCAACCAACAGCATATGTCCATATATAAGCAGGCACATGGAATTCAGCAAAAATCATCATTCATCAATCAATCAACAGTCAAGCATAAAGTCAAAAGTCAATCTCCACCTTCTACAAGCAAACCATGAAGCTCCTCTTCAACATTCAGCCAACAGATGTGCAGTCCTACAGCTATCCTAGACTTGCATAAGTGGCCCAGAAGAGTCTTCTACAATGCCCTTGAATTGGTGGATTCTCAGCCGACCTACGATCTTTCTCATCTCCTTCCGTTGGGCAATCATAGATCTTGTTATAAAGCATTGTACAAAAGTTCTCCAGCGAAGTAATATAAGCAAGGGGGGCCTTCAGTGGGTTTTTGGAACCCAATACTGTTTCGTCTACTTTCTCTTCTCTCTCTCTACTCGGTGAATGGATGCTAAAGATCTCATTAAAATAAACGTTTAAAGAAGGTTTTGTTGTGTGTTACCACGGTCAACTTGAGTGCATGTAACACTTCAAGCAAGCAACTCTTGCCTCGTTGTTGTGTGCCTCATACATTGCTTCCAAAGTGTCCCATGCAAGCTTTGTTGTCTTGCAGGACCGAATATGCACAATGATAGACCTTTGGACAGAAAGAGCTATCAAAGGCATGGCATGTGCATCCCTAGAATCCCATCTTCTCTGCTCTTGTGTAGGAACACGATGTTCTTACCTCAACTCCTAGAGCTCTTTGAGCAGCTCCCCTCAGAGGTGTTGCTTGCTACAAGGTAAGTGGGCGTGTGTCATCACCACACACAATGCCCCAAAGCCCTTTGGCTACCGGCAAATTCCAAATCATGAAACTCCACAAGGAGTAGTTTGATCCATCTAGCTTATCCTCCTGGGATAGCACACCAAATACATCTGTAGCATTTTGAGCCATGCCATCAAAATCCACACTTTAATAGTTGCACGCAAACCAAGAAGCACTTACGTGCACTGCCCAACAACCCAATGTTCATGCAAACTTTCTACCTGCAAAAATGCAACCTCAAGCAACAGTATTCTTGCACTAGATTCTCTGTAGTGTCCAAAACACTCAATGTGTGTACATGTGTCAAATCTCAGCTCTATAGCCTTGATAAATGCTCCAAATAGAAAAGCCCCAAAATTTGCATACAATTTCGGCCCCAATTTGTGCTGAATTGCATGTATTTCAGAAAAGCCCCAAAAGTTGTATGTTGTTGTGGCCTCAATTTGTACTGAATTGCATGACAAAAAGCCCCAAAATTTGTGACTATGTAGTGTAGTATCAGCAAGCTGAAAGCCTCGTAAAATTTAGAGATTCAAAGAGATGCAGACCTGTAGACCCTCAAGAGAACCCTGAAGCTGATGTGACTTTACTTGATGGTCGAAAAGAACGTGAAGCACACTTCTGTGTCTGCTGCGCAGGCTCTGGTGGACAAAGAGCAGCTGCGAGCAGCTAGGGCGAGGGTGGGCAGTTGGACGACGAGCAAAAGCGACTTGGTCGGATGCAGGTCTTCGAGATACTTCAGGCGCAGGCGACGACCTCGTCAGGTGCAAGTTGGCGTGGAACTTTAGGCGCTGGCGGCTTGGTCAGGTGCAGCGGCCAATGTGGGCAACAAGCCGGGTGTGGACGAAGAATGGCGTCGGAGGCTGGAAGAACGACAACAATGGCACGGCGGACAACAGGAAGGCGGATGTGATGAAGGAGCCGAAATTGCAAGAAAAATAACCCCTTGCCACGTAAGGCAAAGAGTGGGTTGAGCACCGTCTACGGAGAACGCAGGACCACCCACCACTAGTTGGACGGCGATGGCTCTTCCCGCACTAGTGCCACCCAGTCAGCTGGAGGAGGTGGTTCCCCATGCACTAGCGCTGCCCAGTGGGGCTGAACAAAGGGGTGGCGCAAAGTTGGGCAGGAAATCTGCAGTGCACAGTTAGGACTGGATGATCACACGGTCAGAGGGCAGCAACTGGAAGGCAAGCAGTTTTGATGGGTAGCTCCAGGAGAGACAAGGTCTGATACCAAATGTTGGAAAGCCACATCCAC
This sequence comes from Cibotium barometz, assembly GCF_041138505.1. Lineage (NCBI taxonomy): Eukaryota > Viridiplantae > Streptophyta > Polypodiopsida > Cyatheales > Cibotiaceae > Cibotium > Cibotium barometz. Next base: position 5,179,970 of record NC_141052.1, read on the forward strand.
ACACAGTGTTAGGGTTTCAGCTAACAGCCACACAGAGATGGAGATGGAGACGGAGATGGACACAGTACACAGAGATAATGAGAGTGTGAATCAGTGGAGGTGATAGAGTCAACCTTCCACATATATCCATCCATAATACAAATGTGAAAGTACAAAGCAATAGATAAGAGTGTCCTTTCACACTTGATATCCAAGGGGAAAAACCACATGGAAAAAAGTGTCCTTGGTTAAGGTCATGTTCACATGTATCACTACCAAAAGTGTGCATTTGCCGTCGGAGGCATCATGAGAGTAAACATCACCATGACTACAGTCAAAAGGAGCATCACGAGAGCAACCACCAACGCTTGGGACGATCATCACCCACAGCATACAAGCGTGGACCATCATAAACCAAAAAACTATGCACACCACCATGGATACAACCAATTCTAGTGGGAAATGATGCGGCCTTGTCACGGCTTGAGAAAGTGGCCGCATTAAATCGTGAGCTCAACGCTATGTTGCAAAAGATCAATGTCACGTGCATCCCGCACTTGGATGCCACGTAGACATATTTGTACAAGAAGGTGCAGGACCTAGGGTGGAAAACTGGTCCCATGTGAGCCCAGTCCGAGACGAGTCAGCCAGGGTTCCACTCCATTCGTCCGAGGTCAAGTGTGCATTGTCTTGCACATGAAACACTGCCAGTCCACGCTGTGAGTCTCCCTCTCGAATGATGTCAGTTGCTCGGTATGTTTGGTCTGCGACCAGATGTCAGACGACTGTGTGGATGAAGGTGTGCATTAGGTCCGTGCATGGGAAGGCCTTTTGAGGCTACCCTGAGAGGGCCAAGAGGCCCAAGAACAGCCCAATGGGCTGTCGGCCAGTATTGCAGGCCTAGGCAGCCCAGTCGGCCAGCCTCAAGGATTGGTCAGACTGTGGGCTAGCCATGGGCAGCCCCCACAAGCTGCGCAGGACTGCCCAGCAGTCCATTCAATGGGCAGCCTGGCCAGTAATTAGAGGTAGTGTGAACACGCCTGATTATTAGCATTAAATGCTACTTTACACCAGTCGTGGGGCTTTTTTCAGTCAGCCGACGGGGTAAAACCAGCCGACCAGCATCCAGTAGGGGTATAAATACCCAGAGCATATATCAGTTCTGATATCTCATATTTCACCAAGTGCTGAAGCCAATCAAAGGGCCAGGACAGCCAAGGAGAAGCTAACGCAAAGGGGTGAAGGATTGAAAGTCAAGGGCAGAGGATTCTCCTCAGCCAAGAAGGTTCAGGTTCAGTCTTTTATTTCAGTTTTGCATCATTCTAATAAAAGCAAATACACCATCCGTGGTGGGGGCCCTACATAGGGTATTCGGGACCCAATACTATGTCCTCTTCTCCCTCTCTCTCTCTTTATATTTTGTATATCTATATTTTCCGTCGTGAAAAGTGTGCTGATTTCTGAGCATTGAAGTTACCGATCTCCCCTGAAGCTTCCGCATGTTACAATGGTATCAGAGCCTACTTCAAGTGTAAAGATTCAGCAAGAAACCAGAAACTTTCTCTCGCTGGTGTGGTTGGTTTTCAAACTCTGGTGGACCACCCCTTTCGGAGTGACTCCTAACCCTCGAAGGACGGTTGGTTTTCAGCCTCCGGAAGTCTCCCACACATAGTGGATGGTCAGATTGCGCTCCGGAAAGGAGGTGCATTTTCTTGCTATGGCAAGATACGACGACAAGAGAGACCAAGAACCTTGGGACCAAAGAGCACCAGGCAGCCCAGCTAGGGCATCAGGCATGAGTGTAAAAGAGATGTTCCAACAAATGATGCGAGCAATTTGTCATGTGCACCGTGTGTATCTACCGTGTGCTATACGCATGCAAGACTAGTTTCGAGGCTTGGGGAAGCTTGGAACTAGGCAGGCTGATTGACGAGCTGAGTTAGGGAAATACTAACGAGCGGGCACCCAAGTATGGACGGGCAGGCACCCAAGTGTGGACGCCCGATGACCGGCCAAGAGCCTATAAAAGGGTGGCCAAGGTTAGTTATTGTATATAGAGAGTCTCGCGAGTTTGTGAGAGCTCTATGGTCTTGGAGCCCGGATCTAGTGCATACGTGCACCTGCTTTACGCAGCCGAGGTCGGCAGCAATCTCGAGGCCCGCGAGGGTAGCTTCGTGGCGGTATGGGACGTCGCGAGGAGGAGATTGGTCGGTAATCTAGTTAGCTCAGCTCGTGGCTCGGTGGGGACAGCCAAGACTGTGGGCTTGCCCACGGCTGTCATGGTTGGGAGGTGAGTCAGGCCTGCACTCCCTTGCTTGTTTGTTTGTTCGTTTGTTTGCAGGATTCGAGTTTCGAACCAAGATCGATCACGAGGGGATCCGTGGGGATTTGACAGTGGTATCAGAGCATACCTCGTGAACGAGCAAGTCGGTAGGTAGAGAAGAAGAGGTCGAAGAACGGTGTGTGTTAAAAAGCTTGCTGATTTTTCTGTGCATACTGCAGTTTTCAGATTTTGTACGTGTTTTTTCTTCATCAAAGACACCCATGTTGATGGGAGATGGTAGTGTAGTAAGGGTTGATTGCTTTGCAAAGAAGAGGAATCGTGTTTGTGCAGTCGCATGAGAGAAAACAGAAAAAAAAAGGAAAAAAAGCATGTTGCTTTTCGTTGAACGAACGAGAGAGAGAGAGCGAGAAAAGTGCTGGATCGCTTAATTGCTGGCGAGTGGGTTTGCTGGCCGAGTTTTGTTGGCGTGGCAGGCGGGCAGGTGCGTAGCCAAGCGGCCAAGCCTGCCAAGCCAGGCAGCTTGCGCAGCCAGCCCAGGCGGCGCCCAGACCAGGCCGGCAGGCGCCCAGGCCACGCACAGCAGGCGGGCGCCCAGGCACTCGTGGCAGGCGCAGGATGGCGAGTAAGCGCAGGCAGACATCAGCAGCCGCCGGCAGGCATGCAGGCGACGGCAAGAAAGCAGCCGGTAGCATGGCGACGTCAGCTCCACCGGCAGCTAATCCAGGCGCCGACAGCTCACCAACGAGTTAATCCAGGAGAGGGAAAAAAAAACAGAAGTAAAGCTTACGTTTTTTTACAAGCTTTAGTTTTTTTTTAGTTTAAATTTTTTTATAAAAATTTAAAAGTCATCTCCTCTCCAAGGTTTAAAGGTGTTTTTTTTTTAAGACTAGAATATATATATCCATATATATATATATATATATATATATATATATATATATATATATATATATATATATTCAAAAAAAAACACGAAAGCAAAGCAAAAGCTAAGCCTAGCTTTTGGAGTTTTTTTTGGCTTTTGGGAAACCTTTATAAACCCCCCCTGAAGTGGGCTTCTTGCCACACATCTCTCACGTTCTCAAGTTTTCAAGCTCTCAAGTTCGCTCGCACTTTCATTGTGCAAAGATCGAATTTTCTCTCCACGTACCCTCTTCACGATGTCGACCCAAGAATCAAAGTTGGAGCCCCTTGTGGAACGCGAAGGCTTGCCGGCTACGGAAGGTATCGATGCCGATCTTTTTGACGATTTTGTGTCAAAATCAGATTTCCAAGAGTTTAAACCGGCTCTCGAAGCTTCTTCGACGGAACGTCAGGCACAAATCGCAGCTCAGATGCAAGCTTTGCAGAACTCCATTGCTCTATTGACCACTACCCTCTCTACTTTCTCGGGTATGGATACCTTGGCTTCAGCTTTAGGCACCAACATTACTCCGGAACCGTTCAGGGGCGAGCAAAAGCAACGAACCAAGGAGATCGTGGACACGTGGCTACACAAGTGGCAAGTTCACTTTCAGTTTCATCCATATGATGACGGAAAGAAGATCCAATTAGCAGCAGGTTTCCTGTCCGGCAAAGCTTTGCTTTGGTGGAAGGAACTCAACCCTAAGCCAACGACTTGGGCACAATTTGAAGATATCTTCAAGAAAGAATTCCTCAAGCAAGAGGATGATTACGATGTTGTTGCCCGGTTTTCAGCTTTGACCATGACCTCGCAGCACCTCACTTATGAGGTCTACCTCCAGAAGTTTCGTGACTTGCAGATGAAAGCTACAAAGATGGATCCCACTACTCTTTTGGGATTTTTCGTAGCTGGTTTACCAGACTCGTACCGATTACAGGTCAAAAATAACAAATGTAAAACTTTGGACGAGGCCATTCATTCAGCTCGTATCTATGATGATACGATGGTCTCTTCCAAGTCGAAACCCGTTACCGAGCAGGGGAACAAGCATAAAAGAAAGTTCTCCGCACCTATGGCTAACACGTCAGAGGGAAAGTCTTCGGACAAACCTTCGAAAAGTTCAAGTTCGACACTAGCGAAGAAGAAACGACTCCATAGGGCTTTGAAGCTCAAGAAGCAAGGACGTTGTTTTATCTGCGAAGAAAAAGGACACATGCGTAACGAGTGCCCAAAGCAAAAGGGTACCAAGACAAACGCAGGACCCAAGCCAAAGACAGCTAACCAGTTGTCTTTGACAGGTACGTCAATTACTGTACTTTCTCGCTCTAGTACTTTTTCTGATTGTCTGTTCAATTCTAATGTATTTGGCATGCATGATCTTCTCCGAGTTTATGGAGAAGTGAAGGGCCATAAGATTCACATTCTTTTAGACCCTGGCAGTTCGCATAACTTTGTTAACTACAAACTTGTGCAGAAATTGAGTCTTGATACGACACTCAGCGATCATACCTATGAGGTATGCCTACCTGCGGGAAGACAAGTTTGGGATCGCAAGGTGGAGATGCTTCCAATCCAGATTCAGGACTACAAAGACACTCTAGAATGCTATGTTATGCATCTGGAAAATGTAGACTTGTTATTAGGGATTGAGTGGTTTAAGACTCTTGACGTCCAGATAGATTGGTCTAGTCATATTTTTTCTTTTCAGCATAGGGACACCAAGTATAGTATTTTAGGTGATTGTATTCATCCCTCTCAGGGACCTCTTGTAAATACAATTGATTTTGGAAATATAATGGATTCTTCTTTGTATACCGCTTTCCATTGTGTATTGATTCCACTTTCTTCTTTTCTCATTCCTTCCATGGATGTGAATGAATTAAGTGAGTTTGAAAGCAAAGAATTACAGAAGATACTTGATTCATTTCAAGATGTATTTCCTAAGGAACTGCCATCGGGTTTACCACCTGAACGGACAGTAGATCATCGTATTGACTTGATCCCTGGTGCTCATCCTGTCAGTATTCCACCTTATAGGATGAGCCAAGCCGAGGAAGATGGGTTGGCTAAACAACTCGAAGATTATTTGAGGATGGGCAAGATCCGTCCAAGTAAATCACCTTGGGGTGCACCTGTGTTGCTTAGGAGAAAGGACAATACCTGGAGAATGTGTATAGATTACAAGAGATTGAACAAGCTGACCATTAAGAACCGTTATCCTCTCCCTAGATCAGATGACCTGATTGATCGGTTCGCAGGAGCGAAATATTTCACGAAGATAGATTTACGTACTGGCTATCACCAGATACGTATTCATGAAAGGCATGTCGAACGATCTTTTTCGTGAACATTTGGGAAAATTTGTGGTGGTGTTCCTGGATGATATTTTGATATATAGTCATACTCTTGAGGATCATGTCAAACACCTCACGGTTGTCTTATCTATTTTGAGACAGAATCGACTATATGCTAAATTGAGTAAATGTGAATTCTTTATGACCGACGTCATTTACTTGGGACACAAGATCACTAGAGATGGATTGAGCATTGACTATGACCGCGTTCAGAAGGTTTTGGACTGGCCTATACCGCGAACAGTGAAACAACTTCGTTCTTTTCTCGGTTTTGTAGTTTTTCTTCGAAAAACTGTACGGGAGTACTCTCAGCTCACACTACCGATGACCGACTTATTGAAAGGTCGTGGACGTAAGTTAAATCAGCCTATCACTTGGAATAACGATTTGGATATGGCCTTCAGACTTTTGAAAGATAAAGTCAAGGAAGCACCTATCTTAGCATTACCTGATCCTAGTCGGCCTTATGTTCTTGAAACTGATGCCAGTGACTATGCTATCGGGACTGCTTTATTTCAAGATGGTAGACCGGTTGCTTTTGAGAGTAAAAAGCTAGACGACACTCAATCTCGTTGGCCAACCCTTCAGAAGGAGCTTTATGCTGTGATTCATGCTCTCAAGGTTTGGAGACATTATTTATATGGCTCCAAGTTTGTGGTATTGACTGATCATCAGTCAATCAAGTATGTGTGTGATGCGGATGATTTGAGAGGAAGGAAAGCTCGTTGAGCAGAGTTAATGCAAGATTTTGATTTTGAGATCCGTTATCGGAAAGGGTCCATGAATAGTATTGCAGATGCGCTTAGTCAGATTAGAGAGGTGAATACTTTGTCGTTCATCGAGATTTCTACTGACTTATTTTAGTCATTGAGAGGGCTTTGCAGGACTGATAGTTATTTTGGTCCATTTTGGCAGAAGATCCAGGACGGGAGCTCATTGATTGACCAAGACTCGATGACTGAGCAGTCTACCATTCAGGCTGCAGGAGGCCAATGGATGATTCGAAATGGTTTACTATTCCGTAATGACAAAATTTGTGTACCACAGATCTCGAACATTAGGTCCAAGATTCTTAAGGAGTGTCACGACGCTCCTTCTGCTAGACACCTTGGGGTACACAGGACACTATCGTTAGTGAAACACACTTTTTATTGGCCGAAGATGAAAGGGTATGTAGAAGATTATGTTCTCAAGTGTCAAATTTGTCAGGCAAATAAAGCTGAACGCTTTAGACAGGCTCGGTTGTTGCATCCTTTGCAAATCCCAGGTAATAAATGGGAAAGTATTTCCATGGATTTTATTACCGGATTGCCAAGAATACATCAAGGCCACGATTCTATTTGGGTTGTGGTAGATCGCTTGACAAAAATGGCTAGATTTTTACCGACCCGGAAGACTATTACAGCTACGCAATTAGCTCGGCAGTTTATCGAGCAATTGTTTAGACTGTACAGGTTACCGCAGGACATAGTCAATGATAGGGACTCTAAGTTTACGAGTGATTTTTGGAAACTTGTTTTTGAGAAGTTGGAAACAACTTTAAATTTGAGTTCCTCTGATCATCCTCAATCTGATGGCCAGACTGAAAGAGTGAATCAAATTTTGGAGGATATGCTTCGAGCATATGTATCCAAAAGACAGAGTTCATGGGAGGATTATCTTCCTATGTTAGAATTTGCATATAACAGTACTAAGCATACGAGTACAGGGTTTAGTCCTCTCATGCTTATGTATGGTTTTCAACCAAGATCACCTGTTACAGTAGGATTCTCAGGACTTCAGCATGATGCAGCACGTAATTTTTTGCAAGATATGCAGGAAATGTTACAAGTTGCAAAGGAATCTATTAGAAGTGCTCAAGATCGAGACACGTTTTATTCTAATAGACATCGTTCACCGAGAGAGTTCTCTGAAGGAACGATAGTGTATTTGCGAGTTCCGAAAGATTCTGAGACTTTACGGACAGGTATATCTCCGAAATTATCCCCTAGATACTGTGGACCATTTTGGTATTACACAACGGATTGGTTCAGTTGCATATGAATTGGATTTGCCTTCTCATGTGAAAGTTCATCTTGTATTTCATGTCAGTAGACTTAAGGAAGTACTGGGTGGAGCAGATCAGTTAGTTACTCCTCAAGAAATCATAGATGTCCAGGACATGACATTTGTTCCTCACGAACCTGAAAAGATTCTTGGATTTCGTGAACGACGATTGCGTAATACGCTTATCATGGAATACAAGATCAAGTGGAAGGATCGTGTTGAGGAGGACGCTACATGGGAGACATTGACTACTCTTCAGAGAGATTACCCTGGCTTTTTTGTGAGCTCAAGAGTGAGCTCTTAGAGGAAGGGGAGTATGTCATGTGCACAGTGTGTATCAACCGTGTGCTATACACATGCAAGACTAGTTTCGAGGCTTGGGGAAGCTTGGAACTAGGCAGGCTGATTGACGAGCTGAGTTAGGGAAATACTAACGGACGGGCACCCAAGTATGGACGGGCGGACGGCCAAGTGTGGACGCCCAATGATCGGCCAAGAGCCTATAAAAGGGTGGCCAAGGTTAGTTATTGTATATAGAGAGTCGCGAGTTTGTGAGAGCTCTATGGTCTTGGAGCCCGGATCTAGTGCAGACGTGCACCTGCTTTACCCAGCCGAGGTCGGCAGCAATCTCAAGGCCCGCGAGGGTAGCTTCGTGGCGGTATGGGACGTCGTGAGGAGGAGATTGGTCGGTACGTCAACCTAGTTAGCTCAGCTCGTGGCTCGGTGGGGACAGCCAAGACTGTGGGCTTGCCCACGGCTGTCATGGTTGGGAGGTGAGTCAGGCCTGCACCCCCTTGCTTGTTTGTTTGTTCGTTTGTTTGCAGGATTCGAGTTTCGAACCAAGATCGATCACGAGGGGATCCGTGGGGATTTGACACAATCGCAGACCAGAGTACCAAGTTGAAAGAGTAGAAGGCGCACATACTGGCTCTGTAAGAGCGCACCCGTTCTCCAGCTCCGCGTTTTCCGTCTCCTCCTCCCTCTCCTTCTATTTCCCAAATTCCAGATCCTCTACACAAGGACCCTCTCGAAGGGTCAAAACCATAGCCGAGTTCAATGCTTGAGTTGCAGATGCGTGCATTGGAGATACAACAAGGTGAAGACGACGCCATGCAACGCGTGGAACATGAGCGATACCTTGCAGCTTTGGACACAAGACTGACACCAGCGACTTCCTCAAGTCATTTTCCTGAGAAAATGAATTTCAGTAAGTATAATGGTAAACTCGACCCCACAACTCTTTATTCATGGTTGCATCAATTTGAAGCTTACTCTGCCGCAATTAGAAAAAATAATACTGACAAGGTGATCTTAGCCAATTGGTACTTGGAAGGTGAGGGCATTCCTTGGTGGGCCCAGTGGGCTCATGCACACACCAGATTAGGTATGGCAGCTTATGTTTGGGACCAGTTTGTCCGCCACCTTAAGCAACGGTTTCTACCACCCCATTACCTTGAGCGACTCAAAGACGAGTTTAGGGGAGCACGTCAAAATGCGCAATCAATCCTTCAGTTTGCCAACAAAATTTCGAACTTATGTTTGCAACTAGGCTTATCTAATACGGACAAGAAAGGGCAATTCCTGTATGGCCTTGACATGCAAATCCAGTGGGAGGTGCGTATGTTTAGGCCAGCCACCTTTGAAGACGCACTATCGCTTGTGCAGAGTGCTCAAATGAAGCACAATGGTGGAAAGCCCAAGACTTCCCAGCCGGCTACTCCCATGGCTACCACCTCGGGGGGAAAAGGCCAAAACCAGACGGAGTCTTCCCCAAGACAAAGCACAGGAGCCTCTGGTTCCAAGAACTCGACCAATGCACCCAAGCTTACTCCAAACCAAAAAGCGGAGGCAAGCAAGACCGGTGCCAAGTTGAGTGCTGAGGAGATTGCTCAGTACAAGAAGGGTAGGTGTTTTTGTCCTGAGCAACAAATCTCAAGACCTTTGGCTACATAGGTGGCCAGAGTGTCGTTGTCTTGTTTGACAGAGGCAGCACGCAAAACGTGGTCACGGAACAGGCCGCTTGGCGTGCTCGCTTCGTCTTGGCTTCAGTGGACAAGCAAGTTGAGGGTTCTAGCACACGCGCGTCAAGTATGAAGCTCTTGGTGCTAAGTTAGTTATTCAGGGCATAGAGTTTGTGAGTGATTTTATGGTTGCTCCTCTTGTAGAAGCAGACATAATATTGGGCATTCAATGGTTCCACAAGTTCCTTCCTAATGTCAAGTGGGACAAGCACACTTTCAGATTAGTCGGAATGTGTCAAACTACATACTATTGGCCTCAAATGAAGCAAGATGTTATTAAGTTTGTCACAGCATGTCTTTCGTGCCAATGTATGAAAGCTAGCAACAAGTTCCAACTGGTCTTCTTCAACCACTTGCAGTTTCCAATGAACATTGGGAAAGTATTAGTCTGGATTTTATCACTTCATTGCCACGTTCTTCTAAAGGCAATACACAGATTCTTGTGGTGGTTGACAGATTTTCTAAGATGGCACATTTCATTCCATGCAAGAAACGGAACAAGTTAATCAGATTTTGAAAGAAATGCTACATCATTATGTTCAATCTTGATTAGCTTAATGGAAAAAATATTTACTTTTGGTAAAATTTGCTTATAATAATTCTTATGATTCAGCTATTGGAATGACACCTTTTCAAGCAACTTATGGCCATACTCCCCTTGTTCCTGCCAACTTTGTTCTTCAACATAAAGTGGCTTTAACAGACCAACTCATTCAACAGATGCAAGATATTCTGTTTTACAGATTAAGGATAAGATGGCCAACGTACAAGAGCAATATCAGCGCGCAGCTAATAAGCATCGTCGTCACATTGAATTTCAAGAAGGAGACTTGGTATTATTATATATTGCCCCTCATCAATACAAAACAGTGAAATCAGTCTTTCCAAAACTTCGTCCAAGATATTATGGACTCTTTCGTATTATTAAGAATAACTCATCTCTCAATTATAAGTTGGAATTACCGCCTTCGTGGGATAGAATACATCCAACTTTCCATATTTCTTGGCTCAAGAAGTTTGTGGACGGTGATTTTCTAGTTAAAGATGTTTCGGATTATGTTCTAGAAATCGAAGATAAACACATACTCTTAATTCCAGAGACAATTCTTGAGATGCTCTTCCAAAGTCAACACTTCATCATTGGTGCTGATGAGGGATGGCAAGAATGTTGGCTTCAAGAGTGACCATAAACCACATCTCAGGCCAGTCACTAAATCGAAGGCGCTTTAATTGGAGTTTATACACTCATCTAGATAATTGTCACCTATTATTTTAGAAGGGGACAATATGACACAACCCCTAGAAATCTAGCCAACTAGAAGTGATTTGGGCAACCAAAATGGCCAAACATGGGCAACCACGTGTGGCCTGGCTACGCCAAACATTGGACATTGATGGACAGCTACGTGTGAACCCATATGAGGGAATTAAAAGGAAAAAGCCGATCATGGAGCTAGCCAACCAACCCCATATTCAACTATTAAAAGGGCATTTAGGGCATTTGTATATCCCAAGGTTCAAGAACCTTGCCATCGAAATCGCGCGTACAAAGGGAGTTGGAGTGCTAAGGGTAGGATCTCCACCGTGTAAGTTGCACACCTGCCCATATAATTGACCTTGCCATCGAAATCACGCGTACAAAGGGAGTTGGAGTGCTAAGGCTAGGATCTCCACCGTGTAAGTTGCACACCTGCCCATATAATTGACCTTGAAGGCGTCCATTTGTTTAAACCTCAGCCCAAAAGTCACAACCACCCATCAAACTTAGGGCACCTAGCCTTCCAATTCAAGTTTAGCACCTTAATTAATGTTAATGAACTCTTAACTTCTTCTCTTTGAGCGATATCCACAACAGCGACATCAATAATACTGTAGCACCACCTTGATCGCAAGCGATGGCTTCTCTTCTTTTTATCTCAATTGGCAACCTTTCAACCTACACTAGTCCTTTGTCCTCACCCTCCTAATTCCCTCCTAATCTACAATACGATTTTAAAACCCCACAAACACCTAACCCAACTCTCTCTCACACACACATTGATTGAAGCACTAGTAATTGTCTCTCTTTTCTATGAGACAAACACTCATGAATTGACCCACCCAAACATGTGTCGTGAATGCACTCACCATTCAAACAGCACTCGCCATCCTCATCCTCATAATCTACAACATGATTCACCAACGCCCACAAACATAAAAACTAACTCTTTCTCTCTCTCTTTGAAAGCTAGGTATTTTGCCAAGGCCCACAAGGCCAAGATCTATGTATATATTGATGAATATATAGAAAACGCTTTTCAACATCATCTCTCTTTTCTCTATTCATCTCTACATTTTGCACAGTTCTTAATACAGTAGCTCTTCTACAGTGTAACATAGGTATTAGAGCCTGGACGATGCCAAGTTATCATCGCTTCCCACATCCCACCCATTGGGCTTCTGTAGACGTTAATATTACTTTCTTTCTTTCTCTGCATAGCATTTCTTTCACTAATAGAACTACAAAACATGAGAAGGAGCGTTGCATGAAATGCTAGCTCCTGCCATAAAGTTCTTACCATATTTCCATACTCACAATATGGCTAGAGATAGCAACCACACACCTACTAGTGCTAGCTACTTGTCACATGCACAGCATGTGGACATCCTTAATCCCCAATTTTAGGCTGTGATTAGGAACCTTCTGGAGCTGTAAACAACCCAATTTAAAGCTAGGTATTTTGCCAGGGCAGTTGGGCAGGTGCTAAACAACAAAACAAGGCAATAACGCATTATTAGATCCGTTTTTGTGTGTCCTAAAACAGGCAAACTTCTGGTCTACCGGCCGTTTGCATTTTATGTGATTTTGGAAGCCTACAAATAGGCATATTGAATCCCACTTGGATTCATCTATTCCCTAAGCTAGGCATAGGAGATTCCTTTCAAGAGGCCACAAGGCCAGGATCTATGTATATATTGATGAATATGTAGAAAAAGCTTTTCAGCAACATCTCTTCTCTGTCTTCACCTTTGCATTTTTGCACAGTTCTTAATACAGGCAGATCTTCCGCATGTGACACGGTATTAAGAAAGCTGCCACAAGTCTGCAAGTTTATGCACTGGAGGGCTGCTACAAGCTGCCGCCTGGGCTAGGGGCTGCTCAATCTAGAGAAGTGAAAGATTAATGATGCATCAAAACATTATCTCAGCATCTCGGTGGACCCCCTGTTGATGCATTAATATCCTAACTATAGGAGGCTTGCTTCCACTGCATCCCTGCTGCCTTGGGCAGTTCTGTGCCCCAAGCCTGAAAGCAATCCACCCACCCTTGACTCTAGGCTATAAAAGTTGAATTGCATGTTGAGCCAACTGCTTAGCCCCATGTTTCCTCTAGGATAGGGCATGCTGGTACTTGGCAGGCAAAGTGCTCACCAATCACTTCCACTACCATCTTAGATAGCCTAATTCTCATATCAGTAGTATGGATAGGCCAATCTCACCTTGTCGTTAACATCTGCAAACTTGAGCTTTTCGGTGTAGATACAGTCCCCAGGTGAGATTTTAAACTGATGAGAACCCACCTGCCACGCATTACATCATCAACAATGAAGTTTATTTTGGCAACAAAAACTATTTAACAAACACAAATATTGTTGACAAAGCCATTGCTGGAAAAGAGAGCTCCAAGATTGGTCACCCTTGCATTTTATTCTTGAAAAAATGTGATGACAAAGACGCAGGTCCCATATTTTATATTGTTGTATTGTTATAATTTTTGAAACATTAGAATGACAAAGACATATGCCCAGGCCCAAACCTCCCCCCAAAAAATAATAATAATAATAATAAAACTGTATTGTTTGGTAAAGAAAAAATGAATAAAACCTATACTGTTTGGTATAATGATAATTCAATAAAAGCTGGATTGTTTGAAAAGAGAAATTAATAAAAAATACGTTGCTTGGAAGAATGATAGAATCAAAAGAAACTACATAAATATATAAAAACTGTAACGATTGGAAAAATTTTTAAAATGAAAATAACCTTTTCCTGTTATGGAAAATGTGGCATACCTGTACAACTGCAAAAGCTTTAGGGACCTTGAACTGGCCAACATCTCCAGCTTTGATGTGGCCAATGACCTTGTAGCCAATGTAGGCAGCCTCTTCCGCAGGATCTTTGAAATCAGGGAGTGCACTCTGTGTTTCAGAAACCAGTTGCAGATCATCATCACCATCATCGTCTACCTCTTCATCTCCATGTTCCTCTGCTGCATCTTCGTCCAGCTCTTCTCCGTCTTCTTCGCCTCCTCTGTTCCCTTTTGCATCGGAATCCCTATCTGTGCTGAGAAAACGAGTTCCTGATGCAAGCCCTAACACAGACCTGTGTAACCTTGACACTAACCCTAGCCCTAAACCTGACCCTAACCCTAACCCTAGCTCTAGCCTGCAGTAATCGAAGAGGGATGGCGAAACAGGGGCTGTGTAAAGCTGAGAATGCCTGCTACAGGAGCTCGAGAAAACAACATGGCTGCAATCTTCGAATAGAGCCTGCCTTGGCGACGGCGGTAGCGGCAGACGAGACCTTCCCCTGCTGTAGGCTTTCAGGAGATGGTGCAACAACGCCATGCTGCCATGAAATGAAAACAAGACTCGTCAACCCTAATTCCTAATGAGATCGCACTACACAAAATATCATACACTGAGCAAAATAAGTGTAATTACTTATTAAATCTTTTTGTCAAAAACACTTCTAATTTCTTTTGTCAAAAATGCTACTCTGCATACATACAAACAGAGTGAACGGGCATGACGTGGATTGCTAGAAGGCATTAGTGTATTTTTACCAGTTGAAACCAATGAAAACTGTCCAATAGCCCTTAATCATATTGGTTGACAAAAAGGTTTCAATGAAGTGGAAGCCTTTTTTGGGTGTGCACAGCCCAACCTCGACGCCTGCAAAAATGTTGTATCCAATCCAATTAGACACGCATTTTTATAGCTAGCCCTCGTTGAAATGTAAGGTCCACAATAGGAGTAGGTGCTAGTGTGTATATACATCTACGTATAAGCATGGTAGGTTGAGTGCATGTGAGGAATGTGCATGTTTATGTGTATGGGTAGAGTGGTTTGTGAGTGTTATTAGATTGGTGAGTGGTTTGTGAGTACTATTAGATTGGTGTGAGGTGTGAGTGGTTTGTGAGTATTATTAGATTGGTGAGTGCTTGATTGGATGAGTGTTTTGAGTGTGACTAGAGTTGATAAGAATAGGGTAATCCACTCAAAAAGCCATAAGGTTTAAGCTCCATTGGTGTGAATTGAAGTGAGAAAGTTGAATTTTTGTTCATGCATTTTATAATTATTCTACATTGGTGTGAATTAGAGTGAGAAAGTTGATTTTTATTCATGTATTCTATAGTTACTCTACATGCATTGTGAAAATAGTAGCTTAGAGCACGTAAAATTAACAAAAACAATAAAAAGGCACACAATCACTATCATAAACATCATTAATTAGGATTAGGAACCTTACTCACCCCCATTCAAGTCAAAGAAATCACAAAAAACCAAGTCAAACCATCTCTCGGGTTGGGATACATGAGCCCATAGTACTATAAAAAAAAGTTATGATAGTCTAGTAGACGTGAGCTATGAGCCTAGAGACGTGAACTGTGAGTCTAGAGGTAGGTGAACCTAATAATATGCCAACCAATTAAAATTATCTTGACCATGAATTTGGTTTTTGCGAGATTGACACTTGTATTTTCCCCACCCAACTTACAAGGAATGTAGTGACATGAGCCACCAAGTGTGAGTCCACCAGATGTAAGCCCACATACGTAAGCCTACTAGAAGTGACATGAGGCTAGCTCACCAAACCTATGTCGTGAGCCTATTTTATATAAAAAAAAGACGTGAGTCCATGGGCATGAGCCCACAAAGCATGAGCAGTGAGCGGAGGAGCCAACAGGCATGAGCCAATAGACATGAGTCACAGACTTGAGCCAACAAACGTGAGCCCACATACATGACACGAGCCTATTAAAAAGAAAGGGGTTCAAAAAATTAAAAACTAAAGCTTTTAAAAAAAACTTTTTTTGTAACTTGGGCATGAATCCATTCAAACTTGCTTCGGGAAGCCCTAGAGACCGATTTACCAAAGAGAAACTCTTCAATCTAGACTAATTAAATGACAAATCCAATAGACGGTAGTGCTCCATCAAACCACCAGATCTCCTCAAAACCGCTCCCATCAAATGACCAACACATGTGCTCTCTTCTTAGGAAGGCAAGACTCCTTCAACTCTACCCTCAAGCCAAGAGTTTTGGGATGCAATGAGCTAATTAAACGCAAACGTGGGTAGAGGAACCCTAGGAAACGGGAGCCACCTCATTCCTTCGAGCCTTATATTTGCTCACATGCTCAGTATGAATAACGCCATTAACTTCATGAAAAAAGCCTTTAAATCGCCATGTCTTTGGGGCGAAGCTTCGGTGAAGAAGCGAGAGCGGGACCAATAACCTCATGGTTGCTCCCTCTAGAAGTGCTCCAAAACATGTCACCACACTTTTCCAAACTTTTGGTGTCAACCCTAAGTTGGAAGCTGGCCATGGCCAAGATCCATAGGTGCAACAATCACGACATATCTCTTACCATCAGGGGTAGGCAATCTATAAACTAGTCAGCAGCACACATAGTGCAAGCGGGAGTCTCACCTCCTTAACACCTCCTTGAGGAGGATGCTTCTTCACCCCACAAAACCAAGTTTTAATTCCTCTTCTATACTCGGACGAGGAACAAGGAACATGAGAAAACGTAAAGAGTCAATTATAGGAATGACTTTAAACCCAGGTGTTTCACAAGGGCAATCACATAATGTGTCCTTAGCCACCATAAGCCTACAACATCAAGGCCAAGCACGTGTAGGACTAGGGCATAGGACCGATGCCATCGGAGACCGCACAACCCAATGCCATGGGCCATGAAATTCCCAACGCAGAGATAGAGGGTTTTGCATAGCCATTCCCTTACATTCCACTACCACATGAATATGCAAAAGACATACTTAGGATGGCGTTTGAAATGGGAAGGGAGGTTTTCCACGAATGTAGCACCTAGAGGCTCATAATTGTGTAATACAAAGCTAATCCACATCTCAAACGATGACTAAATTTGATGAAAGTGGAGATCCCATTTAATACCCTAGAGAAGCTCGATCAAGTTTGTGAAGCCAAGGGAAGGAGGATTGATGATCCCACCAAGATCTACTCATTGACTTTGCCTTAAAGGCAAAGTGGGCCAGTGGTCTAGGGCTCTAAACCCACTTGAAAAGCCGAATTATGAGGTTGAGACACACTCTCATTGTGGGATTCTCATGACTACATTGCTAGAACCAAGTATCTCAATATGAGATGTACTCCTCCTCGAGAAAGGCTAGATGATTTATCACTATTGACATTCATGATCGGTCTCAAGAGCAAGAGACTTCATGACCATCTTTACATATCTAAACACTACATTTTGATGAGTTTTGCCACCACGAGGTAATAGACATAGTAGACAATCTGCAAGATAGGGATGTAGAAGTTGTCCACCTGAACCAAGAGATAGGGGATGTAGAAGTTGTTCACCTGAACCAAGAGATAGGGGATGCAACATCCAAAGACTCGGTTGCTAAGGGAATCCAACCACCATCAACAAAAAGAGTCCTAATAATCACCAAATCCTTCGAGTGCTCTGAGTCCTATGCCAAACCCCAATGTCATTCCTTATGGAAGCACATGTTACGAAAAGTGTGGATTTGATCATGCTTACAAGGATTGTCCCTAATAATCCCCAATGGCAGAAGTTCAACGAGCCTTACTTTGTTAAGTGTACAAAAAGGACTTATTCATATAGTTCCCCTTAATGCCATCACAAGGCTCCAAGCCAAGAGATGAGGGCGAAAGCCAAGGGAACGTCCA